>NC_091451.1:37508490-37808490 GCF_964237555.1 Oryctolagus cuniculus | reverse complement strand
CAGGGATGGTTTTGCCCTCCGCGGAACCCCCTCCCCTCCGCCCCGCCCTTCCAGAACAGCCTGCGAGGGCCGATGGCCCCAGAGTGTCCCTGCACCCCCGCTGGGTGTCCTGCGTGCCCCTCACGCCCCGCACACCCACAGCCGCCTGCCTCGCAGGTCTCTGTCCCGTCCCCCCACCCCCCTGCATCCCCATGAGAAACCCGGGCGTCTAGAGTTCTACCGCTCCGCGGATTTCCCACCCTCGCCGTGTCCCATCGTTCACGCCTCCTCGCACCGCCCCACGGCCGCGCCCGGGCCGCCCTTTCAGCCTCCTGTCCTGCTCCTGGCACCGGCCCGCGTGTCACTAGGAGTTTCCCTGTGGTTTTCGCTGTCTTGCTTCCCGCTTGTCCGGAAGTGGGAAGGGGCTGAGGTTTGACTCCACTGACACGCCAGCCGGGAGCCGGCCGTGGGTTCACAGGCTCTGGCCGATCCGACACTCCGGACACCCCCGGGCGGGCGGCTGCAGGAGCGGCATGCTGGCTCATGGCGCCACCTGCCGGCCAAGTCCGGGCGCGCCGCGGTGCCGGGTCCTCTGGGTCCCTGCTTAGGAAACTCAGTTCTTTCCAAAAGGGGGCAAGCCTGCCCGAATTAGGCCCTGGAGGGGGACACCCCTTCCAAGGTGAGAGCCATGGTTTTATTATTATCCTGGTCAGAGAAACAAGGCAAAGCCGTGCGCTGCGGCACAGCAGGCCCGGCATCCCATATGGACGCCGGGTCGAGTCCTGGCTGCTCCGATCTAGCTCTCTACGTATGGCCTGGGAAAGAAGTAGAAGATGGTCTAAGTGCTTGGGCCCCTGCACCTGTGTGGGAGACCGGGAAGAAGCTCCTGGCTCCTGGCTTCAGATCAGCTCAGCTCCGGCCGTTGTGGCCATTTGGGGAGTGAACCATCAGATGGAAGACCTTTCTTTCTGTTTCTCTGTAACCCTGGCTCTCAAATAAACAAATTTAAAAAGATTTATTTTATTTATTTGAAAGACTCCCCAGATGACCGCAACGGCTGGAGCTGCGCGGATGCAAAGCCAGGAGCCTGGAGCTTCCTCCAGGTCTCCCACGTGGGTGCAGGGGCCCAAGGACCTGGGCCATCTTCTACTGCTTTCCCAGGCCATAGCAGAGAGCTGGATCAGAAGAGGAGCAGCCGGGACTAGAACCGGTACCATATGGAATGCCGGCACTGCAGGCCAGGGCGTTAACCCGCTGAGCCACAGCACTGGCCCCTCAAATAAATAAATCTTTTTTTTTTTTTTTTTGACAGGCAGAGTGGACAATGAGAGAGAGAGACAAAGAGAAAGGTCTTCCTTTTGCCGTTGGTTCACCCTCCAATGGCTGCCGTGGCCGGCACACTGCGGCCGGCGCATCGAGCTGATCCAAAGCCAGGAGCCAGGTGCTTCTCCTGGTCTCCCATGGGGTGCAGGGCCCAAGCACTTGGGCCATCCTCCACTGCACTCCCGGGCCACAGCAGAGCTGGCCTGGAAGAGGGGCAAACGGGACAGAATCCGGCGCCCCGACTGGGACTAGAACCCAGTGTGCCGGCGCCACAGGCGGAGGATTAGCCTAGTGAGTCGGGGTGCCGGCCTCAAATAAATAAATCTTAAAAAAAAAAAAAAAAAAAAAAAGTGAAAACTGTCGAGGGCTCTTCCCCATACCTGCAGACATGGACATGGAAGATGGATGTATTTATTGGAAAGGCAGAGTTACAGAGAGGGAGAGACAGAGAGCGAGCGAGCTTCCATCTGCTGGTTCACTCCCCAAATGGCCGGGACGGACAAAGAAGCCAGGAGCTTCTTCCGGGTCTCCCACGCGGGTGCAGGGCCCCGAGAACTTGGGCCATCTGTGCTGCTCTCCCAGGCGCACTAGCAGGGAGCTGGACAGGAAGTGCAGCGGCAGGGCCTTGGACAGGCGGTGGCTTTACCGGCTGCTCTACGCCGCCCTGGGGGGGTTCTCTGGGCTCTGCTCCTGGCCGGCCCTTTGTTCCTCCAGACCCCGCCCGGGCGCCCTGGGCTCCTGCTGGGGTCCACGCCCTGCATCCCCTCAGCGCCCAGGACCCCAGGACGCGCTGTGCCTGCTGCTGTCACCCTGATGGTCACACTGAACGGAAAAGAGCTCCAGGCTCAGCGGCCCAGATCGGGACGTCCCCTTAGATCTGGAGGACAGAGCACAGACTGACGCCCACTGGCCCCAGGGCCACCCAGCGTGGGCCGGGAACCTGCACCCCCTCCCCGCCACTGCGAGCCCCCCACTCCTTAGCTTTTCGAGAACATCCGGGACCTCTCCCGCCTGCGCCCCCAGGCCCCGGGAGGATCAGCACTCTCACTCAAAGAGGGGAAACCGGGGCTCCAGCCATTGCACGACGGGCTGAGGGCACACAGCTGGCCTGGGGCCCAGGGCCGCTGAGCCGGTCAGCGAGTTCCCACCCTTACTGCTGCGTTGCGTTCCGGATCTTGAAGTCCGGCACACTGCAGAGTACCCATCCGGGGCCTGGCGCGGGGGGCCATGGAGGCCGGCCCTTCCTGGCCAGGCCGGGTTTGTGTGGCAGCCGGGGGAGAGGGAAGCCACTGGCGGGCTGGCACGTCCCCACTTCCTGCCACAGCTGCTGTCCTCCGTCGGCCCAGATGACCCTGCCAGATGTGGGCCTGGATTCCGGCTGAGCATGGGCACCAGCCCTCCCAGACGTGGCCCTGGCTGCCCAGTGGGGTTGGGGGCCAGGATGTGTCCACAGCGGGGGCGGGGCAGCGGGGGTCCCTTGGGCCCTTGCCTGCCTTCCTCGGATCTGCAGGCCTAGCCCTGTCCACTTGCTCTTGAGGGAGTCTGATAACCCCATCAAGGTCATGTGGGGTCACCACACCTGGGCATCTTCAGGGCTGGTTTGGGACTTCTGAGGGGCAGGACTTTGTGCCCAGCTGTCCTAGCAGGGCCAGGGCGTGCCTGGTCTCCAGGGAGACCCTGGGGGGCTTTTCCCAGCCCCAGGAGAGCGGAGGGAGCCAGTGTGCCCCAGGTCCCCACCGCCTGCAGCCTGGACTCTTCGCCAGGGCCCAGCCCTGCTGAGCTCCCCCGGCTCCCCTGGCAGGGGCCCCAGGAGCTGGGGTGAATTGTGTACCCCCGGAAGTCCACAGGTTGGAGCCCCGAGCCCCGGTACCCAGTAAGTAAGGTTCAGGGAGGTCACCCAGCCGGGCCCTGATGCACTGGCTCCTGTGTTCTTGCGAGCAGACGGCGGGGCGAGAGGCCCAGTGGACAGAGGCGTGGGCCGGGAGAGAAGGCAGCTGCCTGCAAGCCGGGGAGGCCTGGGGAGCGGCCAGCAGGGCCCCGGCTCCCTTGGTGCCGTCCAGCTTCCGGAAGCGAGAGGCACTCCCTGTGGTTTCGGCCCCAGGTCCTTTGCGTGGGAGCGCCAGGAGCCCACGACACCCCGGTTCTTGAAACCTTCATGACCTCACCCACAAATGCCTCCCTCGGGGCTGTGTGGGGTGAGATGGTGCAGGGGAGCCGCACAAGGCACCCCCAAAGCTCAAGCAGGGGTGAGGCCACCTCCTGGGAGCAGCGCACTCGGATGATGGGAGCGCCCCCTTCTGTTCTCGGGGCTCCCTGGCCTCACCTGACGGCTGGGCCCCAACACTGGCCTCATGCCCACGTGGGCCTCTCACAGGGAGCCCCTCAAACCAGCCCACAGCGCCTCGGCCCCTTTCCTGGGGACCCCAGGGTAGGCATGGTGCCGCCCTCTGAACCCCAACCCACTGAGCGTGGGCCCCGCCGCGGGCTTGGGTGCACGGGGCCCCTCTGGCCTTCCCGCTCAGCCCAGGGCTGGTGGCAGGCGGAGGCCCCATGTCCCACAGCTGCTCAGGGCCCAGGGCAGCGTCGGAGCCCAGGCAGCGGCGTCTGCAGCACACAGCCAGCCGCGCGGGGACAGTCTGGGCTCGTGGCCAGCTGCCCTCAGCTGTGTGGGCTTTGCCTGTTTGCTCACAGCCTTGACACCAACCCCCAGGGCCAGGCTGTATCCTGGAGGGTCCCGTGTCTCCCACTGCGCCAGCCCAAGCCAGAGTCGGACAGAGTCTGTTGACCGGCAACTGAGCAGGCTGGAACCTGGGACTGGGCCGAGCTGAGGTCAGCTCACCCCGGGGGGCGCCCAGGGGCTGTGTTGTGTTCTGTGCTGCAGGCACCCAGCAAACGCCCGTCCCTAATCAGGGCAGGAGACACAGACACACAGCTCCGTCCAGAGGCGACATCCACGGGCACCTGCATTTTGATGGGCAGGAACACGGATAAGCACAGTTTGGTCCAACCTGGGCAGTCCCAGGAGGCTTCCTGGAGAAGCTGGGTTTTGAAGGGTGTGTAGGAGTGGACCAAGCAAAGCCCAAGGGAATGGTGTTCCAGTGGCACCATTCCAGGGGACAGATGGCTGTGAACATGACCTTGTGGCTGGGAGGAACGGGGACCAAGGTCAGAGGCTGGGGGCAGCCACATTAGGACCCCGGAGGCTGCGGGAGGCCGAGCCTGAGCCCCAGGCTCTGGAGACACGGCCCCCTCCCTCGGTGGCAGCAGCGCTGCTCCCGACCCCCACCCGGGAAGGTGGGGCTGCGAGCCCCCCCCCACCCCGCACTGGCTGCAGCTCCTCCAACCACAGAGACGCCATTCCCAAAGGGTCTTTATTCGCCCCTCCCCACGCGGCTGGGTCTCTCCCCACAACTGCGTGGCCCCGGGGGACGGAGAGGGCGTGTCCCCCACGGGTGGCTGCCTGCTCCTCGGGGCTGCGGGGCGCTGGTGGCCGAGGGCTGGTCCCGAGCCCTCCATACACACTTGGGGCGCCCCGGAGAGGCCAGGAGGAGCCCCCAGCTGTCCGGCGCCTCCCTGGGGGCAGGGGAGCATCTGCGGCCATGTCCTGGACACGGAGCTTCCTCCCCCGCCCGAGGCGCTGTGCACGCACAGCGGGTGGGCTCGCTTGCTGCGAGCCTCAGTTTCCCCTTGCGTCTGAAGAGCCAGGGCTCTCGGGGCTGGGAGTCGCCCGCGGCTGCTGCCTCGCCGTGTTCCCCAGCGTCCTTGGCTCTCTGCGCGCTGACACGAGCGCGCGTGGGCCCGTGTCCAGGCGTGCGCGCCTCACAGGAAGTTGGGCTCCCGCACCACGAGGCAGGGCGGGCTGCCGCCGCCGTCCAGCGGCCGGTACACGAAGTGGAAGTCGCGCTTGGGCTCGCTCCGCAGCAGGTAGCCCTTGATGGCGTGCGGCAGCGCCTCGTCTGCCAGCTGGAAGCAGCGGCCGTCCACCAGCACGAAGAGCCGGTGCTCGCGCGCCTGCGCCACCTCGAACTTCTCCGCGCACTGCGCGCACAGCGCCTGCGCCTGCGTGTCCGCCCGCGACGCCAGCGTCCGCGACTGCTGCTCGGGCTCCAGGTACGACACGCAGATGAAGTCCTGCGGGGCGACAGCGGGGGTTGCGGTCACGGCGGGCCCGGGCTGGCGGCGGCGGCGGCGCGCGGGGGGCCCTGGACGGCCCGGGTCCCGCCGGCACCTGCGGCCCCTCCCTCCCCGAGCCCAGCACCTGGGCCCAGAGGCAGGGCGGAGTGGGGGCGCACGGTGGCGGCTTCAGGGCAGGTCCAGCGGGCACGGCGGGAGCCAGGGGGCCCGAGGGGAGCCGGGGCCTGCGGGGCCGCCGCGACCCGCCCGACTCTGACTCGGTCCCCCGTGACTGCGTACCCGGGGTTTCCCGGCGCGTCTGCCCCCTCGGCTGGGAGCCGAGGACGGCCTCGGCCCTGCACGGTAGGGAGGAGAGCGGACGAGGATGGCGCGGAGCCTGGAGCCGCAACCGCCGGCCCACCCCGGGCGCCCCCAGCGCAGGTGCGATCCGGCGTGCGCGGGCTACCCCCTTGTGGCCGGAGTGGTGACAGCAGCCAGGCCACCCGCGTGAGGCCCACCGCCCCAAGCAGGCAGGCGCTTCTGAGATGCTGGGCTCCGGCCGGGAAACCCCAAAGGCCCCTCTCTTGCTGCCCGCAAGGGAAAGGATTTAAGGCCCGGGTGCGGGGGGAGGCACGGGCAGGGGGCCGAGGGGCTCTCTCCTGAGCGCCCATCTTCCCTGTGGCGGGGTCCATCTCGCCGAGGCCCTGCCTGGCACAGCATCGGGAACTCACAGTGTGGAAGCGAGAGGCAAGGGAGGCCTGGGGCTGCAGCTGGCTCGGCCGAGCTGGGGCGAGCTGACTGCACAGATTGCTCATGTCAGCCATGCCAGGCTGAACTCGCCCTGGACAGTTTTCACAGCATGGAGACGGACGGAAGCTGTAACTGGATCTTTGCTTTTCCTTCCCAGAGAGCCAGTTACTGAACACTGATCGGGATGCGGGGGTTACAGGAAGGGGCAGCCTCCGGACACAGGGAAACTGAGCTGTAGGAGAGGCAGGACAGCTCAAGGGCGCACAGCAAGCTGGGACGGAGCCGCGTCCAGCATGCGAGCCCCCTGCCGCCTGGGCCCGGGCTCTGCCTGCTGCACACAGGCCATCTTGGGAGCCGGGAGTGGGGTTCAGGACCGGTGTGCTCCGGGTGCCGGGGGAGTGCGTCTGCATAGCCCCGTGCAGCTGTGGATGGCTGCCCAGCTCGGCGCCCCTTCCACACACGCAGGCCTGCTCTGTCCCGAGCCCTGGGCCTCCTCTCCCGAGCTCCTGTGCTCCCAGAGACGGCGCGTCCACGCAGCGAGGGTGGGCGGCACACCGAGGGGAGTCTCGCGCCCAGCCTGGGGGTCCCAGGGACGGCCCCTCAGCGGGGCTGTTACAGGATGGGCAGAGCAGTGCAGGTGGAGGGCAGGCAGCCGGGCACGGAGCGCTGCGTGTGTGCGGGAGGCTGTGGGCAGCTGGATCTGAGGCAGGCTGGGGCCGCCAGGGAGGGGAAGCATGGGTGCCGAGGACGTGGCGCAGTCTGGCCAGGAACTGGATTAGTGGGGGAAGGACTGCAGGCTAGGGGCGGGGCCTCTGCGTTTGTTCAGGATCCCAAGCCAATAGGACAGCTCGTGGGCTCCCTCAAGCCGGACACCCCCGTCTGACGTACCAGCAGCGCCAGGACACAGCAGGTGCCAAGGGATGCTGGTGGCTGTCTTACCCTCCTATGCCGGAGCAGGACACAGCCCCGTCCCGGGGCAGAGAGTGGGACACAGTGGCGGGGGGCGGAGGGACTGGGGTCCCTTCCCCACTGCGCCCCTGAGGGCCCGCTGCGCCACCCGCCCTGGCCCCCAGGCCGCACCGCACCTGCACGGAGGAGCGCGAAGCCCGGGCCTTGTTGAGCGTGCGCCGGCGCTCCCAGCGGTGGATGGAGTCCTGCACCTCCACGCTCAGCTGCCGCGTCACCGTGAGCTTGTCATAGTTCTTGATGTGCTCCAGGGCCCCGTAGGTGGTGGTCAGATAGTAGGAGCCTGCGAGGACAAGGGTGTGGAGGCTGAGCCGGCCCCGCCCCCGCCCCGCCTGCGGGGAGGGCGCTGCTCCGGGCTCGGCCGCCCCCCCCCCCCAGGCTCCACCCCCCGCCGCTGCACGGGGCACTCCCTAGTCCCTGCACCTGCGCCCAAGGCCGGTCTCCACCTCACGCTCGCCCCTGCTCAGAGCTCACTGGCTCCCCTTCCGGATGCTACTTGCTTAGTTTCAAACGTTTGAAAACAAGTTTAAAATAAAAAATGTTTAAAGACTTATGCAAGAAACTGAAATAGGGGGCCTGTGCCATAGTTCACTTGGCTAATCCTCCGCTTGTGGCGCCTGCATCCCATATGGGCGCCGGGTTCTAGTCCCGGCTGCTCCTCTTCCAGTCCAGCTCTCTGCTGTGGCCTGGGAAGGCAGTGGAGGACGGTCCAGGTGATTGGGCTCCTGCACCCGCGTGAGAGACCGGGAGGAAGCACCTGGCTCCTGGCTTTGGATCGGCGCAGCGCTGGCCGTGGTGGCCATTTGGGGGGTGAACCAACGGAAGGAAGACCTTTCTCTCTCTCTTACTGTCTAACTCTACCTGTCAAGTAAAAAAAAAAAAAAAAGAAAGAAAGTGAAATAGGGGTGCATTCAAGGAGAGAAGGGGAGTCTGGGTGACTGTGGCAGGATACTCATGTGTGTTTTCATGTAAATCCTTCTTAAAAACATGTATTTATCTGAAAGGCAGAGTTACAGAGAGAGAGAGAGAGAGAGAGAGGTCTTCCATCCTCTGGTTCACTCCCCAAATAGCTGCAATGGCCAGAGCTGGGTTGATCAGAAGCCAGGAGCCAGGGCTTCTTCCAAGTCTCCCACGTGGGTGCAGGGGCCCTAGCACTTGGGCCATCTTCCATGCTTTTCCCAGGCCATTAGCGGGGAGCCGAATTAGAAGTGGAGCAGCCGGGACTCGAGCTGGCGCTGCAGTATGGGATGCTGTGTTGCCGGCAGAAATGCTTTAAAAACCTAAGCTCTTCTGACTGCATCGTCTCTTCTACAAACGACGTAGAGGAGATTCCAGTTATCATTGGCCAATTGCATGCAAGTTTTACTGACCAAAAATCAGTGAGAATTTCCATGCAACGCTCCCTTTATTTGTGCCGACTTCGGTTAGTTCAGGCGCGTTTTCACTGGCCAGCGCGTCCTGAAGTGACTCAGGCTTTAAGCACGGAGTGTGGCCGCAGCCTCTCCATGAGGTTTGAAGATAAAAGACTATTTTGCATGGATGCTTCCAAGTCCGCTCTGCTTTGCGTGGAGGCAGGGGGTGGGGCAGCGGGTGGGGCAAGGCCTCCGCCTGGGGCAGCTGCCCCCTACACACACAAAGCCCATGATGCGGCTGTGAGAAGTCACTGCGCGAGTGACGCACGGTGGCTCCTGACCCCAGGGGGGCGCTCTGGAGGCCTCTCCCCAGATGGGGTGACAGGTGGGGAGCCCCGAGCCCGTCCAGGGCCGCCCCACTGTTCACAGCCAGAGCCCCACCTGCGGGCCAACTTCCCTGGGATCTGAGGCCACGCAGTGCAGGCCACGGCCACTAGGCGGCAGGAGAGCCCACCGGGAGCTCCGAAGCCCCTTGTGCGGCCCCCACAGCCTGGCCTGGCGCTCCAGGGACCCTGGGCCAAGGAGCCCCTGCGGGCACTTTCGGGAGAGCTGTGGACTTTGAGCTGGCTCCAGAGTTGCTGGTCTCCTGCGTGCCCCATGATTTCCCAGAGGGGTGGGAGCAAAGGAGAGGCCAGAAAGGGGGGCCCTGGCCCCATGAGCTGGAATCCAGCGCCCCCTACTGCTTATAGGAAGCCCCGACCTCTCTGGCCCCACACAGCCGCTGCACAGTGACACCCAGCGCCTGGCCCCTTGCTCCGTTACAGCAGGTGGGCTGGGAATGCAGGGTCCACAAGAACACAGGACCTGGCTTGCAGGCCCTGTGCGGAACAGGCAGCGGTCGGCTCGCGGGAACTCGGACACGCGGGAGACAGAACCCGACTCAGCTCCCAAGCCTACTGGTCTCAGCTGTGTCCCCCGAAGCCCAGCTGTTGAAATCCCGGCAGAGACCCCTCCCGCCGCCCGCCTGGCTCCTCCGCCCTGGCCCGGGCCCCTGCCCAAGGTGGTCCTGGAGGCTGACACCTGTGGGGCTGGGCCTGGCCCAGGTGCCGAGGCCTCCCCTGCCATTGGGCAGGACAAGGAGAGGTACAGGGAGGCACCTCCTGGCACCTGCTGCACATCGCGGGGACCGTCTACAGGTGCTCGGAGCTGCCACAGGCGCACAGGCTGCCCAAGCGCTGCGGGGCGGGGCCTGGGGAGGCTCCACCCTGCCCACCACCTTGCCCTCTGACGCCCCCAGGAGCGCCTCTGACGTCACTGCGGGGCTGGAGGTGGGGTGGGGCTCTGGCGCCTGCAAGAACCAGACCAGTGCACTCAGGCAGCCTTGGGTCAGAATCTGTGAACTGCTTGGCCTTCGTGGATTTTTATTTTTATTTTATTTATTTATTCTTAACAGGTAGAGTTATAGACAGAGAGAGAGACAGAGAGAAAGGTCTTCCTTCCGCTGGTTCACTCCCCAAATGGCCGCTGCGGAGCCAGGTGCCTCCTCCTGGTCTCCCATGTGGGTGCAGGGCCCAAGTACTTGGGCCATCCTCCACTGCAATCCCGGGCCACAGCAGAGAGCTGGACTGGAAGAGGAGCAACTGGGGCAGAATCCAGCGCCCCGACCGGGACTAGAACCTGGTGTGCCGGTGCTGCAGGCGGAGGATTAACCAAGTGAGCCATGGCGCTGGCCCCATCCTTTGTGGATTTTTAAAACAGATTTGAAAGGTAGAGAGAAAGAGAGAGAGAGATCTCCCATCTCCTGGTCCCCCACAAGAGTGGCAGGGGCCCAGCACTTGGGCTGTCCCTGCCTTCCCAGGTACAGTCACAGGAAGCTGGATTGGAAGTGCAGCAGTGAACCTGGCCCGGTGCTCCCACTGGGAGGGGAGGCGGGCGTGCGAAGTGGCAGCCTAACTCGCTGTACCACGACACCAGCCGCAAACCTTCATGGATCGATCTGTTCTTTGGTTTGTCACAAAAAGACTCAAAGGAGCCCTGGACAGACCAGCTCTCTGCTGTCTGGAGAATCCCCTTTCCCACCCGACTCCCGAGGCTTCTGCAACGAGAAGGACCCCCGGAGCCTCGTGCAGGAGCGGGCAGGGCCGCAGGCTCACAGGAGAGGGAGGGCTGCTCCCCGCCCTGTCCCTGCTCTGCCATGAGGCCCCCCCCCCCCCCCGCTGCAGGGCTGCGGGCCGGGGATGGAGGAGAGGGGGCCAGGCTCACACATGCACGGAGCCCAGGCACTTGCTCCCTCCCAGCCCCCAACGGCCTCCATGTCTCTGACCCCCCCCCCCGCCCCACCACTCAGCACCTGCTCCCCAGGACCATCCGCAGCACCTGCCCAAAACAGAAGAGAAAGGGGGGGGGAGCTGCTGACTGCTCAGAGCTCAGTGCTCTCCTGGCCACCCGAGCCCCCCCCCCCCAATCTCTCCAGCCCACCAGCCACTTCCCCTCTCCTCGGCGTTCACCACGCGGGACAGGGACAGGAGCTCGAGTGCCGAGCCGCTCACTCTGCTCTGAGTCCCCCACTGGAGTGGAAGCCCTGAGAAACGGGATCTGCGTCAGCGGGCGCGCAGGCTCAGTGCAGGCTCAGCTCAGGCACCCGTGCGTGCTGCGTGAGTGGGCGCACGGCCTCCCCAGTGCCGGGACTCGGGGCTCCCGCGGAGGCCTGAGAGCCTTCTCCCCAGGCAGGCTGCGAGTCCGGAGGGTCCGATCTGTGGGAGCCCTCTCCCTTGGTTTGCCCTTGGCTTGGGGTACTGTTTATGGGGCTTTCTGACATGTGAGCCTTGAGCCGGCACCGCAGCCCCGAGACCACACCGAGGTTCCTGCTGGGAGTGCGGGGCAGGCTGCGTCCCTCGCGGGGAAACGGGGTGCCCAGAAGCTCACCCTCACAGCCCTGTTACTCACCCCACCCTCTCTCCTCTGTTCTGGGGGCCTGAGACACAGGTCGGTGATGCTGGGAGGCCCCCGGCCACTCCTCCGCCTCGGAACCCCTCCATGTGTGTGCTCAGGGCCACACAGAACAAACAGGAAGGCCCGTGAAGGCCCCAGGAGGGGGAAGTCCTGAAGTGTGGGGCGCATTTGTTCTGATGAGGCCCCCAGCCCTGCCTGTCTTGCCCTGCACTGCAGCCCAGGTGTCTGGCAGGGGTGAGTGGGTGGGGGGGAGGAAGGGACAGATAGGCGGGTGGGGGATGGATGAGTGGGTGGACTGGGGCATGGACGGATGAACAGATGAGCAGATGGATGTGTGAAGTGGATGGATGGATGGATGGACGGGTGGATGGCTGGGTGGACTGATAGGGAGGTGGATGGGCAGGTGGATGGGTGGACAGATGGACTGATGGATGCATGGATGGATGGATGAAGAGACAGGTGGATACATAAATCAATGGATGATGGATGGACAAATAGATGGGTGAGTAGACGGATGGATGAAGAAACGTGGATACACGGATGGATGGATGGATGGATGGATGGACAGGCGGCCTAGTGGGTGAACACATGGATGGATGGGTGAAGAGACAGGTGTGTGTGTGGATACACAGGTTGAATGGATGGCTGGATAGGCAGATGGACAAAGGCACAGGTGGGTGTGTGGAAATGTAGGTTGACTGATCAACAGACAGGTGGCTTGTAGATACATAAACTGAAGAATGGCTGGCTGGCTGCAGACAGGTGCATGTGTGGGTGGAGGTACCAGGCAGTAGATAATCACTTCTAAATAAAGTTTGGCTTCTCCTGAATTCCTGGACCCTCCTAGGAAATACATTGTTCTAACTTCCGGAAGATTTTAACTAAAGAAGAAAATGAGGTGCCCGAGCCACGAGCCAAAGGCACACAGGATGGCGAAGTCTGGGGCTCGCGCAGGCTCCCTGAGCCGTCCATGGCTCACAGCACCACCTGTCACACTTCCCCAGAGACCCACAGATGTTACAAACACATGTGGCCGCAGGGGGCCAGCTATGCCCACAGGGCTGGTGGGGCCTGGCAGCCTCACCCCACCCTTCAAGGCTCAGAGGACGAGCTGGGCTCCCCCAAAGCCGGTGTTGGCTCCCTGGAGGCGTGGCTGGGGCTGGGTGGGCGAGAGGAAGTAGGGGGAAGGCAAGCGGAGGGTGGGGTGGCACAAACCACATCTCTGCCCCCACCTACGGGGACACAGGGCGCTCTTTCCACGCCACTGCCCCCTCCCACTGCAGAGGCCCCTGGCAGGGGACTGTCAAAGCACTGGGCGCTGGGGGGGAGACTCCTTCCTGTGGGTGCCGCCCACCGTGTCAGCCTCCTGGGCCACACTCCCAGCCCCTGCTGCCCCTCGTCCATCACTGCCTTTTCCCTTTCTGTACCTGGCTGGCTCCTACTCAGCCTTCAAACGCTCAGCTCTGGCGGCACCTCTTCCAGGAAGCCCTCCAGGGAGCATGCTCCAGCACCCCGTGGGCGGCTTCCTCCCACCCCAGCAGCTGTCGGTCTCTCTTCCTCCTGGTTCATCGCCCCTCCCAGGCTACTCGCTGGCCCAGGAGTCACACTCAAGTTCACGTCTCCTGGGCTCAGCCCGAGCCCTGCACCTTGCGCGCCGGGTCAGGGGCGCCGGGGTGGGGGACTCACCCTCCCCCAGCTGCAGGGCGGGGTCCATGAGCTCCATCATGTACTCCACGTCCAGGAGCAGCTCGGTGAGGCTGCTGCGGGCCAGCACGTACATGAGCACCGGGAGGAAGTCGTCGGCCCCGTAGGGCTTCCCTGGGGGAGGAAGGACGAGAAGTGACCACCGAGGGGCTCTTTCTAAACGCATCAATTATTTTCATTTATTTTTTTGGTGTTGTTTTTTTTTGACAGGCAGAGTGGACAGTGAGAGAGAGAGACAGAGAAAAAGGTCTTCCTTTGCCGTTGGTTCACCCTCCAATGGCCGCTGCGGCCGGCGCATCACGCTGATCCGATGGCAGGAGCCAGGTGCTTCTCCTGGTCTCCCATGGGGTGCAGGGCCCAAGCACTTGGGCCATCCTCCACTGCACTCCCTGGCCACAGCAGAGAGCTGGCCTGGAAGGGGGGCAACCGGGACAGAATCCGGCGCCCCGACCGGGACTAGAACCCGGTGTGCAGGCGCCGCAAGGCGGAGGATTAACCTAGTGAGCCGCAGCGCCGGCCAAAACGCGTCGATTATTTTCAAAGGCAGAGACGGAGAACTACATCTGCTGGCTCATTCCCCAAATGCCTGCAAGAGCCGGGGCTGGGCCGGGCCACAGCCAGGAGCCAGGGTCTGGAGCCAGGTCTCCCACGTGGGTAGCGGGGATCCACTCCTCCGTGGGCACCTGCGTTAGCAGGAAGCTGGATCAGAAACCTGAACCCAGGCGGTCCCGTATGGAATGCAGGTGTGCCAAGTGAGGCCGTAACCACCGTGCCCAGTGCCCACCGGGGAGGCTGTCCTTGTGCCCGGCCCTGCCCTGCCCAGCGCCAGGGCCAGGGATTTGCGGGCTGAGGGGGACAAAGTCCCTGCTCCCTCTGACTCCCAGAGGGGCCTGGGCTGGGCCTCCTGGAGAGGCCAAGGCAGCAGCCAGGTGCCCTCTGGGCCGTAGCGAGACCCGGCCCCCTTACCCCTCCCAGCTCTTCCCTCGACCACCCTTGGCTGCCCGCTTGGCGGTCAAGTTCACGTCGCACTTCTGCCATAGCACTTCTGCCTAGCAGCAGCTGTGGGCCGCACATCGATGCTTCTGGGAAGGTTCCCCCCGACCACCCCGACAACCACGCGTCTCCTGCCCCACCCGGGAAACAGACGCTGGCCTGCGACCAGACGAGACCTCACATCCCACTGCTCGCCGCCACGCTGGGGCTGTGGCCTTTCCAGGTGTCTTCAAACGTCAGCCCCTCCGGAAGGAACGGCTCCTGGCCACGCTCGGGCCCCGCAGACAGCCCACAGGGCTCAGCACCCTGCCGCCAGCAGCAGGTGCCGTACGGGGTACGAGGTGCCTCCCCCACGAGGCTCAGGCTGGCTCTGAAGACACAAAGCCAAAGGCTGGGGCTCCGCGGGGAGAGGAGAATCCCCTGGAGGTCCCTGTGGGCGCCTGGGATGCCTCTGCAGGCCCCTGGGGAACTGTCTGCCCAGTGGAGGATGGCCACGCAGTCCCCAGCTGGTTTCTCACTTCCTCTAACCCACGGGGCTCAGGCAGGGGTCCCTAGATCTCAGCCAGCGGTTCCCAGGGCTGTGCGTGGCCCCAGCAGGACGCACACGGGGCTGTGGCCCTTGGCGTCTCGGCTGAGACTAATCCATCAGTCCACAGGCGCTTCCCCCCGAAGCCTGTGTCCACTGGCGCGTTTCAGAAGGACTCAGGCGACCGCTGGGGGATACAAGGGCACTGCAAGGAGCTCTTGGGAAACGGACGATAAAGCCAAGTCTACTTTGGTGCAAAAAATTTTTGAAACCCACGTCTATGGGTCTTTGAAAGCTTCCTGCCCCGTCACATCACTGGGCATGGACTTCGAATTTTCTTTGCACTCTATCTTTCAATTCCACTTTCCAAAAACTTTCCTGAAGTCCTCACATACACCTGACAAAACAGGAAAATCGGAAAAATAAAGCCAACATAAAGACAAGTACCAATTCCAGGAGGAGGAGCTGCACTGAAGGAAAACCTAAATGCACAAGAATAAGCAAGAACCTACAAACCTTCTCACGTTTGGCTTTGAGCTTCCTGGTGGCTAAAGTGAAGAGGGAAACACAATCATTACGCCCTTCTCTCATTGTCCTTGAGAAGGAAATAGGCCTGTTTCTTGGGGGAACAAAACTATTTTTCTTGCCCTAAGCACCATGGCTCCATCTGGGGGACATGAAGGGACGCGACTGGCAAGATCGCATTGTTGGGGATGATGTGCTCATGACGTCATCTTGCTCAGGGCCAGCAGCTCCCGTGGGGGACTTCACACCTGCTCCCCTGAGCAGTGCCACGGAGGAGGTGGCACAGGCTTTGGGGAGCTGAACTCCCAAGGTGCAGCGGGCAGAGCTGTGCCTCCGGCCTCGGGCCTGGGTTCGAATCCCAGCTCTGCCGCTCAGGAGCTGTGGACGAGAGCAAGTCCCTTCCTGTCTCCACCCCGGCATCGAGGCTGCAGGCCGAGGTGCCCAGGCCAGGTCTGTGTAGATGAAGTCACACAGTGGGCAGAGCCAGGCTGAACCACACTGGGCCAGAGCCACAGGTAGTTACCAGAACGGGCTCTCGGGTGCTGAACCAAGTGGGAAACAGGGGGGTGCTTTGCCGTAAGCAGTGCCAACGCCAGTACCCCCTTATCTGCGGTTTCACTTTCTGTGGCCAGCCGTGGTCTGAGAGAGTATTACGGGGGAAACGCCGTAAGTTCCAAGTGGTGCGCCGCCCCAGGCGGGCAGCAGGTGGCGCTCTCCCGCTCCCTTATGTGAAAGGCCTGGAGCAGGCAGCAGGTGCTGGGGACTGAGGGGACCAGGGAACAGGGAGTGCCAGCCAGCGCGCACAGGGCTTCTTCCTCGTGTGACCAAAACATTCTGGAATTGGAGCAGCTTTGGACGCACGACCTAGCAGCTGTGCTAAAAAGCAAGCACTCCATTAGTTTTAAGCATGTACAGCGTGCACGTGTGATAGGCACACAGCAGGTGTCATGGTGACTGTGGATTCTCCGGCACCCCCATGGCACTCCCCAGCCCTGGCTCACCTCACCCACACCCTGGCCTTGCAGGTGGGGCCAAGGCAGCGGCTGGCACAAGACCAGCTGGGCCCGCCGCCAGGGGCACACGTGGGCTACCCAGGGAAGACCTTGTTCCTCCACACCCCCGTCTCCTCGGGGCCCTCCATGGCTCCCGCTGCCCAGTGCTCCATTGCAGGGGTGTGAGTTCTGCTCACAACTCGCCCGCTTGATTTTCCCGAGAACAGGTTACGGACCCCTGCCTCCCTGGCCACACTCAGTTTCTGCATCTGCAAACTGGGGCCAGCAAGACTGGCCCTGATGCCCTCGCAGGGCGTTTGAGAGAAGATGATGAGAGAAAGAGCAAGAGAGTGATTCAGAACCCACTGGGTGTGGCAGCGAGGTGGGCGAACTGAGAACACAGCACCTGCAGTGTGAAGTCCCGGTGCGTGCGCCTGCAGGCTGTGTGACCTTGGCCTGATTGCTTCACCTCTCTGAGCTTGTGTGCTCGCCCAGCACAGAGAACATGGCCTTCCTACGGGGGCGGTGAGGCACTGGCGCTCGGACCAGGCCATTCCGGCAACATCTGGGGTGGCTTCTTGGAGGTGACGGCTACGGAGGGTCAGGGACTCCGTGCAACGTCCTGCAATGCCGGCGCGGCCTCCGGCACTCCCCCGAAGGGGCCACAGGCCTGGGGCAGGACATCCTGCTTCCAGCCGAAGGCCAGCCCTGCAGGCAGAGTGGACAAACCCTCCCCACGGGCCTCTTGGGGCATCTTGGCCAACCCCTTAGGAAGGGCTTTGGGGCCCATTCCCTGTCCCCCTCCACACACACCGTGTTCAGCCTCCCCGCTGTGGGGGTCTCCCGACCCCGCGCAGGTCCCCAGCCCCCGCCATGAGCAGCTCATCTCTGTCTCCCGGTACACAGAGGACAGGAGTAGCACCCATGAATGAGTGAATGAGTGAATGAGTGAATGAGTGAATGAGTGAATGCAGAGCCCCCAGCCAGAGCCCGGAGCCCTGACTCTGATGGGCCTCTGCAAAGCCCCGATAGTGCTTCCCCCACCAGCGAGGACTCGTCTCCCCCTGGGGCCTCCCCACCTCTGTGAAGTTGCCCGCCCAGGGCCGGAGTCCCCACCCCTCCTCGGGGGCCGCCTGTCCTGCCATGGCCGGTCAGCGCAGAGCCCCGGGCAGTCGCCCCTCCTGCTGCCCAGCAGCCGCGTCTTATCCTTTGATCCACAGCGAAGCTCTCATCCCACTCGATCTCGAGAGCCACGTGGACGTGGACGTGGACGTGGACGTGTCTCTAAGACCTTCTCCACGACGTCCTCCCGGGTAGCTCACTCTACTTTCCAACTTCCAACCCAGAACATTCTGCCTGCATCCGCCTCCCAGGCGTCACCCGCTCGCTGTGTGGCGTCACGGGCCCGTCCCCGAACTCTGAACACACGGTCACTCCGGATCCCTTCCCACACAACACTCCCCTGCCTGGGACGCCCCGGCCGCCTCCCCCGGCCCCACTTCTCCTGTCCTCGCCCACATCCTCCTGTGCGGCTGGGTGGTCCCCGCTCCAGCTCCCATAGGTCTTTACAAAAAGGTTATTTCATCTGAAAGGGAGAGAGAGATCTTCATGCCATCCTCTGGTTTACTCCCCACATGCCCCCAACAGCTGGGGCTGGGCCAGGCCGAAGCCAGGAGCCCTGAGCTTAATCTGATCCCCCACATGAGTGGCGGGGCCCCAAGTGCTTGGGCCATCACCTGCTGCCCCCCAGGTGGGCTGGGCCGGAAGTGGAGCAGCGGCACCCTAACCCGGGCATCCAGAGACGTGCGTATCCCAAGCAGCTCCTAGGCTCTGAGCCGGGTGCCCAGCTCTCCATCGTCCTGTTTCAGGGCCCGCCCTTCGCTCACTCGGGCCACTCCCTGAGGGCAGGGATGGAGGCTGTGGGAGCTGGGGCAAGTCGCTACACCTCTCTGAGCCTCTGCCCATCGCTGCCTTCCTGGTCCCCAGCCCCGGGCTTAGGATGTAGAATGCTGACAGGGGACTGACCCGAGGCCGGGCGTGTTCTCACTGGACACCACTCTGTCCTGCCCGGGTCAGGGTCAGGGGCATGGACACTGAGGGGAAGCCTGGAGTCCCAGGCCCAGCCCTGCGCACCGTGGGGCCTCAGCCAGTGCCACTGGGACGCGTGCAGGGTCAGGGATCACACCCAGCTGGCTGCAGCCTGCACCTCCCGGTGGCTTCTGTGGTCCTCCCGTCAAGTTCCAGCCGTGTGCCGCCTGCAGGGACGCCGGGCACCTGTGACAAGCTGGCCAAGGGGCCGCACGCGTGTTTCACCTGCTGCGAGACGCTGGAGAAGCAAAGCTCTCCACATAGAAACGAGCCGCAGGTGCCCCCGGGAGTGCTCCCCGCGCGTGCTCCCCACGGAGTGCTCAGGAGTCCCTGCCGCTCGACCACTGCCCAGCTGAAAGACTTGAAGCCGGCTGCGGGCCCCTGCGTGGCGCGAGGCGGGGGCTGCCCTGGCGCGGGGCGGGGCTGCGTGGCGTGGGGCGGGGCTGCCGTGGCGGGAGGCGGAGCTCTCTCTCTCGGAGCTCCCCGAAGCCGCCCTGCACACGTGCCTGTAGGTTAAGTCTCAGTACTGCTCTGAGCAACACCGCACCCACAGGCACTGGCACCGCCTCCCTGCAGAGCGCCCAGCTCAGCAGCCCTGCAGGCCGTGGGCTCGGAGGCCTGGAGCCACAGAGGCCCAGCCTGGCTGGAGAGGGCTGGAGGCCATGGAGGCAGCGATACGAAGCCTGTGCGGCCCGGGTCTGTCTCTGCCAAGCTCATTTCTGACACCGGGATACGGGAGAAAAGCCAGCCGGGGAGGCAGGAGAGAGCAGTGACTCAACACGAGACCTGGGTTCAAGTCTCAGGTCCACCACGCACCTGCCCAGGTGTGACCCTGAATGTGCTACAGGACCTCTCCAAGCCTCAGTTTTCCTGGCTATAAAATGGGGATAATGACGGTGCCCACATCCCATTGGGTGGTGCTTAGCTCGGTGCCTGTTAAACACTGGACACGATAATCATCCAAGACAGGAGGGGGCGTGTCCTATAAAGCCTCAGAATGGGAGATGTCCAGGACCAGGGTGGAGAAGCAAGGACAGGGACCTACAACACCTCCCTTAGCCTGGTGAGGCCTCGGATCAGACGCCCGGCCGGGGGGGGGGGGTAATAACTACAGTGCGTGCCGGCTGCCAGTTGCAGCCAATGAGCAGCCGGCGAGGTGGGCACGGCTGCGTCCCTGCACACAGGGGAGACTGAGGCTGTGTGCCTGAGTGACCTGAACCCGGTGACAGAGCCAGAAAGGGGCAGGGCTGGGTCCCGGGCAGCCTGTGTGTTCTCTCTGAGGCTGCCCTGGCAGAGGGTCCCCCGCTGGGGTGCTGGGCGGCGAGAGGCCTGGGCTCCATCACCACCCCTCTGGCCCCACGTCCCATGGCCTGGCCCTGTGCACTCTGTTGCCTGGCATGGAGGAGCGCTTGTGGCATCAGGGGCTTCAACAGACGGCAGAAGGAGCGAAGAGGCCGCCCCTCTGCCCCTGGGATGGCTCCTGCTCCTCACAACGGAAGTCTCACCTGCTCATCCCCCCTTCCTGCTCCCATCTTAAGGGCGTCCTGGGCTCGGATCTGTCTCCCCCGTCAAAGAGCCGGGAATGACCTGGGGCCAGCGTTTGGTGCAGTGGGGTTGGCCCAGTGCCTGCAATGCCAGCACCCACACGGACGCAGCAGCTGGAGTCCCGGCTGCTCCACTTCCGACCCAGCTCCCCGCTCATGCGCCTGGGGAAGCAGCGGAAGATGGTCCCAGTGTCTGGGCCCCAGGTGGGGCTCCTGGCCCAGCTCTGTGGCCATCTGGAGAGTGAACCAGTGGCTGGAAGGTCATTCTCTCCCTCTGTCTCTCTCTCTCTGCCATACTGCTTTTTAAATAAATAAAATCAGTCTTTTTTCTAAAAGGAGGTGGGCATGACTTGGCTGTCAAAGTGACAGCAGGGATGAATCCAGAAGTTCTAACGCTCTCTCCAGGAACCCAGTCTGTCCCTGGCCGCAGGACGGTCAAGTTCATCCAAAGCCGTTTGCCTGGGAGAACCACAATCGCCTGACCCGGGACCCCAACCCCGCCCCTCATGGAAAATGCTCCCGAGGGGGGACTCTGAAACTCGGGTCGGCTCCCGGGCTGGCTGCCTGGTGTGGGATGTCGGCACGGGCTCCCCAGCGAGAGGATTCTCGGCCTGCGCCGGGCCACTCGGCACACGGGCACAACAGCAGCTTCTTTCTGGGAGCTCCCGACCCGCATCTGAGTCCATCCTTCTCTTCTTATTCCAATGGGCAGGCAGCAGCCGGGCCCCACAGCAGTCCTGTTTCCAGCGGGCCTGGGTGAAGCCAGCAGGAGGCTGGGCACCCTCGCCGGAGGCCAGGGCCTGGGCAGTCGGGGAGCAGAGCTGGGGCAGGCTGGGTGGTGGGGTCGTTGGTGGAAGAAACAGGTTGACAGAGGCCGGCAGGACGCAGCCTGGGGTCCCCGGGGGCCCTGGGTGACACTGGAGTAGCCAGAGCACGGGCTGCACCAGCCGCTGGGTGCCCACGGTGGGGGAGGCGGCAGTCGGAGGCCTAAAATCGCTGCTTGTCCAGATCAGAAGAGACTGTCTGTTGGGATCTGGCTGATAAGGCCCACCCGATCTAATCTTGAGAAACGGCCGACAAACCCCAAATGAGGAACTTCCATTACAGAGCCGGGCGGGGGCAACCCGTCTTCCTCAAACACATCAACGTCCTCAGTCGAAGGCAGGCTGTGGAAAATTCCACAGGAAGGAGGCGGGCAGCACGGGACAGCCACAGGCACGGATCTGCACTGGAGGAGGGCACGTGCTCACCGAGCCCTTAGGAGGCCAGGCGGCAGCGTGGGAGGACGGCGTGGGTCCGGCCCACGGGCACTCAGAGCGGGCCAGCTCCGCGTGGGAAACCCACCTGCTCACACACGTGCCCTCGGGGGCCCGAATGCCCCTAACAAAGATGGCGCTGGCAGGCTGAGAAACTGACCAAGAGGCGGGGTCTACCTTACTAATTCACAAAAGTACGAGGGGAGCCGGCTCCCCTGGCCCGATGCACCACTGCTGTGCCTGGAGCTCCGAAGTCCGAAATGATTTCCAAACGAAAGATTTAAAAACAGCAGCAGCAGAACCCCCACGCAGCCCTGCCTGTAACCCACGGGCCTGTGGGCTGGCCTGGGGCTCGGCCTCTCCTGTGGCACGTGGAACCCAGCTTAGAAACCACTCGCGAGGTTGAGCCCCCAACGTTTTGGGGAACTCGCTGGGGAGCCGGTGGCTCCTGCATCCCGACACGTGAGAACACACGCTCATCTCTGATTCTCCTGGATGCCCTGAGAGGTGGTCCCGGCCCCATTTTATGGGTGGGAAAGCTGAGGCTCAGGTGCTGTCCACGTGCTTCCCATGCGCTGTCCCACCCCTCAGGCAAGAAGCATCTCAACCCCATTTCACGCGCTTGGGGGCGCAGTGGGACTGACGCCCAAGGACACTGCACCAAAGCTGGGGTTCAAGCCCACGTTTGCAGGTAAACCCCAAAGCATTTCTCTTCGTGGGGGAAACTGGGGCTGAGCAGGTCGGCCCCAGCCTGCTAGAGAGCAGATGAGCCCGGGCACCGCTGGACTCCCAGTCCAGTGCTCACCTGGAGTGGGAGGGGCGTGCGATCTGCCTGGTCCCAGCTGAGAAACGCAGCGATTTCCGTGGGAAATCCTCACCTGCCCCGCTCAGGGTCCCCCTGTCCGGACCCCAGCCAGGACGGAGGGCCCTAAGCCCCCTGGGCTTCGCCTCACTGCCAGCCGTGCCAGGAGTGCCGGTTCTAGCCCTGCCTGCCTTCTCCCCACTCCCTCCCTGTCCCTGCTCTCCAGGAAGGTTTCATTGAGCAAATTCATTGTTGGCAAAGCTCACGGTGTCTGACCACAGCCGCCAGGACCGGAAACAGGACGGAGCCCCACTAGGATGGAATGGCCCTTTCTCAGCCCCCGCCGCGGACGCCATGATGACGTCTCAGGGGGCGGAGCCCTTGGCCCTGCCCTCAATCCTGGTGAGGCCTTGGATCAGACGCCAGGCCAGGGCAGGTAGTAACTATAGTGCGTGCCGGCCGCCAGCCGCAGCCAATGAGCAGCCGGCGAGGTGGGCACGGCTGCGTCCCTGCACATAGGGGAGACTGAGGCTGTGTGCCTGAGTGACCTGAACCCGGTGACAGAGCCAGAAAGGGGCAGGGCTGGGTCTTGGGCAGCCTGTGTGTTCTCTCTGAGGTTGCCCCCGGCAAAGGGTCCTACGGGACCTCGCTCTGTTCTGACCCAGTCTCACTGCTGGTCCCCTCCACACGCACCTCCGAGCCTGCCCCCCGCACCCCCACTGCTGCAGACCCAGGGCTGCCTCGCTCTGTGAAGGTGTGAGCAGGCTCCTGGCTGGTCCCCGCCAGCCCTCAGCTGGGTCATGCCGCCGCTGCAAGGCATGCTGGGTACTTTCCCAGGGCTCTGGACCCCTAGGGCTGACCATGCCAAGCTCTTGAGAGCTCTGGGTTCTGCCTGCTGCCCACTGAACCCCACTTACTTTCCTGTTTTTTTTTTTTTTTTTTTTTTTTTTTTTTTTTTTTTGTAAGGCAGAGTTATATATATATAGAGAGGGAGAAAAGCAGAGAGAGATCTTTTATCCACTGGTTCACTCCCCAAATGGCTGCAATGGTCAGGCCGAAGCCAGGAGCCAGAAATTCCACCCAGGTCTCCCGCACGGGTGCAGGGACCCCAGCACTTGGGCCATCTTCTGCTGCTTTCCCAGGTGCATTAGCAGGGAGCTGGATCAGAAGTGGAGCAGCCGGGACTTGAACCGGTGCCCATGTGGGATGACCGTGGGCGTGGCTTAACCGCCCCTCTCTGGGGTTTCACAGAGGGTCACTCAGTTGTGCAGCTTGCATCCTGGGCCTGTTCTCTGGGCTCCTGACTGCACGGGGCACCTGACCCCCGAGCTGAAGTCCACGCCACAGAAGCAAACCCTTCGCTGTGTCCGCGTCTGCAACGGCCCCCTCTCTCCCAGCCACGTCCCCGGCATCGTGATGGGGGCTACAGTGCGGTTCTGTCACTGCGGCCCCTGTCTCCGGGGAAGGCTACTCCTAGCAGCTGGCCACAGGACACGCACCCTAGCAGCTGGCCACAGGACACGCACCCTAGCAGATGGCCACAGGGCACGCATCAGTCTCACAGAAGACAGCGACTCCCGCTCGGAACTGCGGCCCAGGCAGCCTGTGAGGGGAGCTTTTCTAGGGCAAGGGGCCCTGGCACAGCGGTGGCCACGGCTCCTGAAACAGGTGCGTTTGTGGCTGCTTTGATTGACATTTGCCCTGAACCACCAGGGGCCCCAGTGTCCCCTCTCGGTAAAGCAGCTTCCTTGGCAGAGGCCCCCGGGCTCCAAGTAAATCATTCGCAGCAGTGAGTGGCAGATCAGGACAGTGCTTCCACTCCCCACTGCCGTATCTTCCACGCACAGTTACACAGGTTGCTCACTGCACAAGGGCATCCAGCTAGAGGGGTAACTGGTGGACAGAATCCAGTGAGGATTCTGCCCACTGGGTGTGCACCAGGCACGGGGACAGTGCTCGTCTGCCTGGGGGAGCACAGTGATCAGTTGGCGACCAAGGTCCCAGGGACTCCCCTTCTTACATCCACACCCCTGCAATGCGACCGCGGCCCTCCCTCCTCACCCCTGAATCCGGGCTGCTCTGTGACCAAGGAATACGTGGATCAGAGCGCCGGCTCCGCAGGCCTCAGTTCTTGGTTCTCTCCGTACCCCAGCGACAGCCATGGGCGCAAGGCCAAGCTGACCTGTGAACCTCACAGCCCAGGCACCCCCACCCTGGACTGGCCAGCTGCCTCTGCCCTCAGTCCCACAGGGGGAGCCCAGCCAGGCCGCAGCGTGCTGCCCCAGACCTGCACGCCTGCCCCACAGCCCCATGGCCCCGTGGCCCCACGGCCCAGGCAGCCGTCAGCAGTGCTGGCTGCTTATGGCACCTGCCACGGTGGGTACCGAGTCCCTGCCACCCCCTCACGGCGTGTGGCCTTATTTGGCAATGGCACTGTTGCAGCTATAAATAGCTCAGATGAGGTCACACTGCAGTAGGGAGAGTCCCTAACCCAGGGGCTGTGTCCCTAGGGAAAGGAGAAGCTTGGGCCCGGGACACGTACACAGACCCCGCCTGGCACAGACCGCGCCTGGCGAGCCCCCGCCCTGACTTCCCAGTCTCCGATGCCGTAGGCTGACTGTGTGCCTCGGCTTGTGGTGCTGTGTCCTGCAGCCCTGTGCCTCTTCCTATCGCCTCCAGCGGCCTGGGATGGGCTGGCTCGATGCTGGTCTCCCAGGACCAGCCACCCAGGGCCCTCCTCCTAGTCCCCAGGTGGCTCCCACCTGGATCAGCCAGTCATCAAGCCACCGCCCCCGGGGAGCTCAGGGGATCACCTGGCATGCCCTGGCCCCTCACCCTGACCCCTCAGCCGGGCCCCTGTGTCTGGAAAGGCTTCCCCAGTGCCAGGCTCTCCCGGGGGTCCCAGCCCTGCGCAGCCGCCTCCGGGCGCCCGCCGGCCCTACCTGGGTTGCTGAGGGCCATGGAGTCGTAGATGAGCTTGCAGGTCTTGAGCAGGATGGAGATCTTCTTCTCGGGCGAGTAGGCCTTGTGCATGCTGGTGAACTTCTGCAGGATCTTCTCCATGGTGGGCAGCTCGGGCACGCTGGTGGTCACGCCCAGGTCGGTGCTGGTGGTGGCCAGGATCACCAGCTGGTTCTCCTTGAGCTGCCGCAGCGAGCCGTCCCTGCTGTGGATCTCGTGCAGGCTGGAGTTGATGGCGTCCTGCAGCGGCTTCAGGACGCACTTGTACAAGGCCGACTCCACGATGGCCTCTGCGGGTGGGCGAGAGCGGGCGGCGGTGAGGGCGGCGCCGGCAGCGACCCTGCCGCCGCCCGGAGGCCATGTTCACAGCCCCGGTGGCCAGACCCTGTGGTTCTGGCCCAGGGGATGGGGGTTGGGGGGTGGGGGGCGTGCAAAAAGAAGCCCCCCAGGCAGGCACAGGCACCCCTGGGGTGCTAACACCAGAGCCCTTCCAACAGTGCATGGGAAAACGGAATGCAAAGGTGAGTTTATTTTGTGCAAAAACTGTCTTCAAAACCACAGAGACACCCCCCCCGCCACTGACCATATGCACGGATTTTAAAATTTGTGCACCAAATCAATGCACCTTGAAAAAAACCGTTTATAGCTATCTGAGAGTCAGAGAAGAAAGAGAGAGAGAAAGCGCTCCCATCACTGGTTCATCTCTCATAGGGCTGAAGCCAGGAGCCTGGAACTCAATCCAAAGTCTCCCAATCAGGTGGCAAGAACCCAGTCACTTCAGCCGGCACTGCTGCCTCCCAGAATTCGCTTCGGTGGGAAGCTGGAGTCAAGAGCCAGAGCCAGGGGGAGAGCACTGTGGTGTAGCAAGTAAAGCTGCCGCCTGCGGCACCGGCATCCCACATGGGCGCTGGTTTGAGTCCTGGCTGCTCCACTTCCGATCCAGCTCTCTGCTATGGCCTGGGAAAGCAGTGGAAGATGGCCCAGGTCCTTGGGCTCCTGCACCCGCGTGGGAGAACCGGATGGAGCTCCTGGCTTTGGATCGGCACAGTTCTGGCCGTTGCAGCCACCTGGGGAGTGAACCAGCAGGTGGAAGACCTCTCTCTCTCTCTCTCTCTCTCTGCCTCTCTATCTCTCTCTGTGTAACTCTGACTTTCAAAATAAACAAATACATCTTCAAAAAAAAAAAAAAAAAAAAAAAAACACCAAAGAGCCAGAGCCAGGATTCGAATCAAATCCAGGCACTTGGACACGGGACACGAATGTCTGAACTGCTAAGCCAAATTGCCCGCTTCCAAATTCTCTTTGAATTCCATTTCTCCACAAACTTTTTCAAGCATCCTCATACGAGTTGGTCATTGTATCCTAACGCTTTCCACATGGCCTAGCACAGATTAAACTCTCCCAGAGCTGCCAGCAGCACACAGCTACAGGGGGTACTATTCACACTGAGTTGTGCAGTGGACAACCTGAGCAGCTGTATGCTGAGGGCCAGGGTACTCTGTGAATGATTGGAGGGAAGATTCTGGATGTGTCTTCTTCAGTACTCAAGTGCAGGGCAGGCCCACGGCGCGGCAGCTCACACGCCGGCTGGAACCCCTGCGTCCCCTATCTGAAAGCCTGTGTTCGTGTCCTGGCAATGCGCACCTGGGAGGCAGCAGGTACTCACGGTCAAATCCGTGGGCCCCTGCCCGTGCACATGAGAGACTCACTGAATGCCAGGTGCCTGGCTTCGGCCTGGCTTAGCTCTGGCTGTTACAGGCATTTGGGGGAGTGAACCAGTAGGTGGGCAATCTCTTTCCCTCCGTCCCCCAAACAAGTAAGTTAAAAAAAAAAAAAAGCAGTTAAGTGTCAGGTTGGGCAAAGGGATGGCCCCAGCTGCTGAGACAGCGAGCGCTCAAGTCCTGTTGTCTGCGACCTCAAACACACGGTGGATCCAGGCCGCGGCCCCGCGTCACTTTGACGCCAGCCCCCACCTGCACTGGTCAGGCCACCATGGCCATCGCTTGCCCGAGTCACGGCAGCGGGCTCTCCCCTGGCCCCGAGGGCACACTGTCACACAGCACGGCGTGTCACCGTGATCGGCACATTTGATGGTGACGGCCGCCTGTTCAGTCTCCAGTCTCCCGTGTCACAGGCACTCAGACCCAAACCAGAGAGCTCCCTGTGGCCCCGAGGCTCTGCCGTGACCACATTGCTCTGCGGGCTTCCCCCAACCCTCGTGCCGCTCTACCAGCCGGCCGGGCCTGCTCCTGCCTTGCAGGGCCAGCCCAGGCGCTGATGGGTGGCTTGGGAGCCGAATAGGGATTTGAATTTATGCCTGCTTGGCCAAGACACTGTTCAGCTGCTGTGGGTGACAGCAGAGAAACAGCTTCAAGGAGGCGTGGCCTCCCCGGTCCCCACCCAGGGGAACGGTCTTGGCTACTTGGCCAGCAAGGGAGCATCCCAAGTCCTGTCCCCACAGGGAGTCACCTGGGCCACCCTGGGGGTGGGGGAGGAGCTCCTGCTTCCATGGCTGAGTCTAAGCTGAGGCCTGGACAGGCCTTCCCTGCTGTGTAGCCTGGCCGGGGTGCCCTGGGTCTTCCCTCGCCCTCCCTCTCCCCCCTGAGCAGGGACACGTGGTGGCCCTGCCTCCACCCCGATCCTGTCACCCTACCAGGCTCACGTCTCGACCTCAGCGCCCTTGGAGCCTCTGCAGCTGGAGGAGCACTGACCCTGCACCACCCCGGGACGCTGCATGACCTTGGCCAAGTCCCTTCCCCTCCAGGGCCTGTTTCCTCTCTGCCTGAGATCTGCCCTGGACTCCACATCTCCTCCAGCCAACCCGGCCCACGGGCAGAGCTGGGGGTGGGGAGCAGAGCGGCAGAGGGGTGCGTTCCTGGTCAGCGTCAGCCTGGCTGTGCACTGGCTCCGTGCCACAGGAGACAGCTCCCCGAGCCGTGGTTTCTTGGGAGCAGCAGGAGCCCAAGGCCACCAGGCTTTGGGGTTGTCGCGAGGCGGAAACGTGCAGTGTCTGGGATGCTGCCATTGCTCCTGTCACCTGCTCGGCCCTGCTCTGCCACCCGCAGCTCCAGGCCGCGCCCTCCATGGGGGCCCAGCTCACAGCCACCCTCTGTCTGCCTGGAAACCTCCTCCCTCTGTCTGTGGCAGGCTCGGGGGACTCCCTGCCTTTGCCTAATGGACCACTCTGAGTTTAGGGCCTCTTGGCATCCGGGCACCGCAGACAGAGCTGCCCAGAGACCCCGGGGGGGGGGGTCTGTGTCCTGCCGCTGCCTCCCCAGGCGAAGTCTAACCAGCAATTCCACCTCCTCTGCCTGCCAGGGTTCCTGGTGCTGGCCCTGCCCCTCCCAGCCGCTGGCCCAGCCTCCGCTGCGTCCCCTCCACACACCCTGCCACCTGCAGCTCGGTCCTCAGCCCGACCTCCGCGGCCCCCACCCCGCCGCCTCTGTCCGCGCTGACGTCTCTCCCTGGCAAGGAAGCCCTCCCACCACTCTCTCTCCACAACACAGCCCATCCGGAAGGCAGTGCCGACCACAGATTCCTCCAGGCTGCTCTGAGCCACTCATGTCCTCCACGTCCTCCCATGCCCTTCCAGGCCCTCTTGGCTGGGCTCAGTCCTCCGGCCCGGATGGCCTCATCTGGTCTCACGGCTCTATGTGTGCTGCTGGTACCCAAACATCTCTGTTTGGCTCACTCGTTCCCCTAAAAACTATGAACTTGGACCTCCAGGGCCCTACTCGAGTCACCCCGCTGTGTCTCCGACACCCTACACCTGGATCCGAGCTCCTGTCAGGTCCAGGACAGATGCAGCTGTCACTTCAATCTTCCAGGGACAACACTGTGCTCACCCTGCCCCTGTCACTACCCACAGCCACTCCTGCAGCTCCGTCCTCACGGAGGGTCAGACCCCAGCCCCCTCTCTGTACCTGCACCACTTGCACACCACTGCTGGCTGCTGGCTGACCGTCTGCCTACGTGGCTCACTGCCTCCCAGATAATGAGCTCTGCGGGGCACAGCCAGTGTCACTGACTCTCTGTCCCGGCTGTGAGTTGCTACTGGGGGCCTTGCTTATGCAGCCCCTGAGCTTCCCGCCCGAGCAACCCCAGGACCCCTGCATCATGTGCACAGTGCAGGCTTCAGGCCTCAAGTCCACCTGCCGTGCCACTACCGGCCCTGCCACCGGGCCAATGGATCAGTTTCCAGAGTCTGCTATCAAAATCCAATTACCCCAGGGCGGGCAGGCGTTTGGCACAGGGGTCGAGAAGCCACCTGGGATACCTGCATCCCACATCGGAGTGTCTCAGTTCACATCCTGGCACTGGCTCCCTGCTATGCGCCTGGGAAAGGAGAAGGTGGTGGCCCAAGGACTTGGGCCCCTGCCACCCATGCGGGAGACCTGGATGGAGCTCAGGGCTCCTGGCTTCAGCCTGAACCTGCCCTGGCTCTGTCAATCTGCCTTTCAAATAAATAAATCTTAAAAAAAAAAAAAATCCCATGGCCCTGGGAAAGTTATCACCTCTCACTCCTTTTGGAAGAAATTCTAAGTTACTGAGTCGCAGAACCACAAATGCTCCTTCTTGTGCCCATCACTGGCCCTGGAATGAATGAGGCATGCCAGGGAGGGTGGCACTCGGAGAGCCGGGGGTGGCGCTTGCTCCCCAGGCAACCAGTTCAGGAGCAGGCCCGTGTCCTAACCACGGCGGCCACGGCACCAAGTGCTGACTGCAGTTGCTCGGTATTTCCCTAGGTGTGCAGTGGAGTGGGAAGTAACACAGCTTTCTCCTCATGGAGTTGCTGGATCACAGGCTGGAGGCCGGGGCACTCCGGCAGAAGGGGTGTCGGAGCCGCGAGCTCTCTGAGAACAGAGCCCCATGTGGGATCCGGGTGCTCGTGACCGATCACGGGAGAGCTGGCAGGAAGGGGAGCGAGGGGGAGTGACGCATCAGGGGCCAGCTTGGCTCCCACCTGTCTGGGGCAGACACTGAGCCACAGAGCAGCCCTGCCTTGAGGCCCGCGGGCCAGCCTTTGTCCCCGCCCTGAGGAACTGGCTGTGGGCAGAGAGATGAGGGGGTGTGGGTAATATGGATCCCACCAAGGGGGCCCCAAAGAGGAAAATGCGCATCATGCAACATTCTGCGCCCCCAAACTTGTCTTTAAATTCTGCTTCCCCAGGAGTCCTGCGATACACCCTCACACATGGCCAAGCTGATGTTCCAGCAAAGGGGGCAGCCACGGGCTTACGCAAGCTGGGGAGGGCAGCTCGCGCCCAGGAGAGGGGACGAGAGGGGGGCACCAACCGCACATGCTCCACCAGCCTCTTCTGTGCCCAGGGGCTCCCAGCCCAGGGCCCTGCCCATCGCCCCGCCCCCAGCCCCGGTGACACTGACCAAGCTCCTCCTCGGAGTGCAGGCCGGGGTCCACCATGGCCTTGAGCTCCGTGCTCTGCAGCAGGTAGCTCTTGAGCTGGGTCATCATGGTGCGAATCTCCTGCAGCATCTCGGTGCTCGAGTCCTGGCGCGCCATCATCTCCAGGCTGTAGGCCTTGTAGTCCTGCACCAGGCTGCCGAAGTACGAGGCCTTGTCCTGGGCCAGCTCCACCACCTTCTTGTAGAGCTTGCGGTCGCTGGAGAGCAGGGCCTGGAAGACGCTGGTGAAGCTGGCCAGGCTCAGGCGGTGGCGCGCCTTGCCCAGAATCATCGCCGGCTTCTTCTTCACGCTGGGGAGGCTTAACTGCTCCGGTTCCTCCTCTGTGCTGCTGGTCGAGTAGGAGTCCTGGTCCCCGGCCAAGGCGGGCACTCCCAAGCCGTCGGGCAGAGAGGCCAGGGAGCCCTTGGACTCTGGAGAGCTGTGGGGTCGGGGGGTGCCGGCCTGGGCATGGAGGCATGGGGGCCCAGCCTGCCGGGCAGGACTGCGGCCTTCGCCGGGGGCTGGAGGCGTGCGCTTCTCGGGGGCGGCAGCCTCGTGCGTGGGCGGCGCGGCGCTCTCCGCGGGGCCTGGCGGCACACTGGCCAGCTGCCGGGAGATCCGCTTCTTTCTGGGGGGCGGGACCGGGGGTTGTCTGGTCTTCCCCGGCGGCGGCGGCCCTGGCACCACGCCTGGATCGCCGGCCTTGGCCTCTGCTTCCTGGCCTTGCTCTGCGGTGCTCTGAGGCCGCTCCTCCAGGATGTCCAAGGGCCCCTGGGGAGGCAGGCTCAGTGGGGTCGCCCCGCAAGGGCCCGGCTGGGCCCCCTCTGCTGCTGCCATCTCCGCACTCGGGTCCTCCAGGGACACCCTCTCGGAGAGGCGGCGTCTGGGGGGCGCGGCGGGAAGGCCCTTCTTGGCCGGCAGCGGAGGAGCTGTGGCCAGCGGCGCGGGGCTGGGGGCTGCGCCCGATGGCGCCTCCTCCTCCCCGAGGGGCCCCAGGCTGGCAGCCGGGCGCAGGAGCCGGTCGCAGGCTGTCATGGGTGGCTGGCTTGGTCGGTCTGGGGGGCCAGGGGCGTGGGGGGCGGGGTGGGGGGCAGACGCCGGGCGGGCAGCGGGCAGAGGACACACAGGAGCCGGCGGTGCGGGAAGCCGGGCGGGGCCCGCGGGGTGCAGGGCGGGCGCCGGGGGCGGTGGCGGCGGTGGCGGGCGGCGCGGAGCCCACCTGGCGGTGGGCGAGGTAGCATCGGAGGTGGGGGGCGCCGGGCGTGCGGGGCAGCTCCCCGGGGGCGGCTGGTCTGAGGGCAGGGCGCCCCCGTAGTCTTCGATGAAGAGAGGGCTCACAAACCACAGGCGGTCGCTTCCTACGGACAGCTGGAACTCGCAAGAGCAGTTGGCGGACGGCGCGGGGGCCCTGGGGCTGGCAGCAGGAGGCGCTCCGGGGGCCGGGTCCCTGGCGGGCTCTGGGGGGCTCTCTCCGCCTCGATGCGGGTTCAGCGAAGAGTCCCAGAAGCCTGTGGGAAGCAGAGGTGGGGACAGGCGTCGGGTCCCGGGACAGGGGCCGTGGCCCTTCTGGGTGCCTCTGAGCCTCTCCCACCACTTCCTGCCCCGGGAGGGGAGGCCCCACGCCTTCCTCCCAGCAGCACTGGGGTGGGGCCGCCAGGGTGACAGAGGCTGGGCCTCAGTTCCGGCTCTGGGTTGAGAGCCCACTCAGGGTGACACAGGGTGGGGACGCATGTGCGGGGGGCCAGGAAGGCATGGGGAGGCCTGTTGGTGGCAGAGGGAAGCGGTGGCCTGGAGTTCATGCAGGGGACCAGCTGGGTGCTGGGGCACGGCGCTTGGCTGTTATTTTCTATTTTTAATAACTGCAGGAAAAATCACTACTTATTTATTTTGAAAGGCAGGAGGGGGAGAGAGAGAGAGAGAGAGAGAGAGAGAGAGAGAGAGAGAGAGAGAGATTGAGATTTTCTTTGTGCCGATTCACTCCCCGAGTGCCTGCAATGGTTGGGATTGGGTCAGGCTGAAGCCAGGAGCTGGGAACTCAATCCAGGTCTCCCACGTGAGTGGCAGGGACCCAGGTCCTTGAGCTGTCACTCCCAGGGTGCACATGGGCGGGAAATCAGAGTCCAGAGCCCGAGCTGGAATTTAAACCCAGGACCCTCATGTGGGATACAGGCATCTTTACTGCGAGGCCCAAAGTCCATCTGCATTGGCTTGGCTTTTCTAGGCCTCAGTCTAGCCATCTCTAAAGTGGGGTCACAGCAGAACCCACAGCATGGGTGGAGGAGAGACACCATCGGATCAGGGAAGTGGCCACCATGGTCGTTACAGCTGGGAAGAACCAACCTCTGGGCGGCGGCTGTTGGGCTCGGGAAACAAGGCTCCTGCCCGCCGAGCAGGTTCCAGCGGGTGCCTCACTGCTGACCCCGTCCTGGTGTACTTGGCACACAGCAGTGGCCACCAGGGCAGGCCTGGCTCAGGAGTGCCGCCGCTGGCTCCCATGCCCCTTCAAGGGTCTGCTGGATGCTCAGGACCTTCCCCCAAGGGCCCAGGGACACGACGTCCGTGTCTCACAGGCCACACTGAGCTCACGCAGGGAGCTCCTCCCGGAGAGGCACGCAGGCCCCGGTCTTGGCCAGCCTGCCAGTTCCAGAGACGGGCAGGGGATGAGCCAGGCAGGTGCACAAGGGCTGGGAATGGTGAGGCTGAGTGTTCAGCCCCGGCTCCTCCCTCCTGGGCCTGAATCATCAGCATCACCGAAAGCTGGAGCAACGCGCCGAGTGCCAGCCCGCGGCTGCTCGCTTTCCCTGGGTTACGCGCCTGGTCCGCAAGCAGACTTGTCACCGTGTCGCAGACGGAGGTAAGGGGCTCAGACAGCTCAGAGAACTCGCTGAGGTCCCAGAGTGGGTGAGTGGGGGGGCTGGGACTTGCCGCAGTGGGGCCAGCTCCGTGTGTGCCCCCTCCTCCACGGGAACTGGCGCCAAGTCCTGCTGGGTTGCTCCCAGCACTGGTGAGTGGCGGGGGTGGGGTGCCTGCACCCCAGAACTGGAGATGTGGAAACGTGAGGGGCACCTGACACCGAGAGGAAGGAGCCTCCACAAGACGGCGGGGCTGAGCCCATGCCTGCTGGGAGATGGGCCGATGTGAGATGCTGAGACCTGAGGGCTTTGGCTACCCTGCTGGCCAGTGGGCCACCAACCCAATCAGAGTGGGCAGCATGCACTCACAGGTCCAAGGGGCTACTGAGAAATGGATGCCCTCGGCTCTGTGCAGCCCTTTAATAGGGGAACAGGCCGGGGCCTGCACCAGTCCCGTCCTGGGCAGAGACCCTGCTTGTGGAACTAGCGGTCACCATGGCAACTTGGGGACCAGCTTTCACACAACTTTCCACTATGCGCAGCTGTGCACATCACGGCCATGGGCTACAGCGTGTCCAGGGCCGGCTCTGCCATGCCCTGGCCTCCAAGGCCTCCACAGCCGACTCACGCTGCAGCCACCTTGCATGGGGCACACAGGTGCGCTGGCCCCCTGGAGCAGACGCAGGGAGCCCGGTGTGTGGAGTTTTCCTGCCAAGGGGCAGTGGGCAGCCAATGTGACCCACAGGGCCACTGGGCAGCAGCCTCACACGTGAGCAGAGTGAGCTGCCGGTGACTGCCTCCAGGTTCCCACAGACTTCCTTTGGGTGAAGGGGGCAGCCACATAGGAAGAGCCCACCAGGGCCTGGACACTCCCATACCGCATACCTGGGTCATGGCCCTGGCCCCCTTCCCCCCCATTCTCCTCCCTGGGACACTGTGCCAGGCACACAGTCGGCCCCTGATTGCAGCTGGTTGAGAACCTCTTCCAAGTCTTTAACCAGCATTTGCGGCCCTGTCCGTCTCTTCTGGTGTCACCTATGCAGGAGTTTCACTCCAGTCCACCCACGGCTCACTTCTTCCTGAACACGCCACGTGCTGCTCGGCCTCAGGTCTTGGCTAATGCTGTTCGCCCCCTCCCCACTCCCCCTCGGGGACTCAGGTCCCAGATCGCCTGTCTGGTGGAGCTCTCCCGTGCATTCGGGCTCCCCGCAGTCCTGTGGGCCCCCCGCTGGGCCGTGCACCCTGACAGCAGTGATCAGCACGGGGCCTGTAACTCTGCTTCTGTCCGACACCCCCTCTACGCTCTGAGCTTCCAGAGGGGCAATGAAGCTGCATCCAGCTGGGTACCTGCAGCACCTAGAACAGTGCTCGGGACAGAGCAGGAGCCAGGCCAGCCCCTGAACACACACGAGCGGATAGGCTCAGACAGGAGGCAGGGGCTGCAGAACAGAACACTGGATGCTAACGTGGGCATGGCCTTTACCTTGGGGGGACGGCTAAAGACAGGAGAAAGCAGGGCCTGGTGTTTGGTGTAGCAGGGAAGATACCGCTTGGAATGCCCACATCTCCTATCAGAGTTCAAGTCCCAACTCCGCTCCTGACTCCAGTTTCCTGCTAATGCGCGCCCTGGGAAGAGACGGCTCCAGTACTTGGCTCCCTGTCATCTGCGTGGGAGACTCAGGTGGAGTTCTGGGCCCCTGGCTTCGGCCTGGCCCAATCCTGGACGTTGCAGGCATTTAGGCACACAGGAGGTCTGCCTGTCTGTTTTGTCTCTCTCTGTCTTTCAAATAAAATGAAACAGATAAGTAAAAATGAAAAACCAGAGGCAGTGAGAGGGAGGAGGCTAGAAGAGGCTGGAGCACCCCGTCTGCAGAGGGAGCACTGACTTGTTTCCTGGCTGCGGGCAGGAGGTCAGCAGCACTGGGCTCAGGCACACGAGCCCAGCCTGGAGACCCGGATGCTGCTTTCTTGCTCCCAGGATGGCCTTGGTGGTTGCAACCGAGCAGAGGGAGGGAAGCTGGGAGCCGAGGGCTGCATCCTACAGCCTGGGGCTTGGTTAGGGAACCACGGGGCCAGTGCAAGCCTTTAGACTTGAAAATAAAAAAAAAAAAAAAGGAAGTCGGCAACTTTCTCTGCAGCCTGCAGAAGCCTGAGGCCAAAGGAGAAGCAGAACTCGGTGTCATGCAATCCGGTGGTTGGCAAAGCTGCGAGCACCAGTGCCCAGTGGCACCACGCCAAACCTGGCTGAGCGGCCAGAGTTCCCCAAAGAAAGATCTGACCCGTCCCGGCCTCTGTGCCGCCCTCAGATGAAAACAGCCATTTGGCTTGCACGCGGCACACAGGTGTGCGGGCCCCTGAGGCCTCCCGAGCCTCGGCTGGGGACGTCACTGCCAGGGGCCCACACCTGCAGTCCTCAGGGCTGGGGCTGTGCCAGGTGCTGGAACGCAGGTCCCGAGGGCAGAGTCCTGGGCCAGGGGCAGGATGTAAAGGGGATGGAGAATGTGACAGAATGACCCAGACGCCCTGGCAACAGCCCAAGTCTGAGGAGTTCAAGGGGTCCATATTTTTGTGGCATCTCAAAGATGTGCCGTTGGACAGTCATTCAAACTCAAATCTTCAATGTATCTTTAATAACCAGAAAGATTCTCATTGTATGATGTAAAGGAAAAAGCAAGTTGTATGTACAGTTGGAGAGTTATGGACCATATGTCTTTTCTAAAACATTTTTTTAAAAGTATTGAGGCTGGTGTTGTGGTGCAGTGGGTTTAGCTGCCACCTGTGATGCCGGCATCCCATATGGGCACCGGTCCAGGTCCTGGCTGCCCCTCTTCTAATCCAGTTCCCTGCTAATGCACCCGGGAAAGCAGTAGAAAATGGCCCAAGCACTTGGGTCCCCATCACCCATGTGGGAGACCTGGATGGAGTTACAGGCTCCTGGCTTCAGCCTGACCCAGCCCCAACCACTGCAGCCATTTGGGGACTGAACCAGCAGGTGGAAGATTCTCATTCATTCTCTCTCTCTCTCTCTCTCTCTCTCTCCATCTTTCTCTGTAACTCTGCTTTTCAGAAAAACAAAATTAAAAAAACATTGGGCCGGCGCCGTGGCTCACTAGGCTAATCCTCCGTCTTGCGGCGCTGGCACCCCGGGTTCTAGTCCCGGTCGGGGCGCCGGATTCTGTCCCGGTTGCCCCTCTTCCAGGCCAGCTCTCTGCTGTGGCCTGGGAGTGCAGTGGAGGATGGCCCAAGTGCTTGGGCCCTGCACCCCATGGGAGACCAGGAGAAGCACCTGGCTCCTGCCTTCGGATTAGCGCGGTGCGCCGGCCGCAGCATGCCAGCCGTGGCGGCCATTGGAGGGTGAACCAACGGCAAAGGAAGACCTTTCTCTCTGTCTCTCTCTCTCACTGTCCACTCTGCCTGTCAAAAAAAAAAAAAAAAAAAAAAAGGGAAAAAAAATATTAAGCAGCACAAAATGTTCTAAACCACTACACATAACCATCATTCTCTGAGAGCACGGTTTGGGACTGAATTTCTCCCTATGCTTGTCTCGTGGCCACAGCCGGCCTGTGGGTCACAGGGTGTGCAGCCTGCACTTTTGAACACGGCCTTTTCCCAGTCAGCCTTCCGTGAGCAAGCACCCCGGGCCGTCACGTGGTGCTGAGCCTGCAAGGCAACAGCTCTGTTTCAGCACCAGCAGCCCTGTCTGCACGGCAGGGCTTGTGCAACTCTCTGGATACTTACTGCCTCCTACTCAGTTCCAAAATACTAAATACAAAAGTGCTGGGGCTGGTGTTTGGCCTCGTAGTTCAGCTGCCTGTTGAGATACCTGCATCCCATATCAGAGTGCCTGGGTTTGGGTCCTGGTTCTGTGCCGCATTCCAGCTTCCTGCTAACACACACCTGGGAGGCCGTGGCGGCCGATCAAGTGAGCCTCTGCCACCCACGAGGGGGACGTGGAGGGTGCTCGGCTCCTGGCTCAGCCCTGGCTGTTGCGATCCGTCCCAGCACATGGGACTCTCTGTCTCTCTCTCTGCCTCTCAAATGAATAAATAAATAACTTTTAAGATATATTACATTGATAACGCTAAGGTTAACAGACGCATCAGCCTCAAGAACTCACTGCAATTGTTGGAGCGCCAGGCGGGCAGAAAACCCAGGGAAAGAGAAAACCCAGCAGGGGCTTGAGCCGCATCTTGCCTCTGAGCTCCAGGAAGAGGCTGCCAGTCACAACTACGGTCACGTCAGACCAAACCAAGAGGCAAGGCACGAAGCTGCATTTTCAGGCTGTGCTCTCAATAGAAATCCTGGAAGGAAACCACACCCCAAACTGGCAGCAGCGGTGGGGTTCCCATGATGTTCAGCCTCATCCTTTTCTGGTCTCGTCAGTTAAAACCAACAAGCTACTGGGCCTTCTTAAAAGAAAAAAAAATGTAAAATCACAATCATGGGGGCTGGCACTGTGGCGCAGTAGGCTCAAGCCCTGCCCTGCAGCGCCGGGTGCCGATTCGGGTCCCGGCTGTCCCACTTCCGATCCAGCTCCCTGCTAATGTGCCTGGGAAAGCAGCAGAAGACGGGCCCAAGTTCAGATCCCTGCTCTGCTGGCCACACATGGGAGACAAGGGTGGAGCTCCAGGCTCCTGGCTTCGGCCTGGCCCAGCCCTGGCCACTGCAGCCGTTGGGGGATTAAATCAGAGGTTGGGAGATCGCTTCGTCTGTTTGATTTTCAAATACATGTTTAATTTTTGAAACAAAAATAAAAAGTACCCAGGTAGTTTTTAGCATATCCACAGACTTGTGCAACCATCACCACGATCACTTTCAGAACATTTTCATCACCCCAGAGAGAAGTCCCTTACTCATGCACGGTCACCCCTGAAATCCCTTACTCACGGGGCCACTCCCCCTCCTTTGTCTCACTGGCCCTGGCAGCCGGAAGTCCACTGTCAGTCTCTATGGGTCTGCCTGCTCCGAAACCCTGCAGAAATGGAATCACGCGACCTGTGGTCTTTCACGCCTGGCGACTTCCACCGAGCCTCATGTGGTCAAGGGTTATCCAAGCTGCACCCTGTGTCAGTAGTTCATCTTTTTTAACAGCTAAAGAAGCCCTTTTGATTCTTTGAGTTTCTGTTTCCTTGTCCGTAATGGGTTTCGGGGGGAATAAATGAGATAGCGAATGTCCGTGTCGGCCTATGTCCATGCATTTGCCTCCTGCTGTCCTTTTGGTTTTCCCTGAAATGCTGACAATTCCAGGGAAGCCCCTGGCTCATGAGGCTCCCTTCCCCGTCTGGCCAGTGGCCGTCGAGGCTCTCCCTGGAGGATCTGCAGAGAGGGCAGTGGCCAGGCAGGGCTCGGGGCTGCAGAGGCAGAGGAGCGGGAAGCTGAGAAGGCACAGCACGGCACAGAACAGCTGCCATTGCCCACTAAGGCTGCTGACTTTCAATCTCCGATTCTGGGAGATTCACCGCCCTCCCTTCCTCCTCTAAGTCTGTTTGCATCCATGCTATTTTGCATGGTGTCGGTTCTCTGCCATGAATGAGTCCCACGCATGACGCGCTGAGCAAAATGCTGGAGAGCACACAGGCCCTTGGCACACGTTGCCGTTTGCATATTTATCACCACTTCCGCACGTGGAGGTTGGCGAGGCCCCGGCCTCCGGCCTCCGGCCTGTGACGGGATGTGCTCTTCAGCTCCCATCTCCCCAGGGTACTCAGGGAACGGAGGGACAAGTCCACCTTGCCTTGGCTCTGGGAAGAACCACCCCTGGGAGCACGGCCTTGCGTCGTGCAGCACCAGGGACGCTGGGTCTGCACAGAGCACGCTGGGGCCGAAGCTGCTACAGACTCGGGCTTCGCTGGGATCTGGTTCTCAAGGAAGCCAGTGCTGGCGGATGGCTCTGAACTCGCTCCCCCACTTGCGCCTCTAGGGGAGGGGGTTATGTGTGCCGGAAGAGCAGCAGCGTGTGTCACACGTAGAGTTCCTAGGTCCTGGGGTGGCCAGGGTCTCCTGGTTCAGGGCCCTGCAGGGGCTGCCAGGCCAATCAGCCCCAGGGACGTGGACAGGGACATCTGCAGCCAACTGACCCGTGCATCCCAAGCGCCCCACCAACGCGGCTCCAAGGTGGCCACTGACGGCTGGTTGTGAGCTGCAGCTGGGGAGCTGGTGCCAGCCTTGGCTTTGTCAGGGGCTCCTGCAGTACGCAGGACAGCGCCAAGCGCTCTGCTCTGCTCAGAAAGAGCCTGTGCCCCTTGAGACCGCAGGAGGCTCAAATGAAGAAACACGAATGGCCAACAAACACGTGAAAAAACACTCAGCACCACCAGCCATCAGACAGGCAAATCCAAACCACAATGGGACACCGCCTGACCCTGTCAGATGCTGAAAAGGGACCAAGAAACGCTGGTGAGGACATGGACGGGGGGCGCTCGCAGGCTGCTGGTGGGGATAGAAAGGGAGGCAGCCGCTGCGGAAACAGGTGGCGACTTCTCGAAACACAGAACAGACTTGCCAGGTGATCCAGCAACCCACTGCTGGGTGCACACCGGAAGCCTCCAAGAGATCCCTGGCCACCAAGTTTGCAGCAGTGCTGTCCACAACAGCCAAAACTGGGAATCAACCAAGGTGCCCGCCATCAGACAAAGGCACCCGGAGAATGCGGTAGGTGCACACTGCGGAATATTATGCGGCTATAAAAAAGAACGACATTCTACCATCTGCGGCAAGATGGACGCAGCTGGTGGACATCATGTTGAGGGAAACAAGCCAGACACAGAAAGACCAGCACCGCATGTTCTCCCTTATATGTGAGAGCTGAAGTTAAAAAAAAAAATGAAAAGACCTCCAGTGGACGTCATTTGGACAAAATGGCCACCTGTCCCACACGGACGCTCCCAAGAGGGTAAAATCTCAACAACTAAGAATCAGACCGGTGGGGGCAAAGGTCCGTGTGTATTCCCACTATCAACTGACAACCGGCACGGGGTCTGTAAATGCTCATCCAGGCCTGGGGGCATCCGAGTCAGGAGTCAAGGGCAGCGGGAGATGGTGGCGGGTGCTCGGGATGGCCAATGGCCCGGGTTCAAATCCCTGCTCTGCCGCGTACTCTCAGTCTTGGCTTCCTCGGGTATCAGTGGGGATAATCGTGGTAACGATGGTGACTCGCCAGGGCTGCTTCAAATAGCCGTGCGTCAACGCAGCGAAGGAGCTGAGCGCGACGTCCGCATCCACTAAGTTCTGACAGCCAGGGGCCTGCGGCCTCCCCCTGCCCAGCCTCCGACCAGGGGCAGCCCTGGGGCGTCTCTTGCACGGCTGGCCAGAGGCCCCGGGAGCCAGGGCGTGCCTTCTCGGATCCCAGGTCTGTCTCTCATTTCCTCTACAACCCACTTCTGCTGCAGCTTTTTCCACCCAACCGATACTGGCGGCCAGGGCACCCCGGTGTTCCGGGCGCGGTGCCGGACGCAGGCAGCACAGGGTCCCCTTCCTGGAGACTTAGGGATGAGCTGCTTGCTTTGCTCAAAGTGGGACCTGGTGGCTCCAGGGTAGGAGCCCTGTGTCCTGGAGCTGCAGAACCTATGGAAGCAGCCGCCCCAAACATGCTCTCCCTGTCCCCCCGGGCAATTCCCTGCTTCTGACACATGCAGACAGAGGCCACTGGCCCCCCCGCAGCCACAGATGGGCGAGCGTGGGCTTCCCAGGGCCTGCGCGGTCAGGCCCTGGTCCTAGGTTGGCACAGGCTGACTCCACCCTTACCGCGTGCTCAGAGGAGCCCACACAGGGAAAAGGCCCACGCAATGCAAACATTCCAGTCCGCTCCGCTCCCACTGCTCCTCGCCCTCCTCAGCGGCCCAAAGCCTGGCAGGTGCGGGGGGCGGGGGGAGTGCTGAGGGTCAGCTGGCTGGGCAGGGGCAGGCCGAGGAGTGAGTGGCCGCCGCCAGTCACAGTGGCCTTCCTGCTGCTTTCTCTTCTGATGAGGGCACGGCTGGGGTCACGTGGCTCTCTGGCCGCCACTCCACTCCTCCCTGAGCCACGCGCCGCTGGTGGGGCAGCCCCTCTGGCTCTGATCTGCCCCTGCTCCCTCTGACAAACGAACGGGCTGTGCTCGGGACCTCCCAAGTGCTGTCTGGAATTTTTTTTTTTTGACAGGCAGAGTGGACAGTGAGAGAGAGAGACAGAGAGAAAGGTCTTCCTTTGCCATTGGTTCACCCTCCAATGGCCGCGGCAGCTGGCGTGCTGCGGCCGGCGCACCGCGCTGATCCGAAGGCAGGAGCCAGGTACTTCTCCTGGTCTCCCATGGGGTGCAGGGCCCAAGCACTTGGGCCATCCTCCACTGCACTCCCTGGCCACAGCAGAGAGCTGGCCTGGAAGAGGGGCAAGCGGGACAGAATCCGGCGCCCCAACCGGGACTAGAACCCGGGGTGCCAGCGCCGCAGGCAGAGGATTAGCCTAGTGAGCTGCGGCGCCGGCCCTGACTGGAAATTAAACCCCCTCCTTGCTGTGCAGGCTCAGCAGCCCGGCTGGTCCCACGGGAGCTGGGATCAGGTTCCAGCTCCGCCTTGGCCTGGGGGACGCCCCCTGCACAGGCTTTCACTGGACCCAGAATTAGGGTCTATTTCCTCACGCCCCACCTCCGGTCTCCGAGCACACGGGCGCAGTGGGTGGGGCACTTACCCAGGCCCAGGCTGGAGATGGTCTCGAGGGCTGGGTAGCTGCTGGCCTCCAGGATGGCCCGGGGCAGCCGCAGCGTGAAGGGCAGGAGGTCTCTGTGAAGACACAGGGGTCAAAGGTCAGGCCTGGGGAGGGTCCCGTGCTGTCCGTCCCCACCCTCCACAACTCCCACTCTGCAGCCCAGAAAGCAAGAGCCCGATGAGCCCACTGGCTGCCGCCATCTCCATACAGGCTGGATAATTCCCGGGAGCTGGCGGACAGAACCCTGAGGCCGAGGGAGCCTCTGGCCAGGGCTGTGGCTAGTGAGTGAACCCTGCACAAGCCCACGCGTGTACGTGCTGACTGCTTTCTGTTTTGTGGGCTGTGGGCCACTCCAGGGGAGGACTGTCATTTATTTCTCTTCTGATGGACAGCCAAATTCGTCCTTCCTTCCTTCCTTTCTCCTCCCCTCCCCCACCCCCACCCCCACCCCCCATCCCTCCATCCCACTAACACTTAGTAGGGTTTACTCAGCATCCGGGTATATTAGATTTAAACAACATTTATTTTATTAATTTGAAAGGTACAGAGAAAGAGAGAGAGAGAGCAAGCAATCTTCCATCTGCTAGTTCCCTCCTCAAATGCCAACAACGGCCATGGCCAGGGCTGGACCAGGCTGAAGCCGGCAGCCAGCATAGGTGCAGGGCCCCAGAACTTGGGCCTTCTTCCACTGCTTTCCCAGGTGCATTAGCAGGGAGCTGTGTTGAAGTGGAGCAGCTGGGACTCCATCACCCATAAGGGATGCCGGCATCGCAGGCGGAGGCTTTACCCACTAGGCCACAGTGCCGGCCCTGTGTTAGCTCTTTAAATGCTCTCAACAACGTCACAAAGCAAGTGCGTGCCTCATGGCCACCTCACAGCTGAGAAAAGTGGGGCACAGAGACGCTTAGCGGCTTGCCCCGTCCCACAGCGTGGAAGTGCCGAAGCCGCGAAGCCTGACTTTGCATACAGACAGCCTGGCTGCAGGGTCCCGGCTCCTGACCCCTTGGCTGCCCTCAGTCTCAGTGAAATGATTCCAAGTTGCTCCAGTGCTGCGAAGAGCCATTCCGGCACGGACTCGCCCAGCCTCCGGGCTGCCACGTCTCTCGGGCAGATCCCCTGATGCGAGTCTGCCAGGCCACAGGTGCGTCCTAAGAAATGACAGACTTTGGGAAGCTGACTCCTTCCCTGGGCTCATCCCGGTTTCCCAGATACAATGCCCATGAGTCAGGCCTCAGAGCCGCGCGCCTGCGCCAATGCCCTCTGACAGCCTCCTGCCCGGCTGCAAGGGTGCGGCCTGGCCCACTGCCGGGTGTGGGGTCCGGGGACAGGCGGCCCCCGCCCCGTCAGTCTCGGCAGGCAGCCCTGTGAAACTGGAGAGGAAGGCGTGACTTACCCGCACCCCGACGCTGAGTCCCTGCGTCTCAGGAAACACGGGGAAAGCCCTCCAGACAGGGTGCTGGGTGCTGGGGCACCCTCCTGAACACCCACAACCCCAGCCAAAAGCTGGGGGGCTCCACAGTCTGTGGCCCGCCTGGGTCACTCTGTGGGCTGCGTCCAGGGGCTCCCAGGGTCAGGTCTGGGGGTGAATGCACGTTTCGCAACAGCTTTCAGTAGTGGGGGGGGACCCTGATGGAGGTAGCTGTGGGTGGGAGTCACAGACCCCCAAAGCACGGGTTACCAAAAGTCCTTAACGTTCAGCAAACTTCCAGATCTGTGTGTATACTGCATAGGCCCGGGGATTTCCTCACAAACTGCTAAGTCCATCAAAAAGCATCCACCAGGGCCGGCGCTGTGGTGTAGCAGGTAAAGCTGCTGCCTGCGGCGCCGGCATCCCAAATGGGCGCCAGTTCAAGTCCCGGCTGCTCCACTTCTGATCCAGCTCTCTGCTATGGCCTGGGAGGGCAGTGGAGGATGGCTCAAGTCCTTGGGCCCCTGCACCCATGTGGGAGACCCAGAAGAAACTCCTGGCTCCTGGCTTCAGATCAGCCCAGCTCTGGCCATAGTGGCCATCTGGGGATTGAACCAGTGGATGGAAGACCTCTCTTTCTCTCTCTCTCTCTCTCTGCCTCTCTGTAACTTTGCCTTTCAAATAAATAAATAAATCTTAAGAAAAAAAAAACATTCACCAAAGCAGAAATTTTGAAAATGAGATTTTTAGAATAAGCATTCCCCTACTCCCCCACCCCCACCCCCACCGCCTCCCACACCCTGGATGCTGTGCACATGGGCGACAGAGGGTGGCTACTCACCTACTGACACAGTAGAACGCGATCAGCCTGAAGATGTCCTCAAACACAAGGACCGAGCCTTCCAGGTACAACACTGCGGAGAGCGGAAAGGGCTCCGTGAGCAGCCTGCCAGGGACGGGAGGGAGGGAGCCGGCAGCTCGCTGGGGGCTGCGGCAGGGCGGGTCTGCTGCGTTCGCCGTGGGTCCTGGTGTCCACCACAGTACCTGGCCTGCGTGGCTGCCAGCCTGACACCCATGAGAAGTGGATTCCGGGTGTTCACCCACTGAGATTTCAGGGGTTACCTACTACGGCAGCTGCTGTTAACACATTCATTCTTGGCAAGAGAATCCACAAGATTCTAGACTTTAAAAGCAGAATTAAACATCTGACAGTTCCGAGGACTGCCGGGGCCCCTGGAGGGAGTTGTCATATTCCACACTGGCCTCTAGGAGGCGCTGCGACCCAGGGGCACTGAAGTGGGGACACCAGGCTTTCACTTGCCATCCACAGTCTCTGTCCCTGACAACACATGGCTGCCAGGCACCCCGAGGTGAGGATGGCCCTGATGTCCCACAGCTCTGATGATGGAGAGGGCTGGGGGGGGGGCTGCAGCTAAGCCTCCTGGGAAGTGTGCAGGTGACACAGTCAGTGCTGAGGCTGGACGGGAACCGAGCAGAGGAGGCCCCAGGCAGGGGGCTGCAGGGCCCGGGACGCCCGCAGCACTTCCCCCACTCCTGACCCTCATCCTGGCACCCCACAGCCGCCACGGGTGATGCTCCCCCCAGGGAACCTCCTGGGCCGTGCCGGGGTTGCGAATCGTGTGAACATCACGTCCGAGTGCCGGCGCCCTTACGTCCGCCCAGCTTCTGGGCTGCGAATACAGTGCCAGGGTCCTTCCTCACCCTGACAGTCACTGCTGCCCTCACAGAAGCCCACACCTGACCTGCGGTTGCCATGGGAACTGTCCCCTTGCTGCAAAACCCTGGGGTTTGGGGGCCAGAGCTGTGGCGTAGAGGGTGAGGCCTCCTCCTGCAGTTCTAGCATCCCATATGGGCACTGGTTCGAGTCCTGGCTGCTCCACTTCCAATCCAGCTCTCTGCTGTGGCCTGGGAAAGCAGTAGAAGATGGCCCAGGTGCTTGGGCCCCTGCACCCACATGGACGACCTGGAAGAAGCTCCTGGCTCGGCTTTGGGATTGCCCAGCTCTGGCCATTGCAGCCATTTGGGGAGTGAACCAGTGGATGGAAGACCTCTCTCCTTCTCTCTCTCTCTCTGACTCTGCTTCTCTCTGTAACTCTGCCTTTCAAATAAATAAATCTTTAACAAACCAAAAACAAACGCTGAGGTTCTGAAATGGACAAACACAGCTTCCCCAGTTCCCAGGGGTGGATGGGGGCGGACGGTGACTCGTGGGGGCGGACGGTGACTCCCTGTCTCCGTGTGGGTCCAGGTCCGGCTCTGGGGTGGATGGGGGCGGACGGTGACTCCTGGGGGCGGACAGTGACTCCCTGTGGGTCCAGGTCTGGCTCTGGCACCCACTTGCTTGGAGATGGGTACTGCAGCGCAGCCCCTGCCTGTGAGTCTGGAGCTCAGCCCCCTCCCCACCCGAAGGAAGGGCACCACCAGACCAGAGCTGCCAGCATCGCTGGTTCCAGCAGCAGGCAGAGCCACCAGGAGCCAGCAGGCACAATCCCAGGCTGGCAGGTGCATCACTCCTGCTCTCCAAGCAAATTGGCCACCAGCCATGCCCAGGCCTGGCTCCAACAAGCACTCTTGGGGTCTTGTCCCTCTAAGAGGAACAGAGCGCCCCTCCCGGGACCTCCAGGTGGCTGTGAGCAGGCCCAGCAGTGCCCGCGAGGGAGACTCAGGGTGAAAACCAGCGGTCACTACATGAAAGGCACCATAGAGATCCGGAGCCTTGGGCCGGGGGTCCAGCTGGGGGTCCCAAGAGCCGGAAGGATGCTGCCTGGAAAATACACCAGGAAGGTCTTCCTTCTCTCTCCGGGCTGTTAGGGAGCCAGGGTGGGCACCTCTGCCCCAGGAGCACCGGCTGGCCCTGGAGCCCGTGTGTGTGCAGCCTGCCCGGCTCCCCTGCAGAGGACCTTACCCCGTCCCTGTGGCCCACCGCCCTCAGTATGCAGTCATGATCCCAGCCCCGAGGCTTCCCCTCACCCATGCGCCTGGTTTCAGGGCCCACCTCGTCTAGGGGCTCATTCTGGGCTGCCCCTGCCTGCCCCCTCCTCCCAGCTCCCAGGCACTGGGCTGTGCACAGATCAGAGCCTCCTGATTGGCAATGGAGGGTTATGGTTTTCCAGGATTTAATAATACCATCTACCATTATTAAGTGCCCACTGTGCGCCAGGCTCTTTACTTCTCATCTCACAATGATGCCATTATCTACATTTTATAGGTAAGGAAACTGAAGTTAAGTTACTGGCCCAGTGCCAGCAGTCTACTGGGTGCCTTGTGTTCGGGACAGGTGGCCCAGGGCAGAGGGAGGGCGTCTCTCTCGAAGGCAGTCACTGGCAGCAGAGACCCCTTTCCTGTGGGCCGCAGTCTCCTCCTCTGTCCCTGGGCAGGCCCCAAGTTCCCCCTCCCCTCCCCTGGCTCCAGCCCTGGGCATACCCCCAGCCGAGAGCATGGTGGCGTCACTCCATCATTAAGTCACGGGCCTGACTCAGGCCCAGAGAGCAGGGCCCACAGCTGACTTCTCTGCCCGGCCCCAGGCCCAGGCCCCCACAGGGACAGCCACACTGCACTCCACTGCTAAAAGTCCCCTTTTCTTGGGAGCTTCTGTTCCCCACCAAGCAAGCGTGGAGACAAATCTTGCAGAGTGAGACAGGAACGCAGGGCAGACAGTCACCACGCAGCAGGATTTATAGGTTCAGATGCCAAAACACGAGGCAGATTTGAGAACTGTCAATTGTCTTGGAGACTAAATAAAGAGTAACCATGTAGGGAGCTTTCCTGGGAGAAGGGGGCGGGGGGAGCGGCCGAGCAGAGGAGCCCTGGCCCAGCCGCCGTGAGTCTGGGAAGGCAACCCTGTGTGCACCTGCTCACACCATGGACTGTGACGGCGTGACGGCACCCGTCAGGGAAGAGCACTTTGCTCTCCTACAGCAGAGGGGACAGGAGCAAGGGAGGGGGCCCAGAGCAGGGACATCCCCAGGTGCCACAGCAGAAGGACCCACCATGGACGCCCAGGAGATACCAGCTCCAACTCTGGCATCTGACGAAGTTGGAACTTTGATGCAAGGTCTGGGAGAACAGTGAGAGCCGTGGGACCCACAGAGGTTAAGCCGCTTGCTTAACAGAGCTGGGAAGTAACAATGCCGGGATGTGGCCTGGAGCCAGTATGGCTGTGTGGCCTGTGGCCTTGCCAGCCACGCTGGGCCAGTGACCCTCTGGACCCCACTGTCCAAGAGGAACAGAGTGACAGCCATGCGTGCAATTTAGAATTTGCTCATAGAGACATCAGTTAACAGAAACAGGTCAAACTAATCTTAATAATAATATATATGTTGCTTAATTTGTTATATCCAAATCATTATCATTGCAACATACTGTAAGTCTATCTTAAAATTATTGCTGAGACATTCTACAATCTGTGTTTCACACTAAGTGCTCAAAATCTGGAGTGTGTTTCACACTCACAGCCCGTTACCACACTTCCAGAGCTCACCACCACCGGAAGTTCGTGGCTACCATGTTGGATGACAAAGCCCGGGAGCCAAGGCTCGCAGCCCTAGGCAAGCTGACCTCTGGGGGCACAGGTGGTGTTGTGTGCAGGCACTTCTGGCTGTCACGACTCAGGGCCAGAGCTACTGGGTCTGGAGGGCGTTGGCCAGGGATGTGGCTAACACTCCCACTGCCCACGAGGCTCCCCCTGTGGATGAGCCAGCTCCAAGCACTCAGGGCCAGGTGTCACACGCTTTGCCTACTGTAGGAGCCCAGGCGTCCTGTGCTGTCAGCACCCAGCAGGTTGCCTGCTGGACACCACCAGTGCCTGCATCTGACTCAGTGGAAGACAGCGACGCTCACTGGGCCTCGGAATCAGGCCCAGAGGGATGGTACTCCTGTCCTCTTACCCAACAGGACAGAGACACCGAGAGCCTAGAACGAGGGACCAGTGTGGGGACAGCCGACATCTGACTTGCTTCTGATGCTGCTGAGTGGTAGCTTTGGGGTCCACAGGAGAGAAGGCCTACACTTCCGGAAATGGAGAGTCCCTACCTGCACTTCCGGGAACAAAAAGTCCTTGTCAAGGTCCCTACGGGTGCCTAAAGGTCAACCAATGAGGATCAAACCCTCCTCAACCTTTAACCCCCAAGCCCTGTATCAGTCTATAAAAGGAGCCCTCCCCACCTCACCCGGGAGCAGAATTCCAATAAAAGCTTGTGAATTAATTGATTCATCTGACTGGGAAGATCTGTTACACACCGGACACCTTGCACTGAGCCCCCTCATAAAGCCCTGGCAGCTGGCGCAGGACCCAGCTTTCCTCCTGGCTCGTCCTCAAGCGTCCGGGGCAGGCTCAGCCCTGGCTCAGCCCAGAGTCAGCAGCCACAAGGAGCGGTCAGTGGAGGCGCGTGTCAGGGCACTCCATCGTGGCTGGGGGTGCCCCGCACCCTCCAGTGCAGCCCATCTGCCCGAACACTCACGACCACCACCATCCTCCTGTTGATTGCCTCCCTGGTTCTGAGCAGCTGCCAAGGAAAGGGGCGCTACTGATCGCTCCGTGTTCCCTCCCCAAGTTCCCATGCAAGGCACAGGGCTGGGCACCTTCCAGGGCCACTACAAATGCCCCTGGTGACAGGTGGGGACATCACTGCTGACCCAAGGAGAAGCACCTCAGTTGACACAGGGACGTCTGTGCTGAGTGGCCAGGGGTAGGGGTGGGGGTGGGGGTAGGGGTCTGGGGTAGGTGCTCAGGCAATCACTCACAGGGTCTGAGCTTTCTCTAGCCGGCCTCCATCCAAGTTCCCCTTGGGCCACCACCGGGCAGTCTCACAGCCAGGTGGGAAGAAAATGGTTTATCTCTAAGCACAGATGTGCAAACAGGTCTCTTGGCCCCCAAGGAGGACAGAGGCAAGGGAGGGCGAGTGCTGGGTTTAGCATCTCAACTCTCCCTGTGCTAAAGACCACCTCGGAGTCTGCTCCTCTGACTCGAGTCCTGGCCCTGGGTGTGCATTTAGTCTTTGCCTATCCGCTGTTTGCCTGGCCCCTACTCCGTGCCAGGCACTGCTGCAGGCTGGGGTGTGTGTGTGTGTGGTGGGGGGTGGCGGCTCACTCTTTCCAGACACCATGCTCACCATGTCACTGTTTCCCCCGCTCTGCCCCTGGTCCTGGAGTGAGGCTGCCACACGGGGCCCCACACCCGGTGTCTCTGAGGCCCCCTCTGCTTCCTCATACAATTCTCTAATTAAGCAGAGTGAGTGATTATTGCACCCTAAAGGGGACTGAAGTCTCCCTGGGAGCGGAGCCTTGTTTTCAACTCAAGAGCGGCCCAACACAGGGCTGGGAACATGTGCTGGGGAGCCAGGTTGCTGGGGTTTCAGTCCTAGCCCATCGCTTACTGATGTGTCTGCTTGTACAAGTCATGTAGCCTCTCCGTGCCTTTGTTTATTCATCTATAACATGGGGATTATAATTGTTCTGGATCTCTATAGCTGTGCCAACCTACTTAGAAGATTTAGTGGCTTCAAAACCACAACCATCTTACTGTTGTTCACAGTTTGTGGGTCAGGCATTGGGCAGGGCTCAGCTGGGCGATTCTTCTGCTCCTCATGGCACTGACTGGGTCACTGGGGGCTGGTCTGCTCCCGAGGGTCCAAGACGTCTCTGCTCATGTCTGATGCCTTGGCAAGAGCACAGGCCAGCCTCCCTCTTGAGCCTCTCTCCTTCTCCATGTAGTCTCTAGGCCTCTCTTTTTGGTCTCTCCAGGATGGTGACAACTCAGGTCCCAGAGTCCAACTGGAAACAACACATGGAACTGGCATCATGTCGCTTCTGCTTAATTCTTTTGCCAAAGGAGTCACTGCCAGCCTGGCTTCAAGGAGAAGGCAACAGACTCCATCTCTTTGAGGGAGAAGTGTCAAAGAGTCACAGTCATCTTCAATCTGCCCCACGGCAGTGGTCCCTTCCTAGGGCTGATGTGCCAATGAATTCGCAAAAAATGCTATGAGACCATTGATGATGTTATTCTAGTTCCTTCACTTCCCTAGGCACCCAGCAAAGTCTCAGTAAATGTTCTCTTCATAACTCAATAGAGGGGCTGGCGCCGCGGCTCACTTGGCTAATCCTCCACCTGCGGCGCCAGCACACTGGGTTCTAGTCCCAATTGGGGTGCCGGATTCTGTCCCGGTTGCTCCTCTTCCAATCCAGCTCTCTGCTGTGGCCCGGGAGTGCAGTGGAGGATGGCCCAAGTGCTTGGGCCCTGCACCTACATGGGAGACCAGGAGGAAGCGCCTGGCTCCGGGCTTCGATCGGCGTAGTGCGCCGGCCATGGCAACCATTTGGGGGGTGAACCAATGGAAGGAAGACCTTCCTCTCTGTCTCTCTCTCTCACTGTCTAACTCTGCCTGTCGAAAAAAATTATAACTCAATAGAGGAAGAGGCCCAAGGAAAGCATTCTGGGCTATGTAGAGGGAGTTTCTTCTACCAACCTCTGAGCCACACCCCACAAACTAGGGACCCGGCTGGGGTCCTGAGATGCTGGTGGGAAAGACACCAGGTGCCAGGAGAGAGAGCGGAACTAGCACAAACCCCACCAGCCCACCCCTCTCCCAGGGTCTCCCAAAATCCCTGTTATAGAGGGGCCATGTTTTCCACACAAGGCTCAGGAGCTTGCCCAGATTCAACCAGGTAGTAACTGACATCCCAGGCGTCAAATCCACGTCTGCCCATTGGTGGCTCTGCCTGCCACAGCCGTGGTCAGAGGCGTTTCTCAAAGGACACCGTGGGAAATGCTCCACTGTGTCCTCCCAAGGAAAGACAGGACTCAGGGACTCTGAAGCCAGAGAGAGGAGAACCAGCTTTCCCTGGGAAGTGGTCTCAATGTTATTCCACCATCAGCTGTCTCACACCATCCACCTGACCTATCTGGGAATCCATGCCACGCCTGTCCAGTCCCACCCTGATTCCGAGATATTTCCTGTTCCCTCGGAGTTGCAGCCTTAAAAAGATCAAGCTTTTTACTTAGGCGCTCATACACACATCACCTCTACGCAGACGTCACACCTCAGTGTGCAAAAGGCCCACCAACAAGCGTTGTTCAACAGAAAATGCAATGAAAAGACAACCTTATTTTTGTGCAGAAAATTTGAGTCCATGCTTGGTTTTTCCATAAGTATTTTCCAAGAACTTTTTGAAGATCCCTTGTATACGTCTCTTCCCGAGTTCTGCAAGGTGGTTGTTACCATCTCCATGTTACAGATAAAGAAACTGAGCAGTGATGTCCTGGAAAATGTTTTCAACTGGCTATCCAAGAGACGGGAGGAAATGAACATTTACAGCGTTTGCAGGTTCTCAAGAGTCGGTTCTCACCTGTGGGTACAAGTCAGCTCCAGCACGCCACCAACATCACAGCTCAAACACCTTCACGCAGGCGGTAAGAGGCGGGGAAGGGGCACGTCTGGCCCAGTGGTTGAGACACCAGTTAAGATGCCTGGGTACCACATCAGAGAACTGGGTTTAATTCCCACAGCCAGCTCCAGATTCCAGCTTCCTGCTAATGCAGACCCTGGGAGGCAGCAGTGATGGTCAAGTGGTTGGGTCCCTGGCGCCCATGTGGGAGACCTGGCCTGGGTTCCAGAGTGGTGGCTTTGGCGTGATCCAGCCCTGGCCTGGGAGTGAACCAGTGGATGGGAGCCTGCTTTCTGTCTCTCTGCCTCTCAAATAAAGACTTTTGTGTGTATTTTTTTACAAAAGGGGCAGACCCACGCCTGGAACTTGGGTGCCTTCCTCAGTGGGGCTGTCCTTCCAAAGCCCTCTTGGCTGCGGCTTGGACTCTGAGGTTATTCCGATGCTCTTTGTTAACTAATTCCCCTGCTGAAGAGGAAAGATAGGCCACAACGAGGCAGCAACACATACAAATGGCTCCGTTACTATCCAGTCTGCTTCCCTCTCTGTGCTACACCTCCTGGACTTAGAGCATCACTGGGCACTGGGCAGAGGGGTACAGGAGACAAGTCAGGAAACACCCAGCTCGGGTGCGAGAACTCTCCCCGCAGCGTCTACAGACCTGAGCTTCAACCCAGTGACGCCCTTGGGCACCCCTTCCTCAGCTACCAGTGGGGGCCTGGCACCTGCTTCACGGGGCTGGGGCGGAGACAGGGGGCTGAGGTCTACAAAGACGCACTCAGCACCTGGTCCACAGCAAGGCCTCAGTAACCGGGGTCAAAGGCTGCAGAGAAAGATCCCACGGCCGAGTTACAGGGGAGCTGGATTTCGCCTGGGAGACCCTATCTTTGTGGGTGTCAAGGTCAGCCCTGGACTGGGAGGAACACCGAAGGAACATTCCGGCAGGGGGAATTCCTCCACAAGTCCTCTAGAAGTTTCCACCGTGAAAACCATGACTGAGGCATCAGTAAGCACAAACAGGAATAGGATGGCCAACACAATGACTCACTGATCCCTGATGGACAGGAAGATACCAGTCTATTTTCACGGAACCTTCCAGAAGGTCTCACCTCTGATGAGTTCCTTAAGTAGTTTGAGCGGAAGGATGAAGTTGGTTGGACAGGGACCATGCTGTGGCTCCCCAGGGGCCGCCTGGGCTGCACGGACCCAGGGCCACGTGGATTTCCCTGCGCTGTGGTGAGGCTTTCTAACCCAGGTGCCAGGAACACCGCAATTAGGCAAATGTATAGGCTTTATTCTAACACGGCGTTCTGTATCTATCTCTTGCCAGGTGAGCTCAAGAGTCCCTTCTGCTATGAGGCCCAGAGACACTGAGTGACTTGCTTAAGGTCACACAGCAAGCTACCAGTGGAGCTGGCTTAGAATCCAGTGCACTGAGACGCACCCAAGGCATTGCACAAGCTCACCCTGGTTCTGACTTTGTTCGTACGTCCTAGTAGGGAAGATACCTGGGACCACCCAGGGCAAAGCCAAGCTGGAACATGAGCCAGAGGTACTCAGAGGAAAGTCAACCTCCTGTTTTGGGTAAAACTCCCAAAGCATGGGGGCCAACACTGTGGTGTAGTGGGTGGGGCCGCTGCCTGCAGGGCTAGCATCCTGTACAGGTGCTGGTTCGTGTCCTGACTGCTACACTTCTGATCCAGCTCACTGCTATGGCCTGGGAAAGCAGTGGAAGACGGCCCTGCACCTGCATTGAAGACCCGGAAGAAGCTCCTGAATCCTGGCTTCAGATCAGCACAGCTCTGGCTGTTGGGCCATCTGGGGAGTGAAGCAGTGGGTAGAAGACCTCTCTCTCCCTCTGCCTCTCTATAACGCTGCCTCCCAAAGCTGAGTCCCCCGGCAACCTCTTTAGAAGTGTTCTGGTGGGGTGACCTGCTCAGGACAGGGTGGACGTCCACGTGGGGACATCACGGACACAACGCACTCACAAAGTCACGTGGTGTGCTTCTTCCGCCCTTGGCGTGGATCCACTCGCTCACCCGTGATGCTTTCAGGGCAGGACCTGGCCAGTGCAGGGCCCTGAACCCTCTCTCTCCCCGGGCCCCTCCCTCGGCTCCTTCTGATCACACCGTGTGGCAACCCTGCCTCGCTGGCCAGACTCAGGCTTCCTGGGGACAGCGACTCCGTCTCGCGCCAGCCCAGTGACCCACGTTCGGGAAGGAAGGGCCGGAGCAGGAAGCAGCTCTCTGGCGTTTTTGCCAGGCTTTGGGGGTGCTCACATCACCTTCTCCCGCGCCCCTCCCAGCAGCTTCCTTACGGTGTCTTCAACAGCACCGTGAGGCTTGGGGGAACCAGGCCCGGAAGTCACAGGATGGGCTTTAGTTTACAGTCAGATCAGCGGAGAAACTGGACGGGAAGCCAGGTTTAAATTTCCCGCTGGGTACTGCTGTTGCTGCATCCTACAAACTTTAAGTGTTTTTCTTTTTCTTTTTCTTTTTTTTTTTGGTAAAGATTTATTTTATTTATTTGAAAGACAGAGTTACAGAGAGGTAGAGAGAGAGAGAGAGAGAGGTCTTCCATCCACTGGTTCACTCCCCAAATGGCTGCCAACAGCCAGAGCTGAGTCAAGAAGCCAGGAGCTTCTTCTGGGTCTCCCATGTGGGTGCAGGGGCCCAAGGACTTGGGCCATCTTCTACTGCTTTCCCAGGTGCCTTAGCGGGGAGATGGATCGGAAGTGGAGCAGCCGGTTACACCCAGCTCACCAGCCATGGTGCCCGGCATCGGGTACATCCAGGTCACCAGCCATGGTGCCCGGCGTCGGGTACACCCAGCTCACCAGCCGTGGTGCCCGGTGTCGGTTACACCCAGCTTACCAGCCCTGGTGCCCAGTTCTGCTGAGTCCCCACCAACCGGATCTGCCCTTTCCCGACAGAGGGCGCCGAGGTCTCCAACGTGCCGGAGTCCGCTGTTTCTCCTCGCTGTTCTGCCAGCTTTGCTGCTGGCGTTTTGGAGCGGTTAGGCACGCGCTCAGGGACTGCTCTGTCTTCCCGAAGCCCTGGCCCCTTTATCCTCACACCCGCGCAATACCCGTCTCTACTCCTGATAGCTTTTCCTGGACTTCTCTCTGCCTGAAATTAATATAACCATTCCTGTTTCCTCCCCTAGCCTTTTTTTTTTTTTTTAAGATTTATTTATTTGAAAGTGTCGAGAGAGAGAGAGAGAGAGAGAGAGATCTTCCATCCACTGGTTCACTTCCTAAGTGGCTGCAACAGCCAGGGCTGAGCCAGGATGAAGCCCAGAGCCAGGAGCTTCATCCGGGTCTCCCATGTGGTTGGCAGGTACTCAAGCACTTGGACGATCTGCTGCTGCTTTCTCAGGCCATTAGAAGGGAGCTGGATCAGAAGCAGGGTTGGGGGGCAGGCACTATGGCATAGTAGGCTAAGCCTCCGCCTGAGGTGCTAATATCCCATATGGGTGCCGGTTCAAGTCCTGGCTGCTCCTCTTCCCATCCAGCTCTCTGCTATGGCCTGGGAAAGCAGTAGAAGATGGCCCAAGTCCTTGGGCCCCTGCTCCCACATGGGTGATGTGGAAGAAGCTCCTGGCTCCTGGCATCAGATTGCCTCAGTTCCAGCCATTGTGGCCATTTGGGGAGTGAACCAGCGGATGGAAGACCTTTCTCTCCATCTCTCTCTGTCTGTAACTCTGTAACTCCACCTGCCAAATACATAAATAAATCTTTTTTTTTTTTTTTTTTAAAGCAGGGTTGGGACTTGAACCCAGAGACTCCAATCCTGGATGTGGACAAACCCACGCGGTATCTTCACCACTGAGACAAACACCCGTGCTGTAATGGATATGGATCTTTATATTTTAAGTGGTTTCTTGTAGACAACATATAGCTGGGTCTTATTTTTTGATCCACTGTAACAATCTCTTTAATAGCTACTCTGTTACTATTTTCTATTCCATGTCCTGTTTGTTGGTCCTATTTTTATTTCCACTTTTTCTGTCTTCTGTAATTTTCTCTCTGTCTCTCTGAGCGTCTTATGGTTCCATTTTACCTTCTTGCCTAGGATACCACTCTGCTGGTTCACTCTCCAAAAGCACACAGCAGCCAGGGCTGGGCCAGACCTAAGCCAGGAGCCAGGAGCTCCACGTGGGCCCCCCATGGAGGTGACAGGGACCCCTCACCTGCCGCCTCCCGGGTGTGCGTTAGCACGAAGCTGGAATCCACAGAAGCACAGCTGGGCCTTGATGTGGGGGCGGGGGGGATGTGGACGTCGTAACCATGGTGCCGAACACCCGCCCCTCCCCTTCACTTCTGAAGGGTAATTTCATAGGCGCAGATTCTTGGAGACGTTTCTTTCAGTACTTTAAATATGGCAGCCCACTCTCATTTGCACGGGTCCTGAGGGCAGGGTCACACTGTTGCTCTACACACAAGATGTTTTCCCTCTGACTACTTCCAGGATCTCCTTTTTTAAGATTTATTTATTCCAAAGGCAGAGTTACAGAGGCATAAAAAGAGAAAGAGACAGGGAGAGAGAGAGAGAGAAAGGTCTTCCTTCTGTTGGTTCATTCCCCCAAATGGCTGCTACGGCCAGTGTGCTGAGCCGATCCGAAGCCAGGAGCCAGGTGCTTCCTCCTGGTCTCCCATGGGGTGCAGGGCCCAAGGACCTGGACCATCCTCCGCTGCCTTCCCGGGCCACAGCAGAGAGCTGGACAGGAAGAGGAGCAACTGGGACAGAACCGGCGCCCCGACCGGGACTAGAACCCGGGGTGCCGGCGCCGCAAGTGGAGGATTAGCCTAGTGAGCTGCGGCGCCGGCCCTCTCCCTGCCTTTTATTGGGATTGCCTAGCTAGAATGGGCTGTAGCTGGTTAAGTCTGGCAGAACTCCAGCAAATCAGGCTCTGGTTAAAAACCTTCTCCTGGGCTCGGAGTTGAGGTACAACAGGTGAAGCTTCTACTTGCCATGGGAGCACTGGTTCAAGTTCCGGCTGCTCCACTTCCAATCTAGCTCCCTGCTAATGCACCTGAGAAAGGCAGTGGTCGATGGCCCAAGTGCTTGGGCCCCTGCACCTGTGGGGGAGACCTGGCGGAAGCTCCTGGCTGCTGGCTTTGGATCAGCCCAGCTCTGGTCATTGCAGTCATTTGGGGAGTGAACCAGCAAACGGAAGACCACCCCTCTGCCGCCTCACTTCTCTCTAACTCTGCCTTTCAAATACAACAGTAAATAAGTAATTTTTAAAAACAGAAGATGCAGTCATCAGGAGGTGATTAGGCCACGAGGCTCCTCCCCCATGCATGGGACTGAGGCCCTTCGAGACTTCCCCTGGAATCAGCTCACTTGCCCTTCCACCTTCCGCACGGAAGGGCGCAGGGCTCCTGCCTCCCGCGGAGGCAGCCACAGGTGCGACCTTGGAGCAGAGAGCAGCTCTCACCAGACACCTGCACCTGCCAGCAACCTGATCCGGGACTTGTGATAAGCAATTTCTGTTCTTTATAGGAACAGGTACTTTTGCACACATGGCTACATGCTGAACTGAGCTCACCCCCACCCAGCCCCCTCTGTCCTCTGGGGCCTGCACCCTGACCCCTGACCCTCTCCTGTAGTCAGAGCTGTGGTTGTGCAGAGGCCCTGTCCCCCGACACAGCTGAGCCGGGCTGCCCTCTTTCAGATGTGTCTTCCGGAGCTGCCCAGCCCTGCAGTCCCGGCACACACAGGCCAAGGCCACCCTGGCACTAGCCCATTTCCTGTGCATCTGCTCCCTCTCTTGCCTCCGAGGCCCTGTGTTCCAGATCTTTCTTTATCTCTATCACACACCCCCTCCTGCATCTGATTCTCCCGGAGCCAAACAGTTCCCACGGTCACTTTTCTAGAGACGTGGGCTGCACCTAGGACTCTCCCCAAGGCCCCGGCCAGCTGAGAGGGCCACGGCTGCCCCTTTTCTTAGCCCCCCATCCCAGCTCCTGGGACACCTTCCAGACCTGCACCCTGGCCAGGTCTCTCAAACCCCTCGCTCACCACCCCCGTCCTGGCTCAGCCCCGGTCCCACCAGCTCCCACGCTCCTGAGCTCTGCTGAGGCTGATCACGCTTCCTCCTGCTCAGAATCTTGGTGCTGCCTCCCATGGTGTTACAAACCCCGTCCCTAGAGGCTTGGGGCAGTGGTCAGGGCCCTTGGGGATCCGCTGAGTGCCACCCTCCCAGCCTCACCTCCAATCACACCCACCAGCGCCTCACCCTTTGCTGCCTCTGAGACATGATGCAGGCCGTGGTCCCAGGGGATCACGTCTGCTCCCCGGTTTCTCTCTCACTGTCGGTTCCACCCTCCCAGGCCCGCAGTCAAGGGCCGTCGGTGTGGGTGCCCGCCATGTGCAGGCTTACCTAGCACCCAGGACAGCGCTGGGATTTCTGGCTAAGCGTGCACGCGTCTGTCTTCCCACTGCTCCAGGGACAGCGGCTGTGTCTTATCTCTTTCAGAAGCCATTTGGCACAGATCTAACGCACTGCAAAATCTTGGCAATGTTTAGTAACACGGAGAAAGCTCGTAATAAAATGTCAGAGTGAAAAAAAATGAAGGGTAAAAAAAAACTAGAGACACCACTAGGATTCAAAATCTCCTTTAAAAGAACGGAAAGAAATCCGCCAAACTTCCCCAGTACGGTTTTTGGAGTTAAACTGTTGCATGACGTAATTTTTTCCCCCAGCTTTGGAAGCAGAAAGGGAATGCTGAGAAGAGGAGGGGATGAGCAGTGGCTATCCGAGCCAGGATCACGGGGGTGATAACCAGTGTAAGAGACACCGGCTTCCAGCAGGGGCTCTCAGGGCGCGAGGCGCTCCAGGAAATGAAAGGTTTCAGAGAACTGTTGGAGCCAGCGCTGTGGGGCAGTGGGCAAAGCCGCTGCCTGCGACGCCAGCATCCCGTATGGCTGCCACTTCGTGACCCAGCCGCTCCCCTGTCGCTCCCCGTCTTCGTGGAGGAACGACACAGGACCCTGCGCTGTTCTTTCGTCTGCTCGGCCCTCCCCGGGTTTGCTGCTGGTTCTTCCCGGGTTGGCTACCGACCCTTCCACCTCCGTGGAAGGGTGGTTCCCCCTGCCACTTTCCCCACTTCCGCGGGGGAGCGGCACACCGCCGGCCGGCTCTCTCGGGGGCTGCACAGGTGTTCCTTCAGATAGATGTTCCTGGTGCATGTTGTCTCTCTCCTCCTTTATAGTCCTCTTCCACCAATCCCAACTCTGCTACCCACACGCCGAGCACGCTGCTCTCCTCCAATCAGGAGCAGCTCCTGCAGCTTGTCAAGTTGGTGAGAGGCAGCTGGGTAGAAGCTGTTTACTCCTCTCCCAGCGCCATATTGTGGGAGAGCAGATGCATAGAATAAGTCTTAACTCCAGTAACAGTCTAGTCCGAGTTGCTCCCCACACTCCCCTTCTGATACGGCTTCCTGCTAATGACCTGGGAAAGCAGCAGAAGATGGCCCAAGCACGTGGGCCTCTGCCACCCACATGGCAGACCCCAAAAAAGCTCCTGGCTTCGGCCTGGCCTAGCCCCAGCCATTGCAGCCATCCAGGGAGTGAATCAGCAGATCTCTGTAACTTTGACTTTCAAGTAAATAAATAAGTATTTTTTAAAAAAGATGGGAATTGCACTCTGCTTCATCCCCAGAGCTTATGAGAACTGCTGGCACCTTGAATGCCTACTGCACGTGGCACTGGAGATGTGCCCGTTTTACAGATGAACAAACTGATTCAAAGAGAGGCTCAGTAACTTGCCTGATATCATGAAGTGATAGAGCAGAAGAGAAATCCAGAACCGTCAGCTTTTCCAAAGCTCACGCTCTCGAAGAGGCTTTTAAGGACAAGAATGCAAGACTTAGCTGTATGCAATCAAGGCCGCCTCAGCTGGAAGGCCCAGAGGCCGCCTCTCCCTGCCAACAACCAGCATTGCTCCCGGCCTCTCTCCACAGACTCAGCACATCTTGATGCAGGCCACATCCCATGTGGGGACGAGTCAAACCAGGAGCGCGGAGACACAAAGGCGTTCGGGGCCACTCTGCTGCGGGGAGGACTCGTCCAGAATCCCAAAAGCCCCTCGGCCCAGGGGAGAGAACCGTGGGTGCCACTCAGCACAGGATCCACACAGCCCCCTGCCGGGCAGAGGACAGAACCACGGGTCCACACATCGGCCCATGTCTGGGCTGCATTCCCAGGTTAGAGCCAATCTGTCAACTCCAGCTACCGGACCTGAGCCACACTCCAGCGAGCGCAAGACTTGCTGGGGGTGGAAGAGACACTGGCTGGGCTGCCAGGCAGCCGGGGTGCAGCTGGGCAGGAGAGGGGACAGGGAGTGAAGTTGGGGCTCCCTGGGGAACACAGACTGCATGGTGCAATGGGCAGTGCTGGGGGCACCCCCACGCGGGCCAGACCACGCTGTCCATCACTTTCCCATGGCTCCTCTCCCAGAGATAGGGCCCAGGGACTTTCATGCCATCATGTGAATGTCATTGTCACCACATCCAAAGCCCATGAGTGAGAAAGAAGCTACAGGCTGAGCATCCCTAATCTGCAACTTTTTGAGAGAAGCGCTTGGTGCCAAGAGTGGAAAACTGCACACCTGCCTTCACGTGACGGCTCACGGTCGAAGCGGAGGTGTACCAACAGCTCAGCGCGGGGCAGGCACTTGGCTGAGTGATTGATGCCCACGCCCCACATCAGAGCATCCGGTTTGACACTTGGGGCCCGCTCCTGATTCCCGCTTCCTGCTGATGCTGACTCCGGCAGGCAGCAGTGACGGCTCAAGGACTTGGGTGCCTGCCCTCCCTGGGGAGACCTGGATTGAGCCCTGGCTCCTGGCCTCTTTCCTGGGTCAGGGGCTGTTGTGGGCATTTGAGGAATGCAGCACAGATGGGATCTCTCTCTCTCTGCCTCTTTTAAAGACTTTGAATATTGCGTAAAATCACCTCCAGGCTTTCTGCATAACGTGTCTATGAAACACGTGGATTCCATCTTTAGTCTTCAGTCTGCTTGTGTATATGCAAATATCCCGAAGTCTGAAACAGTTCTGGTCCCAAGCATTTCGGAAAAGGGCTACTGGAGCTGGCGTGTCCCCCTGGCCAAGGGGTTCATTTGGCCCATCCGGGGCAGGGCTGCCGCCGGGAAGCCACCCTGACCGCCCTCCACCCCCTGTCCTGCTCCGTCATCCCCTGCCCCCTACCCCTCGCCCTGGCCCCCGCTGGCTCCATTCCCTCCGCACACATACAGCAGGCCCTGGGGGGGTTCCAGTAAGGCCAAGAGGTGACCCTGGCATCAGTCTTCCTGGGGGACACAGGAGAGGATGACACTTGCTCACAACACTTGCTCCGCCCCCTGCTGGCCACATGCCCCCGGGGGAATTCTAGTTCCCATCCACTTTCCCTGGATGTCCATCCTGGCCACGTGACCTGTCGCGGCCAATGAGATGTGAAGGGAAGTGGCACCTGCCACCGCCAAGGGGCTCTTTCAGGCCATCCGGGCGCTGAGTTCTGCCCCCTCCTGCCCTGTGCTGCTGGGTGCTGCTCCTTCAGCCTGTGCTGCAGCACGCCGATGCTCTCATCAGGAGGGTCAGTGGGCACGTCACAGAAGGGGTTTGCGCTGGTCACTCTGGGCTAGCCTGGGCTAGCTTGGACTAGCCTGGGCTGCCCGGTGCAGGCTGTGTCAAAGATTCCCTTCACAGACAGGAGAGGACGCCCGGAACCCACACAGACATGGTCCCCGTGCTCCCTGCTCGCAGCGGACTGGGGCCACACACGAGCCTGACCGCCCACTCCCGGGGTATCCCCTCGTCTCCTTCCCCCGCCTCAGCTCTGCGTGGGGAACCCCAAGACACGGCCCCGGGCCTGGGCCTTTTCCTTGCTCACTTCCTCCTCCAGCCACCCCGACTGCAGCTGCCACTCCCTTGGGGAGGCACCAGCACCGTTCCCCTCTCATGGTCAAGGACACTGAGGCTGAGAGGGAAAGTGACTGGCCCGCGGTCACCCAGGCAGAGCTGGGAAGCAGAGACTCCGGCCCAAGCTTGAGTCTATGCCACAGAGTGGGGTGCGGGAGCAAGAGTGAGTAGACAGGGACTCACGGAGGCAGGGAAAGGGACCACGGGCTCTCGCTTGGTGTGCCCGAGGCTGGCCCTGGCGGAGAGCCCTGGGGAAGGAGGCGGGAGCAGTGGGGAAACCAAAGAGCCAAACAGAAACTGCAGATGACAGCTGTGAGCTGGCGATGAGCGCGCAGCACCAGTGACTGCAAGAGGTGGGCTACACAAAGGATCTGGGGTTCTGGTTTTGCTCATCGTGTTAGCAAACCTGAGCATGGCGGTTTTATATAGATAAAGATTTTTATTCTACTTATGTGAAAGGCAGAGTGATGGAGAGGGAAGGAGAGAGAAAGAGGTCTTTCATCCGCTGGTTCACTCCCCAAACGCTGCCAAGGCCAGGGCTGGGTCAGGCTGAAGCCAGGTGCCTGGAGCTCCACCCAGATCTCCCAGGTAGATGGCAGGGGCCGTGCACTCCGGCCTCCTCTGCTGCCTTCCCAATTGCATCAGCAGGGAGCTGGAGTGGAAGCAGAACTGGCAGGATGTGAGCTGGTGCCCTGAAGCGGGATGCCGGCAACACAGGCAGCGGGTTAGCCTGGCCCTGAGCACTGAGGTTTTAAAGGTGTCAAAGTGGAAAATGAGATTCGTCCACAGTGGCCTGGGAGGAAGACAGGAACCCAGAGAAGCAAGCGGCTTCCTTCCCCGAACGCCCCGTTGTCTCTGGGGCTTGACAAACCTCTGCTCGATGGAATGGTAGGGAGGCTCCTAACCCTTCTCCCAGGCCCACCCGTGTGCTTCCGTGTGAAATCCAGTTTCAGCAGGAAGCTTGCAAAGTGGGCTGAGCAAGAACCCCCAGCCTTGATATGCGATCCCCAGGATATGTGATCCGGTCCCTGCCGCCCCACACGCCCCGCCCCCTGGCGGCTGATGGCCCTGGACTGCCAGCAGCAGGAATCCTGTCGCCTTGGTGCAGCCGCATCCTCCCCGCCCACCGAGACGCCCCTCTGTCTTCTTCCTCCTCCGACCCCCGCCTGCTCCTCGGCTGTCGATTCCCAGCAGCCCATGCTGGATCCAGGATTGAGCTGGATTCCACACTGAGGTCTCGTTCCCCCTACCACAACAGCTCCTGGAGGAGACCTGATTTAACGACTCTTCAGCCCTGATCCGAAATGAGACGTCAAGGTGGATCTGACCTTGATTCCCAGGGGAGGTGACGGGGCTGGAGAGACCCAGAAGTGATGACCCTGGAGGTGGCAAAGGAGCCCGGGCCAAGGGGGAAGGCAGAGCTTCCAGATTCCCTGTGATCTCTTCCAGGAAGCCTTCCTGATTGCCCTGCCCTTCAACACCTCCCCCACCCCCCCCCCACCCCCCCGGCTCTGGGCCCAGGCTGCCGCTTCCAGCAGCTTCCCCAGCGCTGGGGTTGGAATTCAGCAGCACAGCGGCCCCGAGGTCTCTAAAGGACCGCAGGGAAGCCGCGTTCCTCTCTCGGGAAGAGGCGGGACTCACACGCTGGCCCCACGGTGGGTCAACGGCGGGGGGGCATCATCTCTCAGGAGGCCATCAGCTGTGCGGCCCCCGCAAAGGATGCCTTCCCCTGGCTGGGGAAGAATGGAGCCAGGCTCTTACAGGGCAGCAGAGGCCCCAGCAGCCCGACCCCTTCCACGGTCACCGGACTGCACCACCCACTTGGTCCAGGAAAACTGGCACTCACTCCCTTCCCTCTTTGAGGACCCCACGCTTTCTTCCCCACTGGGCTCCACGGGGCACAGGGGTCATTTAAAGACCAACCTTCACCTTGGCTGCACACTCCCCAGTGAGCTCACTCCCGGCAGTCCACCCACACACTCCGCTTCCTCCTGGGCACTCAGTTTAACTACATTTCCCAGGCTCCCCCGCAGGTGGGTCTAGTCACATGACTAGTTCTAGCCAATGGGATGGGAGCCCAGGTAATACACCCACCCAGAAGCCCCCGCTTCCCCTTCCAGAGCCTGTGCTTGGCGTCAACTGCAGGGAACGGGAGGCCACCTGCCGAGCGTGCAGTGCTCCGTCAGTCGGGTCTTTGATCAGGAATCCCAGGTTTAAGCCGTTACACCTTCTGTTGTTACTGTGGCAGCCACTGTTCCTCCGTGCTCCCGTGTGCTCCTCCGCCAGACTCCCCATCCGACAGGGAGTCTGACACCCTACATGGTCGCTGATGTGCCGTCTCCTCTCCACCCACGTGGAAACTCCGAGAGGCAGGGGCTGTGTCATTCCTCCTGTGTGCCCAACAGCAGAGCAGGGCCTGGCACACAGCGGGTGTCCCGGGGCCAGCAGCGTGGCACAGCAGGTTAAGTCGCCACGTGTGATGCTGGCATCCCATACGGCAGCGGTGGCTCGAGTCCTCCCTGCTCTGCTTATGACCCGGCTCCCTGCTGTTCTGCCCCCAGAGAGCAGCAGTGGATGGCTCAAGTGCTTGAGTTCCTGCCACCCACATGGGAGGAGTGGATGGAGTCCAGGCGCCTGCCTTTGGCCTTGCCAGGCTGCTGTGGCCACTTAGGGAGTGAGCCAGTGGATGGAGATCTCTCGCTGTCTCTCTGTTGCTCGCTCTCGCGCACTCTCTCTCTCACCCTGACTTTCAGATAAATGAATAAACCTTAAAAAATAAGAGTGGAGGCCGGCGCGGTGGCACAGCGGGTTAATGCCCTGGCCTGAGGCACCGGTGTCCCATGTGGGCACGGGTTCAAGTCCCGGCTGCTCCACTTCCAAGCCAGCTCTCTGCTGTGGCCTGGGAAAGCAGTAGAAGATGGCCCAAGGCCTTGGGCCCCTGCACCCATGTGGGAAACCTGGAAGAAGCTCCTGGCTCCTGGCTTTGGATCGGCACAGCTCCGGTGGTTGTGGCCAATTGGGGAGTGAACCAGCGGATAGAAGACCTCTCTCTTTCTCTCCCTCTCTCTCCCTCTCTCTGCCTCTCCTCTCTCTGTGTAACTCTGACTTTCAAATAAATACATAAATCTTAAAAAAAATAAGAAGAGTGGACATCCCACACAAAGGCGTGAGTGGCACCTTACCCACTCTGTGTGGGCCTGGGTCTCTGTGGAAAGACTCCTGCATAGCAGGACTTCCTCGTCCAAGCCTGGGGCTGAAAATAAACCTTTTTTTTTTTTAAATTTTATTTATTTATTTTTTTGACAGGCAGAGTGGACAGTGAGAGAGAGAGAGAGACAGAGAGAAAGGTCTTCCTTTGCCGTTGGTTCACCCTCTAATGGCCACTGCAGCCGGCGCACCGCGCTGATCCGAAGGCAGGAGCCAGGTGCTTCTCCTGGTCTCCCATGGGGTACAGGGCCCAAGCACCTGGGCCATCCTCCACTGCACTCCCGGGCCACAGCAGAGAGCTGGCCTGGAAGAGGGGCAACCGGGACAGAATCCGGTGCCCCGACCTGGACTAGAACCTGGTGTGCCGGCGCCGCTAGGTGGAGGATTAGCCTAGTGAGCCGCGGCACCGGCTTGAAAATAAACCTTGAATTAGACAAATGCCCCTCCTTTGGGATGCAGCTTGGATGTCCCCTCCTCTCTGCTCCCCTCCCCCCAAGACCTGCATCCCCCGTGGCCCTCAGCCACAGCTCCCTCCACAGGGACACTGGTTACTATGCACAGGAAGGGCCAGCGCCTGTCCCGGCTCAGCCAGACTGGAGACCCTGGAGGCGGGGGCTCTGCTCTGGCCACCTTCACATCTCACCGGTGTCCAGCACAAGTGCCTCTTGGGAAACCATCCCAAGGGTGTCCAGTGGAGCCTCTTCCACAGTGGCCACTCAGCTGCTAGCCAAGGGCAGAGCTTCCCGCCCAGCCTGGGTCCTCTGGAGGTGGGTGTGAGCCGGCGCTAGGGACACTGCCTGGGTTCTGCCTACGCTCACAGGTGCAGGTGCACCCATGGCCCCCGAGGAGGGGGAGCCGGGACACACGGCCGAGCCTGGTAGCGCGAAGGGGCCCAACCTGATGGCACTGTGGAGCAGGGTACATCCGCCCTGGCCCCGGGCCCCACACAGATCCTTACAGGTCCCTGCAGCCCCGCGCACACACAGTGCTCTGTCTGGCAGCGTGCTCACCTGCTACACCCTGACAAACAGCCCAGGAGCCATTACATCCTTTTCACAGGTGAGAAAGCCAAGGCTCAGAGGTTGACTTGTCCTGGATCATGGTTTGCATATATGCTGAGCTAGCCCTGAGCTGTATATACGTATATGTTGAGCAAAATATATGTGTATATGCTGGGCTGTATATGTGTATGCTGGGCTGTATGTGTGTGTATGCTGGGCTGTATGTGTATATGCTGGGCTGTATATGTGTATATGCTGGGCTGTATATGTGTGTATGCTGGGCTGTATATGTGTGTATGCTGGGCTGTATGTGTGTATGCTGGGCCGTATGTGTGTATATGCTGGGCCGTATGTGTGTATATGCTGGGCTGTATGTGTGTATGCTGGGCTGTATGTGTGTATATGATGGGCTGTATGTGTGTATATGCTGGGCTGTATGTGTGTGTATGCTGAGCCGTATGTGTGTATGTGTTGAGCTGTATGTGTGTGTATGCTGGGTTGTATGTGTGTATGCTGACCTGTATGTGTGTATATGCTGGGCTCTATATGAGTTTCTGCTGAGCTGTATTTGCTGAGCCATATGTGCATATCTGCTGAGCTGGCCCCGGGGCTCGGACATCTCTGCTCTTTTTTGACTTTCTCCTGCGTCCTCGCACAGCTAACGGGCACGCCAGTGCTAAGTGGAAATGAACACAGAGTTCTAGCGATGAGCAGAGTTCAAAACAAGCCACTCCAGAGGCCTGCAAGCTTTTCCCCTCCTCGCCCTCAGCACCTCCGGCAGCAGGAGAGGCTGAGGCTGGCAGGTGCAGCCTCTGTCCGGGCCATGTGGTGGCAGTGAGAACGAGGAGGAGGGCACTTACTGGATTTCTCTTCTTTAATGGAGTACTCCCGCACCTCGGACGCGCCCTCGTGCAGCGAAGGGAAGTGGACACACAGCACCAGGTGCTTCCGGCTGCAGTCGCGGCGCACCAGGAACATCTGGAAGCAAGACAGGGAGGGGCCGTGACTGGAAGGCCTGAGGGGCCGTGCTGTGGGGCAGCCTCCCCCTGCAACACCGGCATCCTACCGGGCCCCTGCTACTCCACTTCCGATCCAGCTCCCTGCTAATGTGCCTGGGAAAGCAGTGGAAGATGGCCCAAGTGCTTGGCCCCTGCACCCACGTGGGAGACCTGGATGGAGTTCTGGCTCTTACATTTGATCTGGTCCAGCCCTGGCTGTTGCGGCCATTTGAGAAATGAACCAGCGGATGGCAGATCTTTCTCTCTCTCTCTTTCTCTGTCTTTTCCTCTAACTCTGACTTTCAAATAAATAAATAAATATTTTTTTTTTGACAGGCAGAGTGGACAGTGAGAGAGAGAGAGACAGAGAGAAAGGTCTCCCTTTTGCTGTTGGTTCACCCTCCAATGGCCGCCGCGGCCGGCGCACTGTGCTGATCCGATGGCAGGAGCCAGGTGCTTCTCCTGGTCTCCCATGGGGTGCAGGGCCCAAGCACTTGGGCCATCCTCCACTGCACTCCCGGGCCACAGCAGAGAGCTGGCCTGGAAGAGGGGCAACTGGGACAGAATCCGGCGCCCCGACCGGGACTAGAACCCGGTGTGCCGGCGCCGCAAGGCGGAGGATTGGCCTAGTGAGCCGCGGCGCTGGCCATAAATACATCATTTTTTAAAAGGTCTGGGAAGAGGATAGAGGAGAGCAAAGTGTCGGATGCCTTCTGGAAGGCTCCCGAGACGAGGTGGTGGCTGGGGCAGTCACACATCGCTCAGGAGAACTGGTTCCTCCCCAGGAGCCTGGAGTCCACGCCCTACCGGAAGCTCCTTGCGTCTCAGGTACTCATTTGCCCACTGAGAGCTTCAGGCAAATCAGAGCTCCTCAAAGGGAGTTGTGGCCAGAGTCCATGGGGCGGGGGATGCGTGCAATTCCTGGGCCCCATCCCAAGATGCTGATGCCAAGGTGAGTGGACGGGAGTCAGGCTGCATGGTAGGCACTGGGAAGGCGGTTTGGGACAGTCACAGATATTGGCAAATCTCACTCTCCCCTCCCCTGCAAAAATGAAAATGGCTAAAATGCTTAACATTGCGCCCTGGTGTGACAGGTGCCCTCCAAAACTCCCCGTGTGGCCACAATAAGGCTGTCAGTCAAAGTCTGCACCTGCTGAAAACACCCAACATGGCTGCTGACTGAGTCCCAGCCACACCCCCAGGCCTGTGGTCATTACAGTAAAATTCCCAGAGCTGACACTCCCGTTCCCATCATGCACCTGACGCCATGACACTTCTGAGAATTCTTCAGAAGTCACCAAATCCCTGGAAATCCCGGCTCTTTCCTGGAAAACCTCACCGAAGCTGCACCTGCTGTGTCTCCAGATCTCACCAGGGCCCCGAACCTGTGGCTGCGCTCCCGCCAGCTCAGGCCCACACTCCATCGTGAGTGCGCACTTTTGTTTTGCTGCTAAGTTTTACTCTCCTGCTGTAACATCATGTCTCCATCCTTGAATTCTTTCTGCCTCAGGAGAAGAGCCTTGGACCCTTGGGCCCCCAGGGTGACCCCCATTTCATGGGTGAACAGACAGGCACTCCCATCTTAACAGGACCACATCCCCAGGCTGCTGTGACGACTGACCAAGGGACAGCCTTTGAGGACTTGGCCGCAGGACCCACTCCAGGAGGTCAGCCTGGACAAGGTCTCATGGCTCTTGGGTGCAGCCCCCAAAATGGGTGCGAGGAGCCCCCACATAAGAGACCTCTCCTTACAGGCCCAGCCCCATCTGGCAAAGGTGGCTCTCGTCTCCTGTGGATTGATTTCACTCTGATAACACAATGGCCCTGGGCCCCGAGAGTACGCCAGTGCACCCACCACCAACGCTAGCTGAGGTCTTAACCCCAGCCAGGGCCACTGCTCTCCCAGGGCCATGTCAGGGAGGGCACTCAGATGCCTTTCATAAAACCTCCTTCTCAGAGCCAGCACAGGGGGGCAGTGGGTTAAGCTGCAGTTTGTGATATGCCAGATCCCTTATCAGAGCGCCAGTTCAAGTCCTGGCTGCTCTGCTTCCAATGCAGCTCCCTGCTCATGAGCCTGGGACAGCAGCAGAGAGTGGCCCAAGGACTCAGACCCCTGCGCCCACGTGGGAGACACAGATGGAGTTCCTGGACCCTGCCTGTAGCCTGGTCCAGCCCTGACTGTTGGGGCCATTTGGGGAGTGAGCCAGTGGATGGAAGATCTATCTCTGTCTCTGCTTCTTTCTAACTGTGCCTGCCAAATAAATAAAATAAACTTTAAACAAATAAACAAATAAGCCATCCTTTTCAGAGGTGGCCAGCCCCGCCCAAGGGCACCCTTCTTTGCCAGGTGACACGTCCTGGAATCTCCCCTGCCCTCTGGGGGCAGCTGTCCCAGGGAAGGGGAGGGCCTGAGTTACAATGCTCCCCTCCCCTCCACCCCTACCCAGACCCCACGGTCTGGGGCTACAGGCTGGGAAACAAGGAATCTGGCCCGTGGCCGAGGGGGGCTGGGGCATCCCGAGGGTGAGGATGTGGCCACCCCCAGTGGGGAGCACTCCTAGCCCCCCACAGCTCCCTCTGGCCTCTGCCCCTCTGCTCCACATTCTGCTGCCACTGGTAGTGACTACTAGCCTTCGTACTGCTGTCTCATTACGATGGGTCACAAAACACCAACGTGACCGCTGACCGTGTCCCAGCCGCGACCTCAGGCCCATTATCAAGTCATTATGCTAAAATGTCCACGGCTGACACTACCATTGGTGGCACTGTGACCGACTCAGCGGCTGGCACACAATGCCTCCCTGGTTTGTCCCAAGCCCGAACACCACTGCCTTAGCTCCCACGATTCCACTTCTCTCACTCAATCTGGGGGAAACTGAGGCAGAGAGCAGCAAGGAACGCTCCGGCTCAGGGGGCTGGGAGTGCTGGGCTGAGATTTCAGCTCAGCCTTGGACCCCACATTTTGGGCCCTCAACTTCTCGTCTGCCTGAGTGACGGAGTGGGGCGCTGGCTTTGAGGTCAGGCCAGGGGACACAGCATGAGACCCGTGAAGGGTGTGTCTGGGGTGGAAATGCAGGCTGGCAGGGGTGCCACCAGCCTGGAGCGGGCCTTGCTCAGGGGCCCAGAGGAGGCACCTGCAGCCTTGCTCTCTGCTCAGAGGAGACGTTCGGCTCCCAGCACGGCCTTGCTCTGCTCTGAGCTGCAGCAGCGCTGGACTGACACCAGGCCTGTCGCCTTTCAGAGAAAAGGGGTCACGTTGCCCCTTCTGCAGAGGTGCCCAACTGAGCTGCCCCCTTGCCCGCCCGGCCTGTGGGAACCAGCAGGGGTGAGGCACTCGGAGTGTGCCTGTGCGTGCACACGAGGGTATGTGTGAGTGTGGCAGAATAGTAATAAAAGTTACAGAGCTGGCCTTTGTGTAGGATTCCTGGCACTGAGCTCCACACCCTGGGGGTTTCCTGATGCTGCTCACAACCACACCACGCCTGGCTGATGCTCACAGGTCACCCCTGGGACCCTCGGCTCTGGGGAGGGGCTGGCTGAGCCCCTGACTAGAGGGTGTACCTGTCCGGCCCGCCTGGGCATGACGGGGTGACGGGGGAGAAGGATCGGAGACTGGGCTCCAGTCGCCCTGTGAAGACTTCTTAACCTGCGAGTGCCGAGCCACTCTCACACCCGAGACACGCTTCCCCTGGGACCCCGATGACCCACACTCTGGGGCTCCTGTGGGACTGCCTACTGAACTAACCTGGGCAGGGGTCCTGGGACCCCCACACTTGTAGCCGGTTTTGGAGGAAGTGCTGACAGTCTGGGGAGCCCAGGTGTGGCTGGCACATGAAGGAAGATGGTCCTGCGGGGGCCCGGCCTGAACTTGTGGGGTCGGCACTGAGTCCCGGGGGGCAGGGTCCAAACTGAATTGTTGGACACCAACTTGGTGTTGCAGAATTGATGTTAGCGGGTGAGTGTGTGCACACATGAGCAAGGGCGTAACTGCGAATGTGTGCACATGTGAGTGGGGGTGGGGCTGTGTGTGCACATGTGAGGGTCTGAGTGTGACTGCACATGTGAGCAAGGGTGTGACTGTGCACACATATGAGGGTGGGAGTGGGAGTGTGTGCACACGTGAGGGTGTGGGAGTGTTGCACATGTGAGGGGTGTGAGTATGTGCACATGTGAGTGGGCATGGGTGTGTGTGTGTGCACATGTAAGGGTGGGGGTAGGAGTGTGTGTGCATGTGAGTGGGGGCAGAGGTGTGTATGTGCACATGGGAGTGAAGGGAGTGTGAGTGTGCACATGTGATCGACTGTGCACACATGTGAGGGTGGGAGTGTGTGCACACGTGAGGGCGTGTGGGAGTGTAAGTGTGTATACACATGAGGCTGGGAGTGTTGTACATGTGAGGCTGGGAGTGTTGTACATGTGAGTGGGGCTGGGGGTGTGTATGCACATGTGAGTGAAGGTGGGAGTGTGAGTGCACATGTGATCGACTGTGCACATGTGAGCAAGGGTGTGACTGTGTGCACATGTGAGGGCGGGAGTGTTGCACATGTGAGGGTGTGTGTGCACATGTGAGTGGGGCTGGGGGTGTGTATGCCCATGTGAGTGAAGGTGGGAGTGTGAGTGCACATGTGATCGACTGCACATGTGAGCAAGGGTGTGACTGTGTACACATGTGCGGGTGGGAGTGTTGCACATGTGAGGGTGTGTGCACATGTGGGGGTGGATATGAGTGTGTGTACATGAGTGAGGGTGGGATGTGTGTGCACATGTGAACAAGGGCTGGTTGTGTGTGTGTGTGCACATGTGAGTGGGGGTGGAGGTGTATATGTGCACATATGAGTGAGAGTGGGGTGTGAGGGACCCCCGTAGGACCATCCTTCCTTCACGTGCCAGCCACACCTGGGCTCCCCAGACTGTCAGCACTCCACCTGAAACCGGCTACAAATGTGGGGGTTCCAGGACCCCTGCCCAGGTTGGTTCAGTAGGCAGTCCCACAGGACCCCCAGAGTGTGCGGTCACTGGGGTCCCAGGGGAAGCATGTCTTGGGTGTGAGAATGTGTTCGCCATGTGTGTGTGCACGTGTGTGTGTGTACATGTGAGGGGGTATGAGTGTGCACATGTGAGTGTGTGCACATGTGAGTAGGGTGGGAGTGTGTCCATGTGTGTGTGTGTGATGAGTGAACACTGTGGTGTCCCCCGGGCCACTCCCCTGAGTAGGACACAGGAGAGAGATGAGCAGGAGTCGGGGTGCCCTCAGGAAGGTCGACAAGGCAATCTTTGGCCCCAACCATGAGCCAGGGCCGCAGCTGAGGCTGGCGCCATCCTGACCTGACCTCAGTCTGGGGGCCCCGTGTTCTCGGGGGGCGCTCCCCGGGCACTGTGGGCACAGGTGCAGGCCGAGCTCCCTGCACACCCGAGGCATCGGCCCAGGCACAGACCGTGTTTCTCAAACTGGATCACAGCCCGTTAGTGTGACTGTCACTTGCAAGCTTCTAAAAATAAAACAGAAAGGGGCCATGTGTTAGGCTGCCACCTGCACTGCCCACATCCCTTTTGGGCGCCAGTTCAAGTCCTGGCTGCTCCACTTCCGATCCAGCTCTCTGTTATGGCCTGGGAAAACAGTAGAAGATGGCCCAAGTCCTCAGGCCCCTGCACCTGCGTGGGAGACCTGGAAGAAACTCCTGGCTCCTGGTTTCTGCCAGGCACAGCCAGGGCCATTGAGGCATTTGGGGAGTGAACCAGTGGATGGGAGACCTCTCTCTCTGTTTCTCCCTCACTCTGTAACTCTACCTTTCAAATAAATAAAAAAGTAAGTAAATAAAAACAAAACAGAAAGGAATGAAACAGAAGACGCTGGCCTGTAGTAAAATAATCGTGTACTAGAGAGACAGAAAGGGGAGGAGCCACGGGCCATTTACTCCCAAGGACTGGCTCCATTCTCCCCTCAGGACCCCGCCCCCATCCAGCTCTCCCCAGGCAACCACAGGGCTGCGGGCCTCCACCCACCCGAGCAACCTGCGCTGCCCTGCGGCCTAACCAGCCCTTCACAGCCACATGGGGCCACCTCCAGGCTCTGTCACTTTGCTCAAATGCAGCCCCGTCCTCTGCCCTCCCAGTCAGAAGCAGGAAAGAAGACGGGCAGGAGCCCGCAGGCCCTGAGCAGCCAGCTTCCATCTCTGTGACCCCTGGGCCTCAGGGCTGCGATCTGAAAATGCAGGTACCACGCCTTCCGCCACGCAGCAGGTGCACAGAATGCAGAGCCCCGCCTCCCGCGGCTGCCTGGGGTGAGCCGGGCTCCACTTGCTCCTGGTTTCCCTGTCTCAGGCTCTGTCTGGAGCTGGGCTCCCGTCGCCACGTGTGTGTGTGTGTGTGTGTGTGTGTGTGTGGTGAAAAAGACTGCGAAGGCGTTTCCTCGTGGTCGGGACACGAGGTTTCCAGAGGCAGGACAAGAGCGGCCCAAGCAAGCTGATGCGCAGACAGTGGGGATGGGTGGGGCAGTGGCGGGCGAGGGGCTCAGCGTTAAGGCAGCGGCTGGGCTGCCGTTCACGCTCTGAGCCCGGCACCTTACACCCGCCAGCACTGTGTTCTCTCGGCCCTGCAAAGGCCGCAGACTTGGGGTACAGAGGGGTTGGCTAGACTCAAGGCCACACAGAGGGCATGTGCAGATCAGAGCGGGTGCTGTAGCACCTTGCTTGTCTCTTGCCAGCACCCGGGTTATCTACTGGTTGGGGGGCAGGGTTTCAACAGGGCTGGAAAGTCCCCAGGCTGAACTCTGTGGCCCCCGACTCTGCACACCCAGCACCCGCCTCCAGTGTGACCACAGAGTCCTCACGCGGTGCCTCTCTGTGCCAGGGCAGTCACGGGGCTCTTATCTGAAACCGTAAGGCACTGCCTGGGGGTGGTGGGGGCCGTGAGCTCCGAGCCCTGGGCAGGGAGGGAGGCTGAGGTGGGCCGCAGTGGCTTCTTCCTGCCCAGGTGGCTGTGGGTGCCCACTGCGGTCAGTGGCCTGCTTGGCCACCTGGAATAAGAGCGTCCATCCTGTTCCCCTCTGGGGAGGTTTGGCTACTGAGCCGCTCACTGAAGGCCCTTGTAGGAGGCCACCATGACAGCAACTCAAAAACAGTGCCACTGTGTGGCAGGGACTTCTGAAGAACATTCTAGATTATGGCAACTGCCTTCCACACCCTCAACCTAGCAGAACGCGACCCAGGTCAGTGCCGGGCAGACCCGTCTGGGAGCTGCGTGTGCGCTCCTGTCCTCCGAGCGCCAGGTGTGCAGAGCTTATGCTCGGGAGAGCTGCAGGTGGGCACCCGAGCTCCTTCCCTCGCACCGTGGGGCTTCCACATGCAAATCCTCCAGACCCCCACCCCCTTACTTCTCACTCTCCCCGCTGCAGCCAGCTACTGAAAACGCATTCATCTGTGCCACGCAGGAGCTGTGTGTAGGTCCAAGGACAAGTTCCGTTGACTTCCTAGTCTCAATTTCTTCACCTGAACGTGAGCATGAGAATACCCATCATTCAGGGTGGCGGTGAGAACTGCTGACCCTGTGTACAAAGGCCTGGTACACAGTATGCCCTTAATAAATAAAGGGGGGCTGGTGTTGTGGTTTATGGGTACCTGCAGCACCGGCATCCCATAGGGTGCTGGATCACGTCCCAGCTGCTCCACTTCCAATCCAGCTCCCTGCTAAGGCCTGGGAAAAGCAGCAGAAGATGGCCCAAGTGCTTGGGCTCCTGCTACCCATGTGGGAGACCCAAAAGAAGCTCCTGGCTCCTGGCTTCAGCTTGGCCCGGTCCTGGAGTGAACCAGAGGATGGAAGATCTCTCTCTCTCTCTCTCTCTCTCTCTCTCTCTTTCTCACTGTAACTCTGACTTCTAAATAAAAACAAATAAATAATTAGTAATCATTAGTATTATTAAGGACTGCCACCATTAGCTGGGAACTTAACCATGTGCTAAGATTCCAAGTACGTAATCTCATTTGAGAAATACATTATAATAATTAACAAGATTACCATTGTGCTTAAAACAAGACTGAAAAAAGAGACAGGAAAAAGGACTCAAAGAGCATTAAACCCATGTAACAGATCAAAAATGGCCACAAGTCTTTGCTGCTCCTCCCATCAAGGGAGTCTATTTCCCCACCCTTAGGAGGGTGGCCTTGAAACTGCCATTGACCAAAAGAATGCAGCAGGAGGACAAGGTGCAGTTCTGGGCCCAGACCTCCTGAGACTTCCCAGCTCCCACACCCAGCTCTTTGGTCCACTGCTGTCATGTCCTGGAGCTGTGTGGCCCAACCAACAGCCTGCACCCACTGCCGGACACAGAAGTGAGCCCATCCTGGACCATCCAGCTCCAGGCAATTAGTCCGACGGCTGACCCCAGGAGCACCCAGCAGAAGAACCACTCAGCTGAGCCCAGTCTGGACTGCTGAATCAGAATGACGGCTGTTTCGAGCTGTGTGTGTTGGGGAGGTTTGTTTTGCAGGGGTATGTCCTAGCCTTGGTGTACCCCCCTTCTCTTCCTTCTTGCTGCTGGGGGTACAGAGCTCTGTGGGGAATTTGGAAACAGTGATGTGGCCCAGCCCCTCACTCTACAGCCAGAGAAACCGAGACCCCAGGTGGGTAAAAGACCTCCTGAGGCTAGGACAAGGACACAGGACCAGCGACCCTCACATCAGGGCTGTGACCACTGCAAACCACAAACTCCAATCACCCCACCCCTCCAATGTTAGATGAGCAGGTGCTCCATGCCAGGCAGCAGGCTAGGGGCCTTAGACATCGGGATGTTAGGCCCACTGCACAGACGGATGGCTGGGATGCCTGGAGCTACAGCTGGCATCCTGCTGGCATAGGGGGACAAACCTGAGCACCAGATGCCGACACCTGGAAGACAGGAAAACAGCAAATGTGACAGAACCTGGAGATCTGGGTGCCGGACACATCACTGAGCTGCTTGAGCCGCACTGGTCCCGACCCCAGATTACTCATCAGGTCAGCCAAGGACCCTCATGGAAGAAGCTACCACCCACTGGGTTTGTGGCTGTTTGAAGCTAAAAGCATTAACTGCTAATCCTGTGCCTCAGAGGATGGCTGAAAAGGCCACACTGCTGCCTTTGATATGTTATAAACACCAACAGGGGGCACTTCCTTCCCAGCCCTCCCCACCTTTGTCCACTGGCACCCCTGAGGACAGTGGCACTGAGCCCCCTGCGTGCCTGTCCTCAGCCGTTCAGGGAGCACTCCACGAATCAGAAGGGCAGTGGGCGGGACACGAGGCACCGGACCCAGCAGCTCTGGACCTCAAGCCCCAGCCCTGCGTGGGGGCATGAGCCAGGGTGAGCCAGGAGGGACGCAGATGACAGGTGCAGGCACGGGCCCTTCTCTGTTCATCTCAGGACCCTGGCATTACTACAAATGGAGCAGTTCACATTCAAGTCCATGGTCAACTCCACTGGCTGATAACGTTCCCTGATGAACACACGTGGCAGGGCCCCAGCGTACCCAACCTGGGCTGAGTCAGCTATGCCCTCTGCTCCCCCTCTGTCTCTTCTCTCCTTTCGTCAGCTTCCCCAAAGCCCTGGGCTAGGCCCGCTGGAAAGCAGAATTCTCTCCCCTAATTGTGCAAGCTGCTGGGTCTCTGATTTCTCTGAAGAGCTGGGATCCCACCTTGCCAAACCACAGTGGGGGCAGAGTTGCGAGCACGGGGCCACGAGTGGGGACACTTCCCAGTTCTGACGCCAGAGGGCTCTGTGTTCTCTGGCAGGTCACTTGCCCTCTCTGGGCTGGCTTTCCCAGCCTGTGATGAGAGTAGGGAATCCTACCTTCTAGAAGTTGCTTATTCAGCATCAGTGCCCGGGGTCTTTCCTGCTCATACGGCTTGCACGAGAGTAAATGGATGCAAGCAGGAGGTTGTGTGGCCAGCGATGGGATTCTCTCCCTGGCGACCTCAGTGGGCGTGGGCTTTGGAAAGACCCACTGATTTCAGGGCCGCTGGGACAGAGAAAGCTCAGGGAGAGAATGAAGCAGCCACTGCAGGTCCCCTCCTCTCCAAACGCACAACAGCCCAAAGCAAAATGCACAGTGAGTGTGTTTTCCCTTTTTGGCCTGGACACCCCAGAGCTGTCTGCTTTTCCACTGTTGCTTGGGGAAACTCTCCAAGCACACTCATTAGGGCAGGAACCTAGCAGTGGTGAGTTCTTTGGGAGGCCACGTGGCAGGGGCTGCTGGCCTGAGGCCCAGCCTAGACACACGTGGCGTGCATGTCAGCCTGCAGCAAAGGGCCTGGGGTCAGGAGTGAGTGTGTGTGAATGTGTATATGTGAGTGTGTGTGGGTCTGTGAGTGTGTGTATGTGACCACGTGTGAGCATGTGTGTAGAGGCAGATGTGAGAGTACGGGTGTATATGTGAGACTGTGTGTGAGCATGTGTGTGAATGCATATGTGACAGTGTGTGTGCCCACATGTGTATGTGCAGGATGTGTGAGTGCATATGTGTATGCATGGGACTTGTGTGAGCATGTGTGTGCGTGTGTGCATGTCTATGTTTATTTGGAGTATGAGCACACGTGAAAATGAGTGTGTATGTGTATATGTGAGAGTTTGTAGCATTGAGCATGTGTGAATGGATGTATATGTGTGTGCACGTGTATAAGTGTGTGAGCATGTGTGCGCATGTATGTGTATGCATGTGTGTGTGCATGTGTATGAGAGTATGTAAGTATGCACGTGCATAAGTGTGAACGTGTGTGATCGTGTATGTAAGTATGTGAGCATGTGTGTATGAGTGTGCACGTGTATAAGTGTGTGGGCATGTGTGTGCGTGTATGTGTGTGCATGCATGTGTGCATGTGTATGAGTATGTAAGTATACACGTGCATAAGTGTGAACGTGTGTAATCGTGTATGTGTGTGAGCATGTGTGTATGAGTGTGTGCATGTGTATAAGTGAGAGTATGTGAGTGCAAATGTGTATAAGTGTGAACATGTGTGATCGTGTGAGTGTGTGAGCATGTGTGTATGAGTGTGTGCACGTGTATGTGTGTGAGCATGTGTGTATGTATGTGTGTGCATGTGTGTATGTGTATAAGTGAGAGTATGTGAGTGCAAATGTGTATAAGTGTGAACATGTGTGATTGTGTGTGTGAGCATGTGTGTATGAGTGTGTGCACGTGTATAAGTGTGTGGGCATATGTGTGCATGTGTATAAATGTGTGAGCATGTATGCATGTGTATAAATGAGTATGAGTGCACACGTGAACATGTGTGATCATGTGAGTGCGTGAGCATGTGTGTATGAGTGTGTGCATGTGTATATGTGTGTGCGAGTATGTGTGCGCATGCATGTGTGTGTGTATAAGTGAGAGTATGTAAGTGTAAATGTGTATTGTGAACATGTGATTGTGTGTGTGGGCATGTGTGTGCATGTATGTGTGTGCATGTGTATAAGTGAGAGTATGTGAGTGCAAATGTGTATGTGTGAACATGTGATTGTGTGAGTGTGTGGGCATGTGTGTGCGTGTATGTGTGTGCATGTGTGTAAGTGAAAGTACCCATGTGTGAGTGTGAACGTGTATGTGAGCATGTGTTTATGAGTGTGTGCATGTGTATAAGCGAGAGTAAGTACCCATGTATGAGTGTGAACGTGTATGTGAGCATGTGTGTATGAGGGTGTGCATGTGTGTGAGAGTATGTGTGAGCATGTGCATGTGTGTGTGCACATGTGTGTGCATGTAAGTGTGTAAAGGGCTGTACAAAATCCTTAGAACCACCAAGGACTGCAGGTGGGAGAAACACACTGCCGAATCCCTTGACTTCACATGTGGGGAAACTGAGGCTGGCCCTCCCGATCCCCGCGTCGCCGACAGCAGTGCTCCGCCCTGGCTGCGCACGGAAGCCCCAAACATGCTGGTGCAAGAAAGCAGCATCTCTGGGCAGAGGCTGCGTCGACCCTGACAGCTGTCAGTTCCAGCTGCGACGGGAAGTCGGTCGCCCTCCGCCCTCACAGCCCCCGTCCTCAGGGCGGGCTCCTGGGCACCTCGGAGTTGCCTGACTTCTGGCACAGAGCCCCTGTGGGTCTCAGGGTGGCTGGAAAGACGAGGGCCAGCGCTGGGCCCACTGCAGCCCTGCACAGACAGACGGCCCAGCCCCGGGAAGGGGCCCCAGAGCAGCTCACTGAAAGCGTTTGCCGAAGTGACAAAGTGACAAGGACAAAGCTGGCATTCCCGGGCTCAGGCCTGTGAGGCGTCTCAACTGCAGCCAGGCCAGCCCATGTCACAGCTCCGGCCGCATCGGCTCCTGCTATGTTTGAGACACGTATTTTTGGGGCTGGTGCCCGGGTGCCGTGGCTCACTTGGTTAATCCTCTGCCTGTGGTGCCAGCATCCCATATGGGCGCCGGGTTCTAGTCCCAGTTGCTCCTCTTCCAGTCCAGCTCTCTGCTGTGGCCTGGGAGGGCAGTGGAGGATGGCCCAAGTGCTTGGGTCCCTGCACCTGCATGGGAGACCAGGAGGAAGCACCTGGCTCCAGGCTTCGGATCGGTGCAGCGCCAGCCATAGTGGCCATTTTGGGGGGGTGAACCAGCAGAAGGAAGACCTTTCTCTCTCTCTCTCTCTCTCTCTCTCACTGTCTAACTCTGCCTGTCAAAGTAAAAAAATTAAGATACATATCATATTTTTAAGATTTGTGTTTATTTATTATTTGAAAGAGAGAGAGAGAGAGAGAGAGAGAGAGAGAGAGGTGTCTTCCATTCTCTGGGTCACCTCCCCAATGCCCACTACAGCCAGGGCTGCATCAGGAAGAGGCCAGCAGCTGGAACTCCACATGTGGGTCTCCCACATGGATAGCAGGCCCACCCCTGCTGGCCCCCAGGGTGTGCATTAGCAGGGAGCTGGCACTGCGAGTGGAGCCACACTGGAACCCAGGCTTTCCAGTACGGTGGCCGCACCAGACACCTGCCCCGACTACCACTCAAGCCAGCCCCTGCTGCCAACAGCAGTCTGACCAGATGGTTCTTTTACTGAAAGCCACTTTTTGGGGACTGGCATTGTGATGTTTATCAGGAAAGCAACTGCTTGTGACATTGGCATCTCATATGGGCACTGATTTGTGTCCCAGCGGCTCCACTTCCGACCCAGCTCCCTGCTAACAGCTGGAAAACAGTGGAAGATGGCTCGAGTATTTGGGCCCCTGCATCCATGTGTGAGACCTTTATAAAGCTTTTGGCTTTGGCCTGGCCCAGCTCCAGCCGTTTTGGCCATCTGGGAAGTGAACCAGTGGACAGAAGATCTTACTCTACTTTGGTCTCTACCTCTCTCTATATAACTCTGACTTTCAAATAAATAAATAAATCTTTTTAAAAAGTCACCTTTTGGTCTAGAAACCATGGCACCCCAGAGCAATGAGCACCCACAGCACCCAGAGCTGGTGTCTAGTATCACCCTCCAATCACAGGAACCAGGCCTGCTGGGAGAAACGGCCAGTGCCGGGCCGGGGCAGGAAAGACCCAAGAAGAGGCTGCAGCCTCCCCTGTTGCCAGGAAGTAACGCAGTCATCAACAAGCAAACAAGGACACACATCCGCACGGTGACGGGGACACAGGGCTCCCCATGGCCAACCGGGGAACAACCTGAGCAACACAGTCGTAAAGTAGCACTGGTGTGCAACCCGGGAACAAGGTGAGCATGCACGACTCCGTGTGGAAGTGACTGAGTAAATGAATGGGGGCAGAAGTCCCAACGATTCCAGCAGATTCTTCCCCGAGGAGGTGCAGCACAACGGCCCGCCCCTTAGTGGTGGCCGGGCCCTGTGACTCCTCCACTTCCCCGGGAAACAGAAGGGAAGGGGGAGGGAAGCAGTCACCGTAGACCCCACCACAGCCAGGAGACCAAGGTCAACCCCGCCGTTGTCACTCGGGCAGTACCCCACTTTTCCCTCCCCAGACCCACGAACGCCAGTGGAGCCATGAGACGAATCCCAGTTGAGGGATATAACTGCCAGGTGCATGACCAGTCCTCGTCGAAACGGTCAAGGTCACCATGAAAGGAAGCTGGAGAAACTATCAGAGCCGAGAGCAGCCCAAGGAGCCGTGCTGACTGCTGGGGGGTCCTGGGGCTCAGGGCAGGAGGGAAGAGCTAAGGAGATGTGAGAGTGCCCCGGCTCTGGCAGGCACCTGTGCCTCCATTGCGGCCAACACACCGCACGGAAGCTGGAGGCCAAGCCGGGGAGAAGCGGAGTGCGGCGTCCCGGATCCCTCTCCACTAACGCGGCAGCCATTCTGTAGCCCATCCTGATGCAGGATGAACAGAGGTGGCTTTTGATCGCCCTGATTCTGAACACATACAAATCAAAACAGAGGCCCCCACATTCCCCACGCCTTGTCAGAGAAGCGATGCCACCAGGGCAGGGGAGGGACGTGGTGGCCAAGGTCACAGGGACATTCCCACACAGAGGCCGGATCCTCAGCCTCCCAACCAGGGCCTCTCAGTGCTGGTGCTGGGAGGCTGGGCCCCGGAGGACCCAGACGACCTCTGAGCTCCCCCCCGGGGGGAGAGGGGCACCCATGCCTTGAAAAACCACGAAGTCCTTGCGCTGGCGGCAGCCAGGGACCCGACCTCCTGGAGATCACACCGCAGGACTCGGCTCCCGCTGGCTGTGTTGGAGAAGACGGCACGCACGGCGACTCAAGGTGGCCACCCTTGGCATCAGGGCGTGAATTCAGGGCTTTGCTGTGAATGGGCGGGGCGGGCAGAGGCAGAGGCACTGCCTACGCTGCTGTCCCTTGGGCCAGTCCAGCCCCCATGGTCTCAGAAGGCAGCGGTGAGTGGGTGGTGCTGACCTTGACTGTGGTCTCCAGGGGCCTCAACTACTTCCTGTCCTCAGTGACTGGATTGTGGGAGAGGCCTGGGCTGCCTGGGCACATCCCCTGCCTGGGGTCCCGGGACCACCTGCAGCAGCTGAGGGCCCAGCCGGAACCTGAGCTGGAAACTGAGCGAAGCTTCAAGGAGGCCTCTGCCTCTGTCTCTAGGCCATGGGCAACCGGCCCAGGCTTGTTAGAGCCAGCCCAGGCCCTGCCCACCCTGCAGCCTTCACCCTGTTGTCCCAGGGAATGGTGGAAGCCAGGCCCACTAGGGACTGGGCTGAGTCGGACAGCGGAGCCACGAGGGAGACAGACCAACACTGTCCAGCTCTCAAGGGGCTTGGGTTGGCACCAGTCCCTCCCTTCCCATGGCCTTCTATCCCCGTGTGCCCAGCCAGGCTCACGTCCACCTCTGGGCCTTGCCTGTGCCATTCCCCCACTACGCACCCCCCTAGCTGACTCTCTCCGCGCTCCCACTCCATGCTGGCCACACAGCCTATGAGTCCCAGATCTGTGTTTGCCTCCTCCAGGAAGTCTGCCCAGATCACCTGACCTGGGTGAGCTCCCTCCCTCCTCCCTGCAGCCCACTGTCCGGTATCTCACATGGAACCTGGACACGCCCTCCCCACGCCTCTACTGCTCATGTTTGTGTGTGGAGCTCCCACAGGCCCCTCTGGAGGGCAGTGCTGAGATCCTGTCTTACTCATCTTTATGAATGTGGCCCACGTCCAAATTCATCTAGCACTGGCTGACCTCGGAAAGCGATTTCCATTGCTCTCCGCTACTCACCTGTAGGAGGCGCTTTCACCCAGCTGGGACTGTAACTCACCAGCGTGTGGCACTGGCCAGGTGACCACACTCTCGGGTAGAAGCGGCTGGAGCCCCGGATGGCCCGCAGGGGCCTCTGGCCCCACCTCGGCCGCTTGCTCGGCATCTCTTTGCCCACGAATTGGCTCTGGCGAGAGTCAGGCCTCACTTCGGATGCGCGTTTGCTGTTCTCACCTTTGGTATGGACTGCACGCTTCTCTGTGTCCCAGGAGCAGGCCACGCTTAGAAATGCGTGGGGCTCAGCTCATTGGCAGACTCGGCTCACTCGGGCAGAGAGAAAGAGCTGGGGAGTGACGCCTCACCCCCCCACAGTCTTTAATCTGTGACTGTTGGAGGCTAGGGACTCACGTGCTGCCCTTCCAGGAGGAGCTGTGTGGCAACACTGGCCCGCAGGGCTCCCACGTGGGCTGCAGGTCCAGCTGTCCCCAGGCTTAACTTGTGTGATGCTTCTCTTTGATTAGCTGCCTTCCCTGCCCCTGTCCTGCCACCCCTGCTGTCGCTTCCTGCAGCACCCCTTAAACCAACTGCTTGTACTCAAACCCTTGACTCGGGGTGTGCTGCTGGGGAAATTCAAACTAAGGCAGTCCTCCACCGCAGCTCCACCGTCTGTAAAACGGGTACAAGAGCAGAGACAACTTCACGGGGTTTTTGCAAGGTGGTAACTGTTAGGTCACCCGGCATAGCATTAGCAAGTGTTCTCCAAATAGAACTGTTTATTTTCAGTTACTCTTAAACTTTTTGAAGACAGGACTGAATCTTTTGGCAAAGAGGTCAAAATATACAGCTGGCCCGGTTTATCCTAGACAGCCACTTGGCTTCTCCTGGGACCGCCCCTCCCTGTGGGGTCTGCACACATGCCCTGGGAAACCCAGACAAGAGCCTTTCCCTCGGGCATCAGACACTTGCACCCCGCAAGCGCGGGGCGGGGATGAGGCCGATCTAACAGGGACGTGGGTGAGCAGCCGGCTGCAGCTGGGGAGAGTCCCCTGGCGTGACTTCCTCCCCAGGGTCCTCCGCTGAAGCCAACAGTCACCGCACAAGTGGGAAGCTTTGGGGGAGAGAAGGGAAACGCTGGAACGGCTCTGCCCAGAGCTGCAGCCGCCCCGAGCTCCCCTGACCCGGTCCGCTCATCCCTCTGAGAAACGAGACGTCTGGGGGCTGGGCTGGGACAGACGCCTCGCCAGGCCAGCCGCCGGCTCTGGGTCTTGCCTTCGGGGTCCCTCAGTCCTCATCCCCGTGGCAGCTGTGGCAAGGGGAGGCTGGGACTTGGCCAGAGGTCCCACGTGCAGGCCCACAGGAAGTGATCTGTTCCCATTAAACCCAGCGTCCTAAGCTGATGGTGCTAAGAGAGTGGAAAGCTAATTTGGCTGTGCTGTCTACAGCTGGGGTCTTTGGGTGATTAGATTAGGGCATGAGAGCGAGGGCCCGTGATTGGACCCCGGGGCTTTATGAGGAGGGGCAGACGGACCACCCTGACACGGACGCACACGCATGCTCCCCGCAGTGTGTGACCAAGGGCAGCCCCAGCCAGAGCCCGTGTCCTGCTGTGTGGACTTGGACTTCCAGACCCACCACTCAGAATCAACCTCTCTTCTTTATAACGTAGCCCCCTTGGGAATTTCATCACAGTCAGGACCCAAGGTGCAGCCGCCAGCCGGATGGATTTTCCTTGGTCTGGGGGAACCAGCCCACCGAGGGGCTGAGCCCTGTGCCTTTGTAACCGAGGCCTGCTCCCTGGAGACAGTGGAGCGCCATGAGCTGTGTCACAGAACAGCAAGCACGCGGCCCCGCTGGTGCCCACTCCCACCTCTCTCTCTCTCTCTCTCTCTCTCTCTCTCTCTTATGTACCTACCTACCTACCATCCACCCACTCAGCATCTACCATCTGTGCGTCTGTCTATCCATCCATCCATCCATCTTCCATGTCATAGGCATGGCACTCCTGGGAGTGGGATTAAGGCCCACATTTCAAAATGACGAAAGTGAGGCTCAGAAACCAAAGATGCTGGTGGCAGAGCCGGACTCCGTCACCCAGCCCCCACTGTGGGGAAAGCCGTCTTCCCTCGGTCCTGATGCGCTCAGGGCCCGGATGTCCGGCTGAGCTCTCCAGGTCGGAGCAGGCCAGCGTGGGGGTGTTCCTGACCACACCGGCACTGCCTCTCAGGCACCCCTGTGCCCAGACTGCCTGCTGGCCCCCACTCCCTGCCCTCCAAAGCAGAAACTGGCCCTCCAGGCCACTGCTGAGTCCTGCAAAGACACGGGTGGAAAAGCTGGTTGGCACAAGAACAGAAGGCAGATGGGTAGCTGTCTCGTGGCAGCTGCATCCTCGTGGAGCCCCGGCACGCATGGAGCACGCAGAGCTCCACACAGCTCTGCCCGCCCTTGACCGGAAGATGGAAAGACCCCAACTCACCCCAGCCGCCTCCTGGCGCAGGATCCTGGCAGCCTCTTCCCGGCCCAGCCCCAGCTGCAGCCACACAGGACACGTCTTGATGAGCTTCTCCAGGACGCTGAGGCCCCGACAAGGACAGCAGTTCTTCAGGGTGGCTGGCAGAGACAGCCTCGAGCCCTCCTCCTCTTCCTCCTCCTCCTCCTCCTCGCCCTCTCCTTGGCCCACATCTGGAACAGGACTGAGACACAGAATGGAACCATCAGCTCCTGCAGCCCCAGAGAGGGATTAAATCCAACCACACTCAGTTACTTGGCATCTGTGTAGCCACGAGCCCTCTGGTGAAGTAAAAGTGAACAAACCCTGGCCTTCGGCTTAAAGCGCTCACAAGAAAGCAGGTGTGGCTGGCACCACGGCTCACTAGGCTAATCCTCCACCTAGCGGCGCCAGCACACCGGGTTCTAGTCCCAGTCGGGGCTCTGGATTCTGTCCCGGTTGCCCCTCTTCCAGGCCAGCTCTCTGCTGTGGCCCGGGAGTGCAGTGGAGGATGGCCCAAGTGCTTGGGCCCTGCACCCCATGGGAGACCAAGAGAAGCACCTGGCTCCTGGCTTCGGATCAGCGCGGTGCGCCGGCCGCAGCGCGCCGGCCGTGGCGGCCATTGAAGGGTGAACCAACGGCAAAAGGAAGACCTTTCTCTCTGTCTCTCTCTCTCACTGTCCACTCTGCCTGTCAAAAAAAAAAGAAAGAAAGAAAGAAAAAAGAAAGCAGGTGCAACACGCACAGAAGGAACCGGTACCGGCTGGATGGACACAGAGTCGCAGTGAGCACCAATGGGAGACACACTGGCACGACGCAGAGCCCTGAAGACGAAGCCCGATTCCTAATTAAGGAGTAATTTACACACAGTGACATCTACAGATCTGAGCACCCGGGTAACCACCATTCTGAGCGACAGTTAGACCTCTGCTCTCCAATGCCATGGCCACTAGCCAGCCACAAGTGGTTCCTGAGTTCTTAAACGTGTCTGGTCTGAGTCGGGGGCGTGTGGCACAGTGGTTAAGCTCCCCGCTGGGACAGCCACATTCTGTCATTGGCCGGCCTGCATCTGAGTCCTGGCTCTACCTCAGAGTCCAGCTTCCTGATGATGTGCACCCTGGGAGGCAGCAGCTGATGGCTCAAGGACCTGGCCCGTGCCACCCACGTGGGAGATCTGGACTGAGTTTCCGGCTCCCGGCTTTGGCCAGGCCCAGGCCCGGTTGCTGTGGCCATCTGAGGAGTGAACCAGCACATGGAAGTTCTCTCTGTCTTTCTGCTTTTCAAATACATACTTTTTTTTAAAGTGTCTTATCCAAATTGAGACATATTGTATAAATAAAATGTACATGGGATTTCAAAGACAGAGTATGATGGAAAGAATGAAAAATAGCTCATTAATAATATTTGAATATCAGGACAGGCGTTGTGGTGTAGCGGGTAAAGCCCCCACTTGGGACAACTGCATCTCCTGTCAGAGTGCCACCCTGAGTCCTGGCTGCTCTGCTTCTGATCCAGCTCCCTGCTAATGCACCTGGGAAGCCGCCGAAGATGGCCCGAGAGCTTGCGCTCCTGCCGTGCACGTGGGAGACCTGGCCCAGCCTGGCCCAGCCCCTGCTGCGGTGGGTATTTGGGGAGAGAACCAGAGGATGAAAGACTTCTCACTCTCTCGGTCACTCTGCCTTTTGAATACATAAATCTTTAAAGAAGCGTTTTGTATTGATTATATGTTGAAATAATATGTTAGATACATTGTTAGATAAAACATTATTCAAATTACTTTCACCTGTTTCTTTTTGCTGCTACAATGTGGCCATTAGAATATTTAAAATAACCGATGCGGCTTGCATTACATTTCTGTTGGTCAGTGCTGATGTAGAATATTTCTAGGCGGTTCCTTGGTGCCCCTCCCCCTCTTAATACTCCTCCCCCCTCCCCGCTCAAGACTCCCTTCCCCCCTCAACATTCCTCCCCTCCCCCAGGATGACGACAATGTTGATAACATGTTGACATCAGGATGGGGGAGGGAGGAGGATGGAGAGCCAGGACAGGCAAAAGCCAACTCTCAGGTGCACTGGGGGCCGGGCACTGCCCGCTATGCATCCCTCGGGCATTAAAGGATCCCAAGCCCCGTCCCCATCTTAGACACAGGCTGGCAGGCTGGGTTTGATTTCAGGAAAGGAGAAATAATATCTCGGTGCCTCAAACCCTGAGCTAGGAGGGCCGGGAGGTCGGTCTGCCTCCTACCCCAGGACCTGAGCCTGTCACGGCTTCTGTAGGGGTGAGCACCTGCACCTGGCACAGCCGGGTGCCCAGGGTGCAGGAGAAGGGACAGGTGCCTCTCTCTGTGCCCTGTGCCTCTGTGATGTTGCCTCAGGGTAGTGGTGAGCTGGGCTCATGCTCCTTCCAGAAGTGCCTGGACATCTGTTGTGAGGAGCCCTGGGAGGAAGCAGAAGGTGAGGCCAGACCATGCCCTGTTCAGAGGCCCAGGGAAGTGGAGCCACTGACAAGGAGGCCAGGGCTGAGGGCCTGGTGAGGGCCAGCATTTCCAAAAGGCAGGGAGGGGCAGGAAGTGCTGGATTCCTCAGCGGCCACAGCACCGAGTTGTTCAAACTCCGGGCTTCGCAGAGACCTGACCAGGAAGGTGTGTCCCGGGCAGGAATGTGTGACAGTCAGCAAGATGCTGTCTACAACATGCGCTAAAGCTCCCTGCTGGGCGCAGGGTGTGGCTGAGTCTTTGGGCGGTGCCTGTGGGTGGCTCCACGTGCCCAGAGCTCCCTGATTCCCTGCTGAGGGTCATGGCTGCGGGACCCGTGCCCACAACGAGGACTGTGGTTCCTGTGGCAGCGTGGACGAATATTGTACCCACTGGGGCTAGAGCCTAGGCACTGGCCTCCTCTGAGGAGAGGAGGAGAGCATGAGACTTCACCAACAGAGCAGAACAACTCTCCCCTCTGATTGGAAAAAAAAAAATTTACCATGCTCAACTTGGGTGTCGCCTTGGCTATTCCCTTTGCCCTTCACAGAACGGAGCTCCCTGGCCACACTCAGTACACACCTCTGGGAATTCACTCAAAGAGTGGACACTCCACTAAGCCACAGAAGCACAGTCCAAAGATAAAAGCCATCACAGGGGAAAAAAAAAAAAAAACCAACAAGTATGTCCAGAAATGCTGAATAATAAACACAGCAATTCAAGAAACAAGAATAAGGAAGACAACATGGCACCCCCAAAAGAACACAACACTTCAATACTAGAATGTGAAAATGAAGAAATGCCAAAAAATTGAATTACTTAGAGGTAATCAGAAGCAAATCTATGAACTAAAGAAATCTGTGTATGACATGAATGAAGAATTTTCCCAAGAAATTAAGATTTTAGGCCAGCGCCGCGGCTCACTAGGCTAATCCTCCGCCTAGCGGCACCGGCACACCGGGTTCTAGTCCCGGTCGGGGCGCCGGATTCTGTCCCGGTTGCCCCTCTTCCAGGCCAGCTCTCTGCTGTGGCCAGGGAGTGCAGTGGAGGATGGCCCAGGTGCTTGGGCCCTGCACCCCATGGGAGACCAGGAAAAGCACCTGGCTCCTGGCTCCTGCCATTGGATCAGCGCGGTGCGCCAGCCGCAGCGCGCCGGCCACGGCGGCCATTGGAGGGTGAACCAACGGCAAAGGAAGACCTTTCTCTCTGTCTCTCTCTCTCACTGTCCACTCTGCCTGTCAAAAAAATAATAATAAAAAAAAGAAATTAAGATTTTAAAGAGAAATCAAAATTAATTTTTGGAAATAAAGAATTTAATAGAACAAATAAAAAACGCAGTGAAAAGCCTTAACAATAGACTCAGTGAGGCAGAAGAGTATTCGAGTTAGAAGATAAATCTCTGGAAATTCTACAGTCAGAGAAAAAAATAAAAATAAAAAAAGAAGAAATTAGAAAACTAAAAACAGTGTTGGCGATCTGTGGAATACTATCAAACAACCCAACATACAGGTCTTAGGAGTTCCTGAAGGCATGGAAAGACAGAGCGGATTAGAAGGCCTTTTTAGTGAAATAATTACAGAAAACGTCCCTAATTTGGAGAAAGGGATGTCCAAGTACAGGAAGCACACAGAACTCCTAATCAGCATGACCAGAAACGATCTTCACCATGACACACTGTAATCAAACTCTCCACAGTAAAACATAAAGAAAAGATTCTAAAGTGTGTACGAGAGAAATGCCAGTTACTCTCAGAGGCTCTCCAATTAGACTCACAGCTGACTTCTCATCAGAAACCCTACAGGCTAGGAGAGAATGGTGAGATATTCTCCAAGTCTTGAGAGAAAAAAATACTGTACCCTGCAAAGCTCTCATTTGTGAATGAAGGTGAAATAAAGACCTTCCATAACAAACAGAAATTGAAAGAATTTGTCACCACTCACCCAGCTTTACAAAAGATGCTTAAAGATGGGCTACACACAGAAACACAGTCATCACTGTGAAAGAAGGTGAAGGCAAAAAATCTCCCAGTAAAAGTAAAGGGAAATCCAAAGTAAACAATAGGAATATTTATGGGAAATGGCAGGGCCAAGTCATTACTTATCAGTAGTCACTCTGAACATAAATGGTCTCAACTTTCCACTTAAAAGATACAGACTGGCTGAATGGAAAAAAGACCTATTTGCTGCCTAAAAGAAACACATCTCACCAACAAAGATGCATGCAGACTGAAAGTGAAAGGATTGAAAAAATATTCCGTGCCAATAGAAACAAAAAATGAGCTGGTGTAGCCATCCAAATATCAGACAAAATAGACTTTAACACAAAAACTATTAAAAGAGACAAAAAGGGCACCAAGTAATATTAAGGGATCAATTCAACAGGAAGATATGACTATGATCAATGCATAAGCACCTAATTATAGGACACTGGGCTATTTAAAAGAAATGTTAAGGGTTTTAAAGGGAGACACAGACTCCGATACAATAGCAATAGGGGACATCAATACCCCACTTTCAGAAATGGACAGATCAACCAGACAGAAAATCAATAAGGAAACAACAGAGTTAATCGACACTGTAGACCAAATGGACCTAACAGATATCTACAGAACTTTTCACCCTACAGTTGCAGAATACACATTCTTCTCACCAGTGCATGGAATGTTCTCTAGGATAGACCACATTCTAGGCCATAAAACAAGTCTCAGCAAATTCAAAAAAATCAAAATCATCTCGGACCACAACAGAATGAAGCTGGAAATCAACAACTAAAGAATCTCTAAAACATACGCAAACACACGGAGACTAAACAACATGCTCATGAATGAACAGTGAGTCACTGAAGAAATCAAAAGAGAAATCAAAAATTTTTTGAAAAATGAAGATAACAATACATCATATCAAAACTTATGGGACACAGGAGAAGCAGTATTAAGAGGAAAGTTTATAACAGTTGGTGTCTACATCAAGAAATTGGAAAGGTATCAAATAAACGAGTTATCAATGCATCTCAAGGACCCAAAAAAACAATAGCAAACCAAACCCAAAACTAGTAGGAGAAAAGAAATAAACAAAACCTAAACAAAGGCCGGCGCCGCGGCTCACTAGGCTAATCCTCCGCCTAGCGGCGCCGGCACACTGGGTTCTAGTCCCAGTCGGGGCGCCGGATTCTGTCCTGGTTGCCCCTCTTCCAGGCCAGCCCTCTGCTGTGGCCCGGGAGGGCAGTGGAGGATGGCCCAAGTGCTTGGGCCCTGCACCCCATGGGAGACCAGGAAAAGCACCTGGCTCCTGGCTCCTGCCATCGGATCAGCGTGGTGCGCCGGCCGCGGCGGCCATTGGAGGGTGAACCAACGGCAAAGGAAGACCTTTCTCTCTGTCTCTCTCTCTCTCACTGTCCACTCTGCCTGTCAAAAAAACAAAAACAGCCGGCGCCGCGGCTCACTAGGCTAATCCTCCGCCTAGCGGCACCGGCACACCGGGTTCTAGTCCCGGTCGGGGCGCCGGATTCTGTCCCGGTTGCCCCTCTTCCAGGCCAGCCCTCTGCTGTGGCCCGGGAGTGCAGTGGAGGATGGCCCAGGTGCTTGGGCCCTGCACCCCATGGGAGACCAGGAAAAAGCACCTGGCTCCTGGCTCCTGCCACTGGATCGGCGCGGTGCGCCGGCCGCAGCGCGCCGGCCGCGGTGGCCATTGGAGGGTGAACCAACGGCAAAGGAAGACCTTTCTCTCTGTCTCTCTCTCTCTATCACTGTCCACTCTGCCTGTCCAAAAATAAATAAATAAATAAATAAATAAAACCTAAACAAAAAATACAAGAGATCAGTGAAATGAAGAACTGGTATTTTGAAAAAATAAACAAAATTGACACACCATTGGCACAACTAAACAAAAAAAGCAGAAAAGACCCAAATCAATAAAATTAGAGATGAAAAAGGAAATATAACAACAAACACCACAGAAATAAAAAGAATCATAAGAAATTACCACAGAGAGTTGTATGCCAACAAACTGAGAAAGCTGTAAGAGGTGGATCCATTCCTGAACACATACAATCTATCTAAATTGAACCATGAAGACACAGAAAACCTAAACAGACTCATAACCAAGAGAGAAATTGAATCAGTAATAAAGACTCTCCCAAGAAAGAAAACCCCAAGGGCCTGGTGCTGTGACGTAGCAGGTAAAGCTGCCATCTGCAGTGCCTGCATTCCATATGGGCGTTGGTTCAAGTGCTGGCTGCTCCACTTCCAACAGCCATCTGGAGAACGACCCAGTGGATGGAAAACCTCTCTCTCTGTCTCTGCCTCTGCCTCTTTGTAACTCTGCTTTTCAAATAAATAAATAAATAAATCTTTTGAGAGAGAGAGAAAACCCCAGGACTGGATGGCTTCACTGCTGAATTCTACCAGACATTTAAAGAAGAACTAATTCCAATTCTTCTCAAGCTATTCAAAAACAATTGAAAGGGAGGGAATCTTCCCAAACTCCTTCTATGAAGCCAGCATCATCTTAATTCCTAAACCTAAAATAAAGATACAACAGAGAAAGAGAACTACAGATCAATTTCCCTGATGAACATAGATGCAAAAATCTTCCACAAAATACTAGCCAATTGAATTCAATAACACATCAGAAAGATCATTCACCTGGACCAAGTGAGATTTATCCCAGGTATGCAGGGATGGTTTAATGTTCACAAATCAATCAATGTGATACCACATTAACAGACTGAAGAACAAAAACCATATGATTATTATCTCAATAGAAGCAGAGAAAGCATTTGATAAAATATAGCACCCTTTCATGATGAGAACTTAAAGCAAATTGGGTATAGAAGGAACATTCCTCAGCACAATCAAAGCAATTTATGACAAACTCCTGGCCAATGTCCTGTTGGAAGCATTCCCACTAAGATCCAGAACCAGATAAGGATGCCCACTCTCACCACTGCTATTCAATATAGTCCTGAAGTTTTAGGCAGAGCCATTACACAAGAAAAAGAAATCAAAGGGATACAAATTGGGAGGGAAGAAGTCAAACTATCCCTATTTGCAGATGACATGATTCTGTATATAGGGGGCCCAAAACACTACACTAAGAGACTACTGGAACTCATAGAAGAATTTGGTAAAGTGGCAAGATATAAAATCAATACACAAAAATCAATAGGCTTTGTATACATAGACAATGCCACTGCTGAGAAAGAACTTCTAAGATCAATCCCATTCACAATAGCTACCAAAAAAAAAAACCCCAAATAATTTGAAATAAATTTAACCGAGGATGTCAAAGATCTCTATGGTAAGAATTATAAAACATTAAAGAAAGAAATAGAAGAAGACACACAAAAAATGAAAAAGTCTTCCATGTTCGTGGATTGGAAGAATCAATATCATCAAAATGTCCATACTACCAAAGGCAATTTACAGATTCAATGCAATGCCAATCAAAATACCAAAGACATTCTTCTCAGATATAGCCAGAGGCATCACAATTCCAGATTTCAAGACATGCTACAGGGCAGTTATAATCAAAACAGCCTGGTACTGGTACAGAACAGATAGATAGACCAATGGAACAGAACAGAAACATCAGAAATCAACCCATGCACCTATAGCCAACTTACCTTCGACAAAGGAGCTGAAATCAATCCCTGGATCAACCACACTCTCTTCAACAAATGGTGCTGGGAAAACCGGATCTCCACATGCAGAAGTATGAAGCAAGACCCCTACCTCACACCTTACACAAAACTCTACTCAACATGGATTAAAGACCTAAATCTATGACCCAATACCATCAAATTCTTAGAGAACATTGGGGAAAGACTCCAAGACATTGGCATAGGCAAAGAGTTCTTGGAAGAGACCACAGAGGCACAGGCAATCAAAGCCAAAATTGACAAATGGGATTACATCACATTGAGAAGCTTCTGTACTGCAAAAGAAATAATCAGCAAAATGAATTGGCAACTGACAGAATGGGAGAAATTACGTACAACCATGCAACTGATAAAGTATTAACAACCAGAATATATAAGGAGATCAAGAAACTCAACAACAATAAAAGAAACAACCCAGGTAAGAAATGGGCAAAGGACTTAGACATTTTCGAAAGAGGAAATCCAAATGGCTGACAGACACATGAAAAAATGCTCAGGATCACTAGCTGTCAGGGAAATGCAAATCAAAACCACAGTGAGGTTTCAGCTCACCCCTGTCAGAATGGCTTTCATACAGAAATCAACAAACAACAAATGCTGGCAAGAACGTGGGGGAAAAGGTGCCCTAATCCACTGTTAGTGGGAATGTAAACTGGTACAGCCACTTGGGAAGACAGTATGGATATACCTCAGAAATCTGAATGTAGACCTACTGTATGACCCAGCCCTCCTACTCCTGGGAATTTACCCAAGGGAAAAGAAATCAGCAAATAAAAGAGTTATCTGTGCCCCCATGTTTACTGCAGCTCAGTGCACAATAGCTAAGATATGGAATCAACCCAAACGTCCTTCAACTTAAGACTGGATAAAGAAATTACGGGATATGTACACCATGGAATACTACACAGCTTTTAAAAAAAATGAAATCCTGTCATTTGCAATAAAATGGGTGAAACTGGAAAACATCATACTTAGTGAAATAATCCAGTCCCAAAGGAACAAACACCTTGTTTTCCCTGAACTGTGGTAACTAACAGCGCTCCTAAAAGAAAACTGACACATTGAGATGCAATGACTTTGAACAGCCCTTGTCTTGACTGTTGAGGAACAGTTTTTTTTTTTTTCATACAATTTGTTAAACTTTTTTTTTTGACAGGCAGAGTTAGTGAATGAGAGAGACAGAGAGAAAGGTCTTCCTTACGTTGGTTCACCCCCTAAATGGCCGCTACGGCCGGTACACTGCACCAATCTGAAGCCAGGAGTCAGGTGCCTCCTCCTGGTCTCCCATGGGGTGCAGGGCCCAAGCACCTGGGCCATCCTCCACTGCACTCCCTGGCCACAGCAGAGAGCTGCACTGGAAGAGGAGCAACAGGGACAGAATCCAGTTGCCCCAACCAGGACTAGAACCAGGTGTGCCGGTGCTGCAGGCGGAGGACTAGCCCAGTGAGCCGCGGCACCAACCAAACTCTTTACTTAGTATACAGTTAATCATATGTGTATAAAGTTAATTGAAAATAGATGTTAATAAAAAATAAGAATCGTAATAGGAGAGGGAGGAGGGGGAGGGGTGGGAGCGAGGGTGGGAGGGCGAGTACGTTGGGAAGAATCACTATGATTGTGAAAGGCATGAAGTTTGTATTCCTTAAATAAAAGGTTTCTGGGGGAAAATTTCTCTCCTTTCCTGTCTTGTCCTGGATCCTCCAGGGTACCCTGGCTCTCCAGAATGCTGTGGGTGAATGTCCCCTCCTGGGTCCTCACGCTACAGCCCATTCTGGAGAAAAGAGCCAGCTCCCGGCCGGCGCCGCGGCTCACTAGGCTAATCCTCCGCCTGTGGCGCCGGCACCCTGGGTTCTAGTCCCGGTCGGGGAGCCGGATTCTGTCCCAGTTGCCCCTCTTCCAGTCCAGCTCTCTGCTGTGGCCCGGGAGTGCAGTGGAGGATGGCCCAGGTGCTTGGGCCCTGCACCCCATGGAAGACCAGGAGGAAGTGCCTGGCTCCTGCCATCGGATCTGCGCAGTGCGCCGGCCATGGTGGCCATTTAGGGGGTGAACCAATGGAAAGGAGACCTTTCTCTCTGTCTCTCTCTCTCTCTCTGTCTAACTCTGCCTGTCAAAAAAAAAAAAAAAAAAAAAAAAAGGCCAGCTCCCTTGAACGTCAAGGGACGTGTCCTGGGCCTGGGAAGTGTGTGGCGAGACTCCTGGGGTGCAGCAGGAGGGGTTGATGGACAGCCCCCAGGCAGTCCACAGGCTACAGAACTGGGGCTGGACAGCCTCATTTGCAGCTCCAGGCTGAGCAGCCCAGTGGACACTGCCATAACCCCACCCAGGCCCCGCATCAGTCAACCCCGGAGAAGTTCAAGTGGATTCACCCAGGAAAGCAGCGCAGCGGGCCGCCAGCTCCCTCCAGCCCCACCTGAAGGCACAAAGATGTCTCCTGGCACCTGAAGCCTTGGTACCCACCCTTCAGCTTCCTCGCTTGCCCCTAGACCTGCCCCAGGGGCCCGGGTGGACTCAGAGCTGGCAGTGAGCAAAGCCGCTCCCGTCTCCTCTCTCCACTGGCTGGCTGAGATCTGGGCCCAGTCCTCTCCCACTCAAGGTCTCCGTGTGCTCATCTGTAGAATGGGCGGTGGGAGAGGGTAGACCGGAAGCCTCTGCCATTGGCTGGGATGCCGAAGGTGGACCCTGACCCCTCCTCATTTTCTCCTGTGAAACCAGAGCCCATCAAACAGAGGGGCTGGGGGGAGGGGCATTGCCTCCCATGCCTGAGGGTCTTCCAGGGTCGCCTGCTGTGCCAGGCACAGGGTAGAGCAGGGGACAAAACAGTAAAGAAGGAAAAATAACCCAAGCCTTGCTGGCTTTTCCTTCCTAGGAGGAGACAGGCAGTAAGCGAGGCAAATGGGCGATCTGTGTGTGCTGGTGGTGGCATGGCCAAGGGGGCAGAGGAAGAGGCTGGGGCAGGGGGCAGGGGACAGGGGGCAGGGGGCAGGGAGGGCTTCGTCTTCACACCGGGAGGCCAGGAAGTCCCCACTGAAACGGGCACTATGGAGTAAACACTTGGACGCAGGTATCGGAGACGGGACGAGACTTCCGGGCAGAGGGTAGAGTGAACTCTGAAGCCTTGAGTTCCTGTTCAGAGGTGGGGGAACTTCAAGGGGGGGCTGCAGTGACAAGGGTGGGGGCCTATGAGGATTGTGGAGGCACTGGGGGCTCTGGTTGTAAACCCACTTGCACCAGCAACTTCCCTGGGGCCAGGCTTCTGGCGAGCTCTGTCTATTGCAGCCCACTGGTTCCTGCGCAAGGAGAAGTGGGTCCGTGGGATCTGCTGGGATCTGGTGGCCTCTGGGCCCACGGAGAGAGTTCCAGACAAAATCCACAGTGAGAACGTCGCTCCCCGCCCGGCAGTCCTGTCTGCCCTCCGGAGGCGCCAGGGAGTGGTTCTCAGGGTGACCACGTGAAAACCGCCGGGGGCCAGCATCACTGGGGCTGGGCCATCTCTGTCTTGGGACCACGTCTTTTCTGCCCTAAAACCGTCGATGGATCCCCGTGCCTAGAGGATGCAGGCCGCCCCTAACGTGTGTGGCTGTTGCCCCCAAGCCTGCCCTTCCGTACCCTGCTCCTGGGCAAACTACTCCATCCTCTTGCAGCTAAGTGGCGTCTCTGCTTGGTCCTCCCAAGATTCTCTCCAATAGCAAAGCAAAAATATCCAGAGAACAGGAAAATCAGACTGCATCAGCGTTCCACACTGCTGCCCGCTAGACTACAGCACACAGGTCCAGCAGCAACAAAGCCTGGGCAAAGGATTAGAGAATGGCCGATCAGCAGGTGAGAAGGTACCCCACGCCATCAGCCATTAGGGAAATGCAAATGAGAGCCACAGGATACCACGGCACAACCACTACAATTTTCTTGGCTAAAATTAGACTGACAGCGTCGCATGCCAGGGAGGACGGAAGAGATTCAGAACGCTCGTGCCTTAGGCCATGCCACCGTGGAGCCACTGCTTTGGGAGAAGACACAGCAGTCCTTTATAAACCTGTACAGATGCTGTGTGACCTCTGGCCAATTGCGTTACCTCTCTGGGCTTCAGCTTCACCGCCTGTGAAAAATAAGTGCTTGTCTCTGCTTACTATGGCTACCGTGAGGATTCAGAGCCGTCAAGTCCGTCACAGTTCCTGGCACACAAGCAGCAAGTGTCAGCTACGAGCTGCTGCCAGCGCTTCTCCAGTCGGGCTTCGCCTCCTGCCCTCTTCCTGCCGGGACCCCGTCCCCGTGCCGCAGCCTTGACTTGAGGGCTGAGCACCTTCGGCTGCAGAGACTGGGGTACAGAGTTGTGTGTTACTCATCTCATGCCCAAGCCAGCATCTGGCCCCCGCGGTGACCTCCAAGCTCAAGTGCCTGGGAACCACACGGCCTGATGTGAGCAAGACGCAGCTGCCAAGAACACACAACTTTCTTGGCAGAGACAGAACCCGGGGGAGAAGCCCTTTTACACTTGGCCCAGCTCACGCCGCTGCAAAGACGCGTAAAACCCGGGGCCACCCTGACACCGGGCAGCACTGAGCGCCCAAGGTCAGCCTGGCCCCCAGGCTCACACACTGCAGAGGCCAAAGCTCTCGAGATACTGCCTTCCAGGAAGTGCCCAACCCTTGTGAGGTCCTCCTTTCCCTCTTGGTGGCCAGTGTAGACGCCACAAAGGACCCCCTCCCGCCCCCCAGGACCTGTAGTTTGCCGGGGCCCTCTGGGCAGTGGGGTGGCAGAGGCAGGGTCCTCAAGGTCAAATGTCTTGATCCAGGTCTAGAAGTTAGAGAAGGAGCAGCTGAGGTTGGCGAGGTCTGGACCTTACACTAGGTCACAAAACGTCACAGCCTGTAGGGGACTGAGTGACGTGGCACCTGCTCTGACCATGCCAAGAAGGGTGAGGGAGCAGGCACTGCCCCTGTCGCTGGAGCTGTGACAACGTCCCTACCAAGGACTGGGCTGGGCAGAAGGCGCAGGTGGAGGTGCCCGGTGCTGGGCACGAGTCTACTTTGTTCCACAGCTGTGATTACTGTCATCACCCAGCCCGGGCACCCCAGCCCCCACTGCCGGGGCCATCCTGCACCCGTACTGCATCCGACCCGGCATCTGTTGGCAGAGCTGGCGGCCCTGGCACCCATGTCCTCCTTCTCACCACCCAAGTGCCAGCTCCACCGAGGGCCCCACAAACATGGCAGCAGGAGACTCAGGTCATTAATGGTGCTGTTCACGCAGAATAATGACTCTCAGACCCAGAACAGCTTCACCAGAGACAGAGTCTTCCACGATCAGTTTTCCCTCCGCACGTGGGGCTCGGAGCCGAGGGCTCTGCTCAGTGCCAGCTGCCTTCCATTCCCACGGGCCTGGCTGTCTGGACACCAGGCTGCCCCAACAGGTGCACGCAGCCGGGCACACAGGTCCACCCGCACCCCAGGCTGCAGGTGCCACACTCCTACTCAGCAACCCAGGTGCTCTGGGAATTTCTCCCCCACACCCTGGAGGAAGTGAGCCTGGGCTTGGTGCCTGTGTCCCCATCACAGGTCTATTAAGGCAGGGGGAGTGGAAGAGGGAAGCTCCACTCTGGGGTGCAGAGGCAGCCCAAGGGGGCAGGTCCTGGGGTGCGGGGCCCCTGTGGGATGCTGACTGTCTGGAAGGCACAGCAGTTTCCCAGGTTGAGGGGTGCAGCTTTGGGCGCCTGTGTCGGCCCAGGGAAGTGGCTGAGACAGTTCCAGTACAGCCTCCTGGTGAGAAGTGAGGCCGCTCCTACAGACGCGTCCAGACTCGAAGGGAGCAGGCAGTGGAAGGGAGGGCCTGGAAGAGGCCTACATCCCTGCACCCCAACCCTGACAGCAGGCCAGTGCCCCCAGCTCCAACAAGAGGAAGGGGTGGGTGGGGCTTGGCACAGTGGTGACGTCACCACTTGGGTGCTGCATCCCGTATCGCAGTCCCGGCTCCACTCTGGATTCCCGCTTCCAGCGGCAGCCGCGGGAAGGCGGAGGCAGACAGCGGAGCTTCGCACCCCACCCTCCGCAATGCCATGGGCCGATGGCCGTCACTAGGAGCTGAGACAGAGGCAGGGCCCGGATCTCCTCCCAGCCCCCCGCCCCTGAGCCCCCGCCCAGAGGCTCGAGGAGGACCGGACTCTGCGGGCTCCTTGGTTTTGGACTTCTGACCCCCAGACCTGCGGGAACTATGTTCCCACGGGTGTGCGTTCGTGGCGGCTCGCACCTGCAGTCCCAGGAAGTGAACACACCTAACCCGCACCTGGAAGTCCCGTGAAAAACCGAAGGTGCTGAGGGTGAAACCACTCCGCGAGGCACACAGCCACCAGCGCCGGGCTGGGGTCCCACCCAGGCAGTCTGCCTGCAGAGCCTGTGCTCCTCACCGGCTGGCCCAGCTCGCGGAAGGGTTTTTAAACCTCCCATGTTCGTGTATCTTTGTAGCACCCACCAAGAAAGGATATCCAGTGTTTGTTATCCACCACACACAGGGGCACATAAATCCACAATGGAGTCATTTCCAGAAGCCCAAGTCAGAGGTTAAAGATAGTTATTTCTGAGAAGTACAGGGGTGTCTCAAGTGTTTGTAGGAACCATGCATGACTTATATGATTAAAAATCGTTTCAATAAACAGCTTCCTTGGGGAGAGCATCTGGCCCAGTGGCCAAGACGCTGATTAAGACACCTGGGTCCCACATCACGGTGTTGGGTTCAATTACCGGCCCTGGCTGCTGACTCAGCTTCCTGCTAACGCACACCCGGGCGGGGGCGGGGGTGCAGCAGCGAGGGAGCAAGTTGGGGGATCCCTGCTCCTACGTGGGAGACCTGGATGCAGTTTTCAGGTCCTGGCTTCAGCCCAGGCTCAGCTGGGCATTGGGGGGAGAACCAGAGGATGGACGCTCTCTATCTCTCTGTCTCTCTCCCTTCCCCTCTCCCTCTCTCTGCTTCTCAAGTAAATAAATAAATTTTACAAAAAAAAAAGCAAGGGCTGACATTGTGGTGTAGTGGATAAAGCTGCTGCCTGCAATGCTGGCATCCCGTATGGGCGCTGGTTCATGTCCCAGCTGCTCCACTTCCGATCTGGCTTCCTGCTAGTGGTCTGGGAAAAGCAGCAGAAAATGGCCCAGGCCCTTGGGTCCCTGCTACCCATGTAGGGGACCTGGAAGAAGCCCATGGCTCCTGGCTTTAGCCTGGCCCAGCCTGGCCATTTGGGGAGTGAACCAACAATGAGGATCGATCGATTGATCTCGCTCTCTCTTTTTCTCTGTAACTCTGAGTTTCAACAAAATAAATAAATCGTTAAATTTTTTTTAAAAAAGCCATTTTTCTCCTCTGTACAGCAGAACTGGAAATACTTCAAACAGCTCACGCTTCTGGCTGCAGGTTGTGACCCCCCAGGAACACCTGCCGCTGTGGGGACAGTGACCCACTCATTCTCCCCAGCAAGCCTTGCTCACACCCGCTGCTCCCACCTGTGGTGGCTGCGACAGGAGAAACGGCTGGAGGTTGGTGAGAACCCACCACCCAGCAGCCTGCAACGCCCGGAGCTCCAGGAGGGCAGAGCACCTGGGAATGACACACTGCACCTGCTGGGATGACAAGCTGGCAAATCTAAGCAGTGTGACGCCGAAGCCCCCGTGTCAGCAGCCACCCCCAGGACCCTGGGCACGTAAGGAGGCGGTAACGACAGCTGTGGCTGCGGTGCTTACAAGGAGAAAACGGGGAGACCAGCATCCAGCCAGACGAGAACAGATACAAAAGTTGGGGCTCAGTCCACCCCGGTCTATCTATCACATGACCAGTCAAAGGCAGAAATCCCCAAATCCTGCTTGCTGCCCGAATGTTAACTTCCTGATCCATGCCTTGTGCTGAGGTTATGTAAGAGGATGTCCTGTGTTCCAGGGACGCCCCCGCAGCACGTGGCAGACACGACACCTGCACCTCCCTCCCCCTCGGTTCAGAGAGAGGAAAACAAGCCAGTGGGAAAGGTCCTAACCAGGGGATCTGGGGAAGGTGACACCAACCCGGAACACCTCCTGCTGCTCCTGCAGCTTTCCCGGGAGGCCAAAGTCACGGCCAAGGAGAAAGGTCAAAGCTTTACAATCAGACGACCAAAAACCCTCACACGTCAAGTGCAACAAGCAAATTACCGGAAGAAGAAAACATTTCCGTAAAGCGTAAAAGCATACACAACAGTTGTGTGTCTTGTTTGTGGGTCTACACACACACAGATTCAAGGTGAAGGCCAGCCCTGGGGTGAGGGAGAACATGAGGAGCGTCCAATCAGCTCTGCAAGCACTCGATTGTTAGAGAGAGAGGGAGGGAGATAGAGAGAGGGAGGGAGGAAGAGAGAGAGAGGGAGGGAGGGAGAGAGAGAGGGAGGGAGGGAGAGAGAGAGAGAGGGAGGGAGGGAGAGACAGAGAGACAGAGAGAGAAGGAGGGAGGGAGAGTGAGAGAGAGAGGGAGAGAGAGAGGGAGGGAGGGAGAGACAGAGAGACAGAGAGAGAAGGAGGGAGGGAGAGAGAGAGAGGGAGAGAGAGAGGGAGGGAGGGAGAGACAGAGACACAGAGAGAGACAGAGACACAGAGAGAGACACGGAGAGAGAGAGGGAGACAGAGAGAGATAGAGACAGAGAGAGAGAGGGAGAGAGGGGGGTGGATGCAGAGAGGGAGAGGGAGAGGGAGGGAGAGGGGGGAGAGGGAGGGAGAGGGAGGGAGAGAGAGAGGGAGAAGGAAAAGGAGGGAGAGGGAGGGAGAGGGAGAGAGAGAGGGGGAGGGAGAGAGAGGGAGGGAGAGAGAGAGGGAGGGAGGGGGAGAGAGGGAGGGAAGGAGGGAGGGAGAGAGAGAGAGGGAGGAAGAGAGGTATAGGGAGAGAGGGAGGGAGAGGGAGGGAGAGACAGAGAGAGAGAGACCTCAGGCAAAATGATGGAATTCAACCAAGCTGAATCACAGCTGCCTGGGGCGTTGCTATGTCTTTCTCTAGACTTCTCCATGATTAATATGCCTAATTAAAAATAAAACAAAAGGCCCACATGCACGCACGCACAAGCACACGACACCCCTTCCTGCCACGTCCCAGAGCATGTGACAGCTGAGGTGTGGTGAGGGGCGTGGTGTCCAGCACCTAGGGCTGACCCTGCTGCCTGCCAGTGCAACTGCCCATGGCCAGCTGTGTTCTTGGCCTTCTAAACCAAGGCCCGTGTTAGCCGGTCACCAGGATGGTGCCAGCCCTGGGGATGGAGCCGTGGCATCCAAATCATCAAGCCCCCAGGCACATTCAGGGACCTCCTCTGACAACTGCCACAGGTCAGCACGGCCATTTCTCTCCCCTGGGGCAGCCACAGACCTGGGCCAGGGCCATCGTACCCTGAACTTCCTGACTGCAGGCCAAGGTCACTGCAGGCAGGCGCTGCGGGCCAACTTCCGCTGCGAGGCCTGGCTGTGCTGCACAGAGGGTCAGGCCGGCCTGGGATCCCAGTGAGCTGCTCCACCTCTCTGGCCTGCTTCCTGGTCCATAAAACAGGGAGACTACGTGCCCCACCTCCAAGGTCATATGAGGAGGAAACAGCTCAGTGTAACTGAAGAACCTGCAGGTGACTGGGGACAAGTGGCAGCTCCCCAGCGAGACCGCGGAGGTCGGGGGGTGGGGGACCTGCAGCTGGATTAGACTCTGGGGCAGAGCGGGGAAGGGTTTCCCAGCGCAGGGGGAGGGGGATTGGGACCTGTCGGGGTACTCGGTTTGGATCAGTGATGTGCTAAGAAAGCACCTGTCTAGGACAATCAATCACTATAAATCAACCAATCAACACAAAGCAAAAGCCTGATGGGTAAGACTGCCCGCGTCCCAGGTGCGAACGCTCCCACCACGGTGGCGCCACGCTCTCCGGGCGCTAACAGCGGCTCCCAGCATCCCTGGACACGAGGCTTGTCTGAGTGCAGCACCACACTTCAACCAAAGCTGTGCTCCACCCCAAGTGCTCCCCCCAGGGACGGGCATCCAGCACTCGGGGTAAGACACCCACAGCCCACGTCACAGGACCTGGCTGTGGCTCCCAGCTCCAGCTCCGGACTCCAGCTTCCTGCTGCTGCGCACCCTGGGAGGTGGCAGTGACGGCTCAGGGCTCCCGCCGCCCACCTGGGAGAGCGGGGTTGAGCTCCCGGCTCCTGGATCCAGCCCACCCCTGGCCACTGAATCAACTGTACGTCTCTGTCTAGGAAATAAAAAAATAATCCCCTAACAGTGCGGTCCCCACTGTACTGCCCCTCTCGCATCCCGGTGGCCTCCAGTTGAAGACCTGTATCGACAAGCGCTCCCCTTGCCCCTGGGCAACCTGCTCCAACGAGCAATTCTCGCTTTCGACCGAGACGAAACCTGTTCCCTCAAGTTTCTCCCCGGCTGCTGCTTCTACGCGTTGCAGGGGACGACTCTGCCAACCAGGCGATGACACCAGCACACGTCACCTCCCCTCTCCCCCGCAGAGCCCTCTGCTCTCCCCCAGCTTCCCAGAGGCCCCGGGCACCACCTGCTTGCCCCAGGACCAGCCCTGAGCTGGCTGCGGGACACACACCTCTCCTGGCTCCCACAAGGTGCACAGCGCGTGCTCTGTGTGTTAACAGCATGTGAACGTCTCAATTTACCAGTTTTCAACACAACCAATCCCAATGAAATCATGCAGCGTGTACTTTTTTAAAATTTATTTTATTTGAAAGGCAGAGAGACAGAGACAGAGAGAGGTCTTCCATCCGCTGGCTCACTCCCCAGATGGCTGCAATGGCCGGAGCTGCGCTGATCCAAAGCCAGGAGCCAGGAGCTTCCTCCTGGTCCTTCTACTCAGGTGCAGGGGCCCAAGGACTTGGGCCATCTTCTAGTGCTATCCCAGGCCACAGCAGAGAGCTGGATCAGAAGTGGAGCATCCGGGACTAGAACCAGCACCCATATAGGATGCCGGCACTGCAGGCGGCAGCTTTACCCGGTACGACACAGCACCGGCCCCACGCATGTGCTGTTTTATGATTGGCTTCTGTCACTTGGCACCACGTTTTCATCAGGGCCGGTCCACGTGCTGGCCGCTGGTAGAAGAGACCGGTACGTCCACATCAGTCACTCACTTCTTTTTTGCAAATACTACAGCACAGCGTGGACACACCACAGGGCGCTCGGCCATCCTCAGATGACAAGCATTGCGGCTGTCTCCACAGACAGCTGTTAACACTCAGGTGCACATTCTGCGTGGAATGTGTGCAGCCATCAAGCAGGGCAGCTGCCGGATCATAGGGTCACCCGTGTTGAGCATTTTGAGGACCTGCTCGGCGGTTTCCTGCGTGGCCACGCCACCCTGCAGTCCCACGGGCAGTACACGGCGTTCTAATTTTCCACAGCCTCCCCAGTTCCTGCTATTGTCTCTTTTAAAGTATAACTACTTAAGAGGAAGAGAGACGGGGCCACAGAGAGACAGAGACAGAGACAGCTCCTGTCCACTGGTTCAGTCTCCAAAGGCCACACTGGTCAAAACAGGGCTGGGCCCCAGCTAGGAGGCAGGACTGAATCCAGTCTCCCACCTGGGGGCAGGGGCCCGAGTCCTTGAGCCACCTCTGCTCCTGCCAGGTCTGCCTGAGCAGGAAGCTGGGACTGAGAACAGAGCCGGGCTTGTCTCCACGGTATCTTTTGCAACATAAACAGTGCTCCTCTTGCTGAAGCCCGGTCTGCCTCTTCGTTCTTTCGTAGCTTGTGGTTTTGGTGTCGGTGTCCTGTGTGTTACCTAACCTGAGAGAGCATGAAAACGTACCCTTTTTTTCTTCTGAGAGTTGTATAGCTGCACTTCTCTCTCTCTCTCTTTTTTTTTTTTTTGACAGGCAGAGTGGACAGTGAGAGAGAGAGACAGAAAGGTCTTCCTTTTCCGTTGGTTCCCTCTCCAATGGCCGCTGCAGCTGCCGTGCTGATCCGAAGGCAGGAGCCAGGTGCTTCTCCTGGTCTCCCATGGGGTGCAGGGCCCAAGCACTTGGGCCATCCTCCACTGCACTCCCTGGCCACAGCAGAGAGCTGGCCTGGAAGAGGGGCAACCGGGACAGAATCTGGCGCCCCGACCGGGACTAGAACCCGGTGTGCCGGCGCCGCAGGCGGAGGATTAGCCTAGTGAGCTGCGGCGCCGGCCTAGCTGCAGTTCTTACAGTGGGCTGTGAGGTAGGAATCCCACTCCCTCCCTCGGCACGTGGACCTCCAGTTACGGCGGCCGGAGCAGTTCCTGCAGCCCCGCGGAGTCAGCTGAGCGGAGCCCCTCTTCCTGGGTTCTCCTCTTGCGTACACTGCATCTCCTGCAGAGCACCCCCTCTGTCTCCGCAGGGGAGACCTGTCCCGGTGTGTGTGTGGGGCTGCACTGCCCAGAAGGGGGCGTAACTACCTCCTCCTCCCATCGAGAACCCCTCGCCCTGTGCATACGGCCTAGGACGCCATCAGCTTGTCTGCGGCTGCACAGTGCTTCGGGAAGACCACCGTGGATGCTGGGGGAGGGTCGTGTTGTGGGAACAAAGGGAGGCAACAAGGGGCTGTGGGATGGACGCTGCCCTACCAGATCCTGGGTTCCTGTGATGCCCCGCTGATGGGCGGCAGACGCCTGGGCTGCCTCGGGAAGGCTCCACTAAGACAGAACACGGGGCTCTGCTAGTCATGTCTGCCACGGGCTCCGCACGGGATGACGGTGGCCGCTGGGCTGTGTGAACACATCAGATGCTAAGCTGCCAGCTCCGTGAAGTCCATGATTCTGCGATTCCCCGACCCCTGGCTAGGGGCCCCTTAACAGGCTCCTCTCCCACACCAGGCTGGCCTTGCCCCAGTCCCAGCTCCTCTGTGGCTTCCTGTCTACCAGCTCCTTTTCCTAGAAGCGCGTGAGGCCGAGCCATGGCGGCTGCCTCGTTCTTCCTCCAGCCCAGGCTTCGGGGCTGCAGGCCGGGGTTCCAGTGGGGACGGAAGCAGCGAGGCCGCCCCATTCGGAATCAGAGCTGCTCCTGCACGTGCAACGCGCAAACCCGCCCTGAGTGCCTCCAGCCCGGCTCCGGGGATGGGGGAGCTCACGAAGCCCAGTGAGTTCCCTGGCCTCTCCTCTCACAGGTGAGCAGAAGGCTGACCGAGGAGACGGGGCCGGGGTGAGGCGGAAGCCCCCGACCCCCGGGCAGAAGCGCGGGGGAACCTGGGCCAGGCTCTGCAGGCCCTGCCCGCGGCCTCTCAGACGGGAAGTCCGCCCAGGCGGGCCTTCCGGCCGCCGGAAGTGTAGACAGCAGGTCAGGCTGCTTCAGCCCCCAAGGCACAGCCCACATCAAGGGGCTGGGCGGGTCAAAGGCCTTCGAACTCGCAGTGTCTGTGTGCTGCAGGCCACCTGCTGCTCCAGCCAGGCGCCCACTGCCCGCACTGCCCCTCCATGGGCCACGGTGCAGCCCTGCCCCCCTGCTGAGACACACGCTGACTGTGATGCACAGCTCTCTGTCCTCGGGTCCACGGCCTCCAGGGCCAGCTGTTCCGTTTCACTCTGAACTCGGCTCTTGAGAGCCCTGGACACCCTCAGCCCCCGGGGCCCTGAGCTAGGTTCCTCCACCTCCCCCCGCTGCCGCCAGTCCTGGGCAGGGCTGTCCACTGTCACGGAGGCCTGGCTCTCCCAGGACGGCACCGATTCTAACTCCGGCACTGTGCAATCAGACCAGCGGTGAGGACCAGGGCTGAGTGTCCTGGGCTTAAGCACGGAGCCAGGCATTTGGGGTGGAATTCCAGCTCGGGAGCCTTCGCAGTGAGGAAACCTCTCTCTGCCTCAAGGCACAGACACTGACAGTGGGCAAGGTGAGCACCACTGCTATGGGGCTAGGAGACACGGCCCAGAGGGGCGCCCCGCACACAGCAAAGACTCAGTGTTAGCGGCATCCGTTCAATCATCCAGGAAGTGTGGACTTGGCCCTGACCGTGGACCAGACGCCACAAACAAGGGACCAGGCCAATAAACGGAGTACTACACACCTGTCAAAACGAGGAAGCACTCTGCAGACACACGCAGAAGGGCTTCCAGGCCAGGTGGGGAGGAGACCGAAGCCAAGCACAGAGCAGCAGGTCTATTCTGCTCCCATGCTGGGTAGGAAAAGAATAGGAACGTGGATTTGCACTGAGACTCTGGGAGAAGACACGGGAATCTAACGACTGGTGCAGCTGAGACCGGAAGGGGACAGACGTGGCCTGGCGGTGAAGACGCCACTTAAAACAGCCGCATGCCGCACTGGAGCACCTGGGAGGCGGGGTCCTGCCACCCACAGGGAACGCCTGGACTGAGACTGAGTTCCTGGCTCCTGGCTCCGGCTCTGGCCCAGCTCTGGCCACTCGGAGAAGATGGGGGGGGGGGGGCGGACGAGAGAGTAGGAATTCTCTGTCTTGTTCTGTCTCTAGACGAAGGATGGAGATTTTCATTGCACAACTCCTTCTGTGTGGATATTTCCGAGTCCTGGGAAGGCAGCCCCTACTCAACAGTGGATGATCCTGTTCCCTGGTGCTTTGTGTGTGCCACGCACGGCTCGCCCCGCTCTGGGCATTCTAAGTCAGTCTTTCCAGACAAGGCGGCTCTGGCTACCACTGCCGTCTCACAGAGGACGGTACTAAGACCCAGAGAAGCTAAGCAGCTCACGAAGGCTGCAGACTTAGCAAGAGGCAGAGCTGGGGGAGCAAGCCTGGCCGGGTCTACCGTCCGCGTCCCGAATGACGGCCAAGGTCTTCCCGAGAGCCGCCTGTGACACGGGGTTAAAGGCAAGCCCCACAAACACGCGACATGGCACACGAGGCGGAAGGACGGTGCTTGTCCCCGGAGGGGAAGGGACCGGTTCCGCACAGGCTGACTCGCAGGAGCAGCGAGGCGGCGAGAATCCCTGGGCAAAGCACACGGGGTGCGGAGGGCTGGGAGGGTCCGCGTCCCAGGGGAGGAGGGGGCGGATGTGACCCGCAGGCCGCAGGACTTCCTGCAGAGCAACAGTGCTGGCGAGAGCAGCGGGGCAGGGACAGGGGGAGGCCCACGGCGGAGCGGCACAGAAACACAGCCCTACCGTCACAGCCCCCAGGGGTCTGGGCGGCCCCGGGGAACCCCGAGGAGGGTGCAGTCTTCCCAGGAAAAGGCACCGAACAAACCGCGGACCCCACGAGGGGCACGAAAGAGCCGTGGCCGCGTGCACGGCCGTCAGCCCCAAACGGACTCTGTCCCGACCCAAAGCTGAACAGCAAAAGGACGAAAATTCAGATTTTTCGCAGGAGAGGCTTCTTCGCCAGCACGCACCCCGACCCGCAATGAACAGACTACCGGTCAGAGTGAGCACAGTCAAACCAAGGCTGCGTCCCCCGAGACGCCATTCCCAGGGTGCGAGTTCCAGCCCCGAGGGGAGACGTGTGCAGCACGCAGAATGGACAAAGGGCTCGCAACCAGACTGCATGTAGAACCCGCACCATCGACAGGGACAATGCAAGCCAGCCAATGGCAAAGCGGGCCCCAGGCCTCCCCGACACCTGACACACAGCGGCCTGAACGCTCCCACGCACACTCACGGCCAGTGTCACCGTCACCAGGACAGTGGGGAAACGTGGCTGGGGCCCTGCTCGAGGCGGCATCTCTGGGTGGCGCTGAGGACCGGAGGCCCTGGGGGTGGGGCCCTGGGGGAGGAGGAGAGGAGGCGGAGGAGGAGGAGGAAGAGAGGGCCCCCCAGGATACCCGGTCTCGCCAGGTGACATCCTGTGTGCCACCTTGGGATCCTGCCCAGAAGTCCCCAGCAGGGAGAGCAACCTCGCCACAGGCAGCCCCTCCCCCTGGACGTCCCACCTTCGGGAGTGCAAGCCGAGCAATCTATGTGTTAGGAATTGCTCAGTGCTAAGTAGCCCAGGGGATGTCCAAGACCTTGGGATCCAAACGGTCTGCGAGCAGCCAGGGGGTCTCATCCAGCAGGCACCCACCGGGAAGGACCTGGGATGGAGACCACGCTGCCAAGCGTGGGGGTGGCCGTGGGGAACAATCCGCTTTGCAGGTGGGAGTGGGACCCGCACCACGGCGGCGGTTGGCACTGACATTAAGCGACCCCCTCCTCTTCGCTACACTGAACGACAAGCGAAAATTTCAGGGGAAACAACAAAGACCCAAGAATACGAGAGGTATTCAGAAGGTCAGGGAAAATGTGTATTACCAGAAACACCCATGCAGGCGCAGGCGCAGGCGCAGGCTGCTGCTTCAGATGCCCACGTCCCATTGCACGGTGCCTGCGATTCAGCCCCGGCCTCTGACCCAGCTCTCTGCTGGTGTGCACCTGGGAGGCAGTGGGCGACGGCCCCACTACCTGCGTCCCTGCCACCTGTGTAGGAGACCCGGATGGAGCTCCTGGCTCAGCCCCAGCTGTTGAGGGCGTCTGGGGAGTGAACCAGCAAATGCAAGACCCCTCTCTCTCTCTCTCCTTCCCTCTCTCGTTTTGCCTCTGGGATAAATACAACCAACTAAACAAACCTTACAAACGCACACTCCTGGGGCCTGGGTCCCCCGTCCCCCTGCAGCAGCACTGGCACACCCCTGGGTCTCACACTCCACAGAGGGCCAGGCTGGGCTCGGGGGTCCCGGGCCCAGAGAATATCCGGGCTGGGGAATAGGATTCTGCCTTGAAACAAACAAAAAGCAAACACAAAGCAAAACCAGGCCTGGCTTTCAACTGCTTTTGGCACTGAAATAAACTCATCTTTCCAGGAACTTTCTGAACCTCCCCCACCCCGTGGACGGCCAGGAGGGAGACTTTCCAGACTGACCCGCGTGTCTGAGTCTCTCTCACACACAGTGGACAGAACACACAGGGACCAGAAGCGACCGGCACTGCCCCCTACAGGCTGCACCCCAGCTACCCCCTGCAACCCAAGGGCGAGGCTTCTGGTCCCCAGGGACATCCCAGCCTCCCATTTACCTTCATAGCAAACACAGAAGGGAAATGCCATTCCCATACCCTGGGCAGGCGGACGGAGCCGTGTGTCAGAGAGCTTTGGTAAACTCATAGACGCTATCTCCATAGAGACCCACAACTACATAAATGCCTGAGGGATTACGAGGGAATCGAACCGTCTGGGCCGGCAGGGTTCTCCTCGTGTACGGTCCAGCCAGTGCGGCCCCACAGAGTTCTGCACATGGATGGAGACGTCTCCACCTGCCCTGGCCAAGGCGGCCCCGCGAGCCACATGTGGCTTCCGGGCAACGTGAAATGTGGCTAGCACAGCTGTGCCTGCATTTTAATACACTTAACTGGAAGGCAGCCATGTTGGCTGGTGGCTGCCACGTGGGCTAAGGTAGGTCTGGCCTTTCCTCCTGCTTGTCTTTTCAGCATGCACGTGAATTCCTGCGTGACCGTGGATTTGTTTCCCCCCAGGAAGAAAGAAAAACGGCACAAGAAGAAAACCACGTGCACGCTGTTATTGCCATCAGCACGCCCCCCCCCCACCCGGCGAGCTCTCTGGGAAAGGAGGTTCCAGGCCCAGGTCACCCCTCCCCCAGGGCAGCTCTGCAGGGCCCGTGCCGGTCAAGGCCCTCGGCTGGGGCCCAGCTGTTACACCTGGAGCCCAGCTCAGTCCGTCCTAGGCTCACCCCCCACCAGATTTCCGAGGCTCCCCGCACCCGTGCCCACCGTCTCCTGCCCGGGCGTGAAGCAGTCTGGGAGAAGAGGAGCCAGAAGCCTTGAGGCTCAGACACGTGGGCAGGCATGTCCTCGGCCCCTCCCACCAGGAGCACCCACAACACGTGGTGGCCCACACATCCCATCCCGTGGGGACCTGGCCTCTGACCCTGCCGGCTGCTTACTCAGCGGCTCCCCGTTGTCTGGGGTGAGGCTGGGAATAGGGAAGGAGACTGCAGCCCTCCCCTCCCCCACATCGGGGCAGAGGGCGGGGGGGGGGGGGCAAGGGGCTTGGGCGGAAGGGGTGGCTGTAGACACACTGGTGCCGAGAGAAGGCTTCGGCTTGCTGCCCCAGCCTCTGCCACAGGCCTGCGCTGTCTCCCTCCCTCCCTGGGCCTCAGCTCTCTCCATGCTATGAGGGTGTCCCCAGGACAGGGGATGCAACCATGGTGGGGGCAAGGGGAGACGTGCATGGACCCCTGATGTCAGCACGCAAAGCCGGCTCTGCAGGGCTGCCCTCCACGGGCGCTGCTGGCCAAGGACGGTGCAGGAAACTGCTGTGGTGTCACGGCCACACACACACCCCCTCCCCGTGACACTGAGTCACGCTGCCACCCCCAGCAGTGTGACCGCATTTCCTCCCCTAGGACGAAGGGTGTCCTGTGTGCGGCCAGAGCAGGCTGCAGCCGCCCAGGCCCAGGCCCAGCCTGAAGAACCACCTGGAGACCGAGCGTCCCGGCCTGGAATCCCAGCCTGGGGCTTTGGCTCCCTGGTAAAGCCCGCCCCACCTGCCCCCATGGGATCGCACGCTAAGGTTGCTGAGCTGTCAAGAGCGGGAGACGGGAGGGGGTCGAGTGACACAGACTAAATGATTATGCATCCCCCCCCCCCCCCCCCCGCATAACCCCTGAGTAAGGGCATAGGAGGCGGGGCCTTTGGCAGGTGCTTAGGTCATGGGGGTGGAGTCCTCCTGATGGGGATTAATGCCCTTGTAATCGGGAGCCTAGAGAGCTGTTACTTTTGCCACTAGGGGGTGCAGACAGCAGACTGCCCGCTACAAACCAGGTAGCGAGATCTCGCCAGACACCCAATCTGCCGGGGCCCTGACCTGGGTCTTCCCAGCCTCCAGCGCTGTGAGCAGGCAACTCCCACCGTGTCAGCCACGGGGCCCTGGTGCCAGGACCACGGCTCACTGCAGGGTAAGGGGCCCACGCGGGGCAGCGCTGCGGCAGCACAGGCACACCGCACCCCAGGGCCCAAAGACTCCCAGGCCAGGGCCTCCGCCGGGGACGACGAGGGCGGTGGGCAGGTGCGCCCGGCACGCCTCCTCCTCCCAGGTTCTCCACCACATCTCCACCTCACGGGGCCAGCTCTGGCCTCAACGAACTTGGACTCAGGTCCTGACCCTGTCACCCGCTGTGCTCTGCTTCCTCCTGGGCACGGAGACAACGACTGAGAAAAAGCTCTTAGCCAAGGGGCCCTTGCAGGCGGCAAGACACCCCTGCTGGCCGGGCGTCAGAATTCCTGCTGCGGGCTGCCTCCGCCCAGGGGAAGAATTCTTCCACTAGAATCGCAGGGTGTGAAGTGCAGGCCTGGCCGCTCCCCTTCTTGGAATCTCTCCTGTCCAGCTCTTGAACTCCACTGGAGGCCAGAGAAGGCCACAGCCGCCAGACTGGAGGGATCCCGCCAACCCCCGGGGCCGGCAGCAGAGGCCCGACCGTGCAGGGGACAGGCCTGGGACAATCACGCTGTAGAAAGTGGCGGGGGACTTGGAGTCAGCAGATCCTGAACCCCCGCTCTCGGGGATATCCTGGGGCCGGCTCCTGCCAGCCTTCGCTCACAGCACTGCCGGCGGTGTTCCACGGTGATGGCCTCTGCTCAGGGGCACCTCTCGGGGTTTGCATCCCAGGCTCCCAGCCGCGACGCTAGGGCTCAGGCCTGCAGCTCCCCCCCTCCCCGGCCCCCCAGCGCCTGCGCGCCAAGCCTGCGGGCTGTCTTAAACAGAGACCTCCACCAGGATGCTGCCTCGCAGCTGAGAGCTGAAGCAAGCAGGCCGCGCGTCCCCTTGTTCAGCCTCAGCTGGGGCGGTGTGCACCTGTCGGTCGACTCAAATAGCGCACCCCCCTCCCCGGGCACATTCTTGGGTGGCCTGGAAAGGGACACCAGGACCCACCCACCTGGGGCTCACACGTGAACGTAAGCAAGCAGCAGGACTGCAAATACAGAATTGATAAGCATTGAGAATTGAAGCTAAGCGTCGCTTTGTCAACCACACCTGTCCCCTCGCATCCTAGGTCGGGCGCCACCTCCTCCCCGCTGACCACGATGTTGGTGGCGACTGTTGGCAGAGCCTCCGCCTACCCCAACATGGGGGTGTCCCAGCCGGGAGTCTCTGTGAAGCCCCCAGTGTGCGTGAGCTGCAGCGCCCCACGCTGGCCAGGCAGTGCCTGCACACCCGGGATCCGCAATGATTAGAGCCGCAACGAGGCTCCCCACGGCTCCACAGCCACTCACGGAGCTGGCGCCCCGTTGCCCCATGGGAGTAGAGTGGACAGGAGGGTGTGGCCTCGGGGCCCTGCGGGGAACCACGAAGAACCAGCCACGTTTATTAACTCCTTGTAGGTGCCTCTCCTTCCCACACACTGACTTGTGGTCCACGGCCGTCGCCTTCCTCTGCCCACCAGCAAACCCAGGCCACCGGACGGACTGCCCAGCCTCAGCCCAAGCACCGGCCTGTCCCAGCTCCCCCTGCCCAGCCAGGCAGGCCGAGTCGTGACTGCCACCATCTCCCCGCCCCCACAGCACACACCTGATCCACCGCCAGGTTCTTAGAACATCCTACGCCCACTGCCCGGACCCCAGCCCAGCGGCCTTTCTGGCCTCGCTTCCTGCTCCCTGCATACCGCAGCCCTAGTGCTAGCTGCCCACGCGCTTCGGCTAGGAAAAAAACCACACCCACACGTCTGCATTTGCAATCACCAAAGCCTGGAGTTGAGCCAGAGGCGCCCCAGGGATACTGGCACAGCCAGGTCACAAAAACTCAGCGATGCAACAGGGCTGACTGCTCACCCGCAGCGCGCCGCCAGGGGGCGCCACAGGGCAGGACCCGCACCCCCACCCCATCCCAGGACGCGGGGAAGTTGGCCACAGCGACTGCCGGGCAGGGAGGGGCCGGCCACAGAGGGCTCCGGCGCGGGCGGGTGATGGAGCCTCCTTGTGTCTCACTTGCAGGAGTGGGGGCTGCTGCCCAGGCCAGGTAGGATGAGGGCCTAGTGGAGCAGGGTGGGCCCCCAATCCAGAGTGTCGAGTGTCCCCAGACGAGGAGAGAGACACACACAGGCAGCAGGCATGCGACAGCCAAGGAGCCAAGGATGCCCAGGGCCACTGGAGCCAGGGAGAGGCAGAGCGGGGGTTGCTTCCCTGAGACCCCACCCCACCTCAGCTCGGCTGGCACCTCCCAGACACCGCCCTGGAGCAGCCCGGGCAGCCTGCAGCCTGCGGCACCAGGCGACGGTCCTGTGTCCCCCGAGACGGGGCAAGGACAAGGTTCCAGGTCACCTCTGGACCAGCGCTGTGCAGGCCAGGGCGGGGTGCAGGCTAAGGGCGGGAGGAGTGTGGGGCTTCGGCAGCTCGGCCCTGCGAGGGTGGGGCGCGGGCCGAGCAGGTGGAGTCTCTGTTTCTCCAGCCACTTAGAGTCATCGGCCCTCACTCTGCTGCCTGCGCCCAGCTTCGACGGCCGCCCCCAACACACGGCAGACCTCGCAGTGGGCCCCTCCCCTCCCCCAGGGCCTCTCTGTCAGTTCCTCCTCGCCCTGCCCTTTGGCATCAACCTGTCCTATATTCATTCAACAAACATTCCTCAAAGGCTGTGCCAGACCCTCCCCCCTCCCCACCCACGGATGCTTACAAACCAGTGGGCCCTCGGCAGAGAGGAAGCTGCCGCAGGCGGGAGGGGGAGGCCCTGGGCGTGTGGCTGGCCAGGGCCCCTGCGTAAGCGAGAGCCAGGTGCTCCTCCCTTGCTCGCCGGGCTTCGGGATGACCCCCACCTCTGGGTGACACACCTGCCGTAACATGCGGTCTGCCCAGAGACCGAAGGTGCGGCGCCCCCACCTGCCTTTCTCTCTGCCAGGTGCCCTTGAGCAGTGAACAACCCGCGCAACAGTCCTGGGAGGCGCCTTGCTGGAGGTGGAGGTAGGGCAGGTGCGCTCGGGCCTTGAGGCAGGAAAGCCCTCAGAACCTTCCGCAGGGCTGGAGGGAGAGGCAGCCCCGTGCCCCCACCTCTGGGGCCTGCCACGCGGGAGCGCCCCGTGCCTGCACTGAGCCCAGGATAGAGCCTCGGGGAAACCAGGGCCCCTGTGTGAGCACAGAGCGCCCGGGCAGGGCCTGGCTGGGGGATCCCCGGAGCAGCCCTGAGCTCCAAGGCCCGCAGGGCTGGGGGCCGGGGTGGGCTGCTCTGGCCAGGGAGAGAGACCACTCTCCAGACAGCCCACCCTGCTCAACTCCAGGCTGTCCCTGGGGCCTCCAGGTGCAGCCCCTAGGGTCTGGCCACGTCCAGGGGCTGATGCGGGGCTGTGGGAGGGCGGCTCCGAGCAGGAGCCGTTGCGGCCGTGGGAAGGGGAAGTCGGGTCCTGGCCACAGCTGAGCCGGTGGACACCGAGGCCTCTGGTGGACAGCAGGCAGCCAGCGAGGGCCCAGCGACAGGCAATGGACGTGAGCCTGACGGCAGCCAGGGAGGACATGGAACCGCCCAGGAGGTCGGGACGCGGGTGCACGGGAGGTGTGACCCGGAGAGACCTGGATCTCAGGTGCGGATGGGGACGGAGCCACGGAGACCTTGGTCAGGACGCAAGGCGCTGGCGGCACAGACACAAGCCAAAGCCGCTGACCTGAGGCTCACGAACCCTCGACGTGGGAAACAATGTTTGCAATCCCGGCTCTCTCCTCTGCCTCCTCCTGCCTGCTGATGCCGGGGCCAAGGACCTGCAGGCAGCCCGGCAGGGCAGCTCAGTGCTTCTGGCACGTGACTTGGTGCCGTGTCATGAGAGAACAGCATTCTGGGTCAGGGAAGACTGGCTGTGTCCACCAGTGACAGAAAGTCTAGAGCAGCAGCAAGTCTGGGTGGGCGGTCCGGGGAGGGCGCTGCTCCAACATGGCTAGGACCCTTACTATTTTGTTGTTCCACCCTGCTACACAGTTTCCACTCTCAAGTTCACCTCAGAGTCCAAGATGGCTGCTTCAGCTCCTGCCATCATCTCTGCATTTCAGCCAACAAGAAACAGGAAAGGTGACACAGACGTATCCCTTCCCTTTCAGGGCGTCTTCAGATGCCTTACATCTCTCGGTCCTGAACTTACACGTGGCCACACCCAGCTATAAGGAGACGGGGACATAGCTGCACAAGACAGCCAGCTGAAATTCGGGGCCAATCAGCAGGCTCTGCCTTGCCCTTGAACTCAAGGCTCCGGGATGGTGACAGAGCCACATGGGTTTTCAGGAGCTTCGGTGAAAACACGGGGGACCCAGAAAGAAGCCAGGAAGTCAACCCAGACCCGACTCAGCCGGCTCCAACCGGTATGACGACCCCGCCAGGAGGAAGCCGGCAGAGCGGGCAGGGGACCAGCTCAACGCGAGATGCGTGCTCAGGAAAACGGTGCACAGAGCAGCGAAGCCGCGCGTGCGCACACACGGCCGGCCAGGGCGCAGGCTCGCACGGCGGGGCCAGGCCCACAGGCGCCAGGACGCTGGCCGGCCGCACACGGCTCCGTGTGCTGGAGGGACCTTTATCTGAGCACGCGCGCACACACACACCCCACCCGCGTGCGGGGCGGCAGCCCCCAGCTGCACACCGCTCCCCTCGGCCTTTCCCCCTCCCCCATCCGATGCCTCCTGGCCACCTGGAAGGCTTTCCCTGCCGAGGCCCGATGTCATCAGCAGTTAAAACCTCACTCATTCTTCGAGACCAGACGCAAATGCCACCTCTTCCAGGGAGTCCTCCCTGCCTGGCCGGGTACGAGAGCCCTGGTGCCTTTCTATACGATGCCCTATACTTCAATCATGTGCACGTCTCTTACTTTCCCTAGAGGACAAACTGCGGACTGCTGGGTGCTCAAGTGCTCAGTAGCTGGCTGGATGTGGGGGTGTGGGTGGGCTGGCGGGTAGGCGGCTGGCTGGGCGGAAGCATGGGGGGTGCAGAGGTCGGGTGAGGCTGGATGAGGACTGGCAAGGTTGGGAAGCTCTCCCGGAGGTGGTGGAAGGTACAGACGCGGGGACCACGACACCGGTGAGGCCCGGGGGTCCTGCGTGCCCCGCCCCGCCGTGGGCCCCTCCTTCCTCCGGCCCTCTCCTGATACCCCACGGGGCGGGAGGCGCCACCCAGGAGTCGGAGGGGCTGGCGTCTCAGTCCCCTGGTTAATCAGAGTGGACGAGGCTCTTAGCTTTGCTAGAGAAGCCGGAGCCCAGGGCGAGGCGGGGGCGGCGGCTTCAGGGGCGCTGAGGCGCTCCCTCCCCCAGCTGGGGGTCTCTCCTCCCAGTCTGCCTGTCCCCCGGGGCCCTCACACGCGGAACGGATGCAGGGTGAGGGGCGCCGTGGCCCAGAGGATGTGGCCTGAGCAGGCGCGGCCGCCGCTTCACAGACAGCCCCGGCCCGACCACAGCGGCCCCAGGCCGCCGGTTCCCCAGCAGCTGGCTGGGGCGAGGCACCCGGATGACTGGCAGGATGGGGCGTGGGGGGCTCTGGGCCACTTCCCACGCTCCCGCTCAGCAGCGCTACTTCCGGCCAAGGGGTCGCCTCTGAGGAGGGGGGACAGGCACGGGGCCGTGCAGGGGCGACAGGCGAGGCCGTGATGGCAACACTGGCTTCCAGATTGTTCTACAAAAGGCCCGAGGCTCGCAGCCACACAGATGCGGGGTCAACAAGGCCCTGCCCGTGCCCTGTGGACACCCGGGCTGGTCTTCAAGGCCACACGAGCCGTGGAACACTGTGTCAGGAGGAGAGCGGCACAGAGTGTCGCCGCTGTCCCCTACGCCGGGACAGGACGCTGATCTCAGAGGCCACAGCCTGGCAGGGAGCCCCTTCCCCGGCCCCGTGCCAAGTGGACAAGTGGTTCATGTGAACGAGGAGTCCTTGCAAGCTGGCATGCGTGGAAGGCTTCCTGGAGGAGGCAGACCTTTTTACAAAGGGCAGAAGGGGCTGCCCAGGGCAAGGCACAAGGCTGTGGCTGGGAAGGGCAGAGCTGTGGAGGTGACTAGGCCGGGCCACGGAGCAGGCCGCGGGGGGACCTGCTGCTCTCCCTGCCCAGCCCAAGGTCCTCGCCAGCGGAAGCCACAGCAGCAGAATGGCTCCTCCGGGCCTTGGGACCGAGCAGCGGTCAGCAGGCGACGGCCCCGCTGTCATGTCCATTGTCAGCTCCCACCCTGGAGGACACGCGCGGGTTTCAGACACAACTGCGGTGGGGGACAGGTCAACTTCCTGGTTCCCAGAATAAGGGCAGACTCCGGGGAATAGTTACATGAATGGAAAGTTCTAGAACTGGCATCAATGGACTTCCCAAGACAGAGTGACTCATGCCCCACCCCTGCTTAATGGGGGGGACAAACAGGAAGTCAGGGGGCTTTTCTGAGTCACTTCTCCCACGTCGGGGTCCACTTTTCATCAGCCCATCCCAGGCAGCATCTGTCTTGGGGTCCCTCACACTCAACTCACTGTCCACGGGGGGCGGTCACCGGTCACTGGGCGCTGGGCGCTGCCGGCGGCCTCCGCCCCCACCTCTCTCTCGCTGCGCCTCACCTGTCACTGCCTAGGGGACTCAATCTTGCCGTGCCAATGGGAACTCGGAGGGGTCAGAGGGCGGGGTGGGGGTCCTGTCACTCCCCCCCACTCTGGGCAGGAAGCCCCCAGTCAGCTGCAGGTGCCTCCCGGGGCTTCCTGACTTTAACATGCGGTGCTTTAGGGAAGATCACTACACAGGGCAGGCCCAGGGCAGGGCGGGGAAGCAGGGGCTGGGGGCAGATGCGTAGAGCAGCCCCTCACTCCAGCTGAGTCAGATGACCTGGGCCTGGGCCTGGGGGTAGGGGACAGGAGTGCGGCCCCGGGCACGGGAGGGAGCCCGTGCGCCGGAGTGGGGACGTGGGTCCAGCAGGTTCTGGGTCTCAGGGAGGAATGGCAGCAGGAACTGGAGCGCTGGCCCCTAGAGCAGGGAGGCCCGGGGCCGGGGGCAGAGGGTGGGGGCTGTGAGGTGGGACCCTGAACCCATCACCAGCTTAGCTCCGGGCGAGCCCCGCCCGGGAAGCCCCCTCCCCCAGTGCCTGTGTTAGTTGAGGGGCTCCCGGGAGCCCCCTCTTCCTGTTAGGCCCTGGTTGCACCTGCAGCTCCAGCGCCATTGAGGAAGGCAGTTCCTCTTCCTGGGCCTGTGTCCTCACTGTGAAACAGGATCAGATCAGGCTGGGTCAGGTCAGGGACGGCTGCACCGTTTGCAACAGCGGACTCTTTCCAAATGGAATCTTAGGCATCCCTGCCTCTCACGACGCAAGACCTAGGGCAGCCGTGGGGGACGGCGGTCATCACCGCCTGAGAGGCCTGCAGGAGTGCCCCGTCCAAGTGCCCAGCTTCCTGCTCGTGCGCACTCCGGGAGGCCGCAGTGACGGCCCCAGGACTTGGGTCCCTGCCGCCCGCCCGCGTGGGAGACTTGGACTGAGTCGTGGGCTCCTGGCTTCAGCCGGCCCAGCCCTGGCTATTGTAGGCACCGTGGAGAGGATACAAGATCTCTTTCAGTCTCTCTCTCTAGCTCCCTGCATCTCAAACCAAAAAATGAGACTAACTAAAGAAAATGTTTTTAGATGCAAGTGCTTGGCTTCCCGGAGCAGGGCAGCGTGGGTGCCTGCCAGGGGTCCCCCACCCCAAAAGGTACTGGCTAGAGGGGGCTCTGGGAGGAGCCACCCCCACCCCCGGGTGTTCCCTGGGCACGGCTGCACCTGTCCCCTGAGGTGTGGCCCCTCGGCAGCCTCACTCAGCACAGCCTCCCACTCCCCTCCAGGCCATCAGCAAACCCTGGGTCCCCTTCTCCCAACTCCTGGCCTCCGCTTCCGCCTCCCCCTGCAGTCTGCCCACAGCCCAAGGGCAGGAACCCTCCCTGGCCACAGCCCTCCAGCCCGTCCGAGGCCTCGGTCGGCCGCACACCGGGGAAGCGCCCTTCAGTCCTCTGGGAGTGTCCTCTCCTCCAGCTGGGCTCCTGGGCCCAGATCAGCCCTCTGAGTCCCCAGGCCCCTCTGCCCCAGCTCTGCCCCTCCCCGCGGGGATGTCAGCTGCCAGTGGGGGCCCAGAGGCTCTCTGATGAACGGCCCTGGAATGCATAAATGCAGAGCCCAACAGCGGACAGACAGCGCCTGGACCTGGCCTGCCGGCCCTCCTCTGCCTGCATGTTCTCTTTGCAACAGGAAGCAGAGCTGGCTTGCAAACATCCGCAGGGTCTTGGTTTTGGGGGCGGGGGGTGGGGAGACAGTAGAGTGGGGGGTCCTGGGTGGTCAGCAGAGCCCGGGGCTGGGCTGGGGGGAAAAGGCTGCCCATTCTTTCTCCTCCAGTCTTTGCGTCCTGGGGGGGCCATCTGCGCACTGCCCACTAGCACTTGACGCACGGCCTGGGATCCGGGTGGGGGGGACAGACTCTCAGAAGACAAATTAGCAGGAGGCAGCCTCGTGTCTTCATTTCCTGCTTGCCACCAGTGGGAGTGAGCTCTCCGTCACCAGGGGTATGCAAGCCTATTCCAGGGAGCTTATCTAGGGGATTCCTGCACCTGGTGCACTTACACGAGATGCTATCTGGGGACTGTCATTGTGTGCTTAAAGTGCAGGGAGGCACCCGGGGGAGAAGACGGCCCAGTAATGAAGGGACAGAGGCAGGAGGAAGTGGGCCAGGCCAGGTCGTACCTAGGGAAAACGGGAAGTTGATGAGGTCAGAGCCCCGGCTCTCACCGGGCTCCCCCCCCCCCGCCCAGGGACGCCTCCTTTCCGCTCCGGGGGTGTGGCGGGCACTCGCCCAGGGGGCCCTGCCCCAGCGGAATTCCCTGTTCCTTCCACCGGACGACATGTGTTTTTGTAGAGGTCCTTCCAAGGCAAAGCAACAGGCGTCCAGTTTCCGGGCTGAGGTCGCTGGGGTGGGGGTGGGGGTGGGGGAGGCGTTCAGAAGCCGCAGCAGCAGGCCCGGCCAGCCCCTTCAGCGCCCCGCACCCGAGCGCACGCCCGGCTTCCCCAGCGCCCCCCCACCAGAGCCTGCGCCGGGCTCCCGCCGCGGCCCCCAGGCCCGTGCGGCGCAGAACCCGGTTTTCCAGAACTGAGGCGGAGGACGAAGGACCCGGCCACAGCCGCAGCCCCAGGGCTTCCACGCCGAACCAGCGGAGGCCGGAGCCCGGCTCCCGGAGACGCGCGCTGGGACGTCGGCGCCCGTAGGCTGTCCCAGGGGACCGCTGTCCGCCTGGCACCTCCTCCACACCTGCAGCTTCCCGGGACGCCCACCGGGCTCTGCGGGGCCAGGGGTCTTCTCCGCTGAGCAGTCTTAAGCAATGCCCGAAGAGGCGGCGCGGCGTGGGGAGCGGGCAGGGGGACGTGAAAGGAGACCCCCGGGTCCCCTCTCTCAGAAGCCGCTTCCCAGGCGCCAAGCACGCGCAGCCGCCGCGCCCTGGACCCGACCCAGGCACCGGCTTGACAAGGCCAATCCGAAGGTCACTGTCCCCCGACAGGCCAGTGGGGCGGGCAAGGGGACCCCAAGGGGCCCTCGGTTTAGGCAGTGAGGGTCGCCTGCTGGGCAGCGGGAACGCGCCGGCCGGACCCCAAAACCCGAGGGGGTGCGCAGGGCTCGGGCAGAGCCGCGAGTGCCAGAGGCTGGCGTCGCCGCGACTGTGCGTGTTTGCATCCAAAGTTCGGGCGGAGCGGGGCCGCGTCTACACCGGCAGCGCCGGCTCTGACAGGTCGGGGCGCCCTCCCTGGCAACCCGGCCGCCCCAAACGCGCGCGGGTTTCCTAACAGCACCGTCTGCGCTTCCCAGTGTAGCCAGGTCGTCGCGTCCCGCACACAGCGGGGCTGCCCTCCTCCGCGCAGGACCGGTCTGGCTCTGGCCTTGGCCGCGGCCGTGGGTTCGTCTCCGCCCGCCACCGCCGGTGTCCCTCGGCCGAGGAGCTGCGAGGGCTCCTGGGGGCGGGGAGGCGGAGCGGGGCGGCCCGGCTGGGGCCGAGCGCGGGTTGGGGCGGTGGGGGGGGGGGGCGGGCGCCGCGACTTACCCCGCGGGGTCCCGGCGCGTGGACGCCCCGGCGCGTCGGCTCATGTCGGCGGCGGCCGCGGGACGCTGCTCCGAAAGGCTCCGGCGCGCGGTCGCGTGCGCTCGCATGGCCCCGGGGAAGGGCCCGAGCGGGCGCCGCCGCCGCCGCCCCGCGCCGAGTAGGGAAGCCGCCGCCGCCGCGCGCTGGGCGCTCGCTCCCGGCGACTTCCTGTATCGCCGCGAGCGGGGCTTTCAGGAAGAGGCTGGCCTTGGTGGTCAAGGTTTTTTTGTCAAGAGCCATTCGGCGGCGGCTCGCGGCCCCGAGCCCCCTGGGACACACGGAAGCCCCAGCGGCCGCGCCCCCGGGGCCGGGCCAGGCGGCGGGCGGTGCCGGAGCCGGCGCGCCCGGTGCGGACGCCCAACCTCGGAGTGCCGCCTCCGCCCGCTGGGGCAAACTCGCGGAGAAGTCTCGGGGTGGGCGCGGGGCCGCGAGCGGAGCGCGCCGACTGGGAGTCCCGGCCTCGCCTCCACCCCCAAGCCGCTGCAGCCTCAGATCCAAACGGGGCGCCTCCTCCACGTCCCAGCCCGGGGGCCAGGCTGCCTCCCCTTGGCTGCCTCCACGGACGCCTAGCTCCCTACCCTACGAGGCTGGCCTCCAATTCATCTGTGTGGGGCGGGGGTGGGGGGCTGCAGGTGGAGACAGCCAGCCTGCTGATTCGAGGAACAGCCCGGCAGCCCAGGCGGGACCCGGAGGCCTCCACTGTAGTGCCTGGCTCTCCAAGTGCCTCTTGCACCTGCCCTGTCCCCAGAGTCGCCTCGTGGGCAGGACTTGAGCCTAGGAGTTCGCCTCAGTCTAATGCGTGTCTCTCAGCCTGGGCACTGGAGGCTGGGGGCCAGACAAGGCTTCGTTAGCAGGGGCTGCCTTGGGTACTGAGTGGGGAACAGCACCCTTGGATGCCAGAAGCTCCAGCTCTCCCACTGACAACCCTCAATGCCTCTCCTGTTGCCAGCTGGGCTTTCGTAGATAAGGATACTGCCGGGAGAGAGAGGAGGGGCCTTGTCCGAGACCCCTGGACAAGTTGAGGCTGTTGGGGATGGAAGCCCAGGGCTCAGCGGGCAGCACCTCCAAGCTCTTTAGTTGTCCCCCCCACCCCCCACCACGCACTCACACTTTCTGCCCCCTCTCCTGGCACGTGTGCCCATCTGCCTTCTGAAGCTAGATAGGACTCCAGGTCCCAGCGAGCAGTGATGGCCGTGACAGCCCGGCCTCCTGGTGGGGCTGCGCAGTGCTGCAGCCACTGGGAGCCGACCGGCACTTCCTGGGAAGGTTTAACAGAGCGGCCTCTGACCCAGCGGTCCCGCCCCTAGGTGAAAACACCTGACCCCGTGAAGCCTGCCCAGGGGTGCAGCGCGGCAGGTGCAGCCGCCTGTCATGCCGGCATCCTACTTCCAGTCCAGCTCCCTGCTGGTGCACCGGGGAAAGCAGTGGAGTCTGGCTCAAGTAGTTGGGTCTCTGCCAACCATGTGGGAGACCCAGATGGAGTTACGGGATCCTGGCCTTTGTAGCCATTTGGGGAGTGGACCAGTGGATGGACGCTCCCCCCCCCCCCCAAACACACACTGTGGTCATTCTGCTTTTTAGATAAATCTTTGGAGTCTGAAACTCCATCTGAATCTCCCATGTGGATGGCAGGGGCCCAAGCACTTGGGCCATTCTCCACTGCTTTCCCAGGCCATTAGCAGGGAGCTGGATCAGAAGTGGAGGAGCCAGGACTCGAACTGGCACCCACATGGGATGCTGGCATCATAGGCCATGGCTTAACTAACCTCTGTGCCACAATGCTGACTCCCAAAATAAATCCTGAAAGGAACGAAAACCTTGCACAGGAACGTTCATCCCAGCCTTAAGGTGGGAGCAGCTCGAAGTCTGTCACTTGAGTGGATGAACACCGTGCAGCAGACTCACACGGTATTATTATTACTGTTAATATGAGTAACAATATTAATATTACTAGGCCGCAAGAAGGAACAAAGTGTTTTTAAAGTTTTGTTTACTTATGTATTGGTTTGGAGAGACTGATGGAAACAGAGATCTTCCATCCACTGGTTCACTCCCCAAATGCCTGCAATATTGGGGACTGGCGCAGGCTGAAGCCAGGAGCCGGGAACTCCATGCAGGTCTCCCAAGGACTCAAGTCCTTGGGTCATCATCCACCGCCTTCGCAGTGGCATTAGCAGGGAGCTGGATTGAAAGTGGCACTCCCTGGCCGGCGCTGCGGCTCACTAGGCTAATCCTCCACCTGTGGCGCCAGCACACCGGGTTCTAGTCCCGGTTGGGGCACTGGATTCTCTCCCGGTTGCCCCTCTTCCAGGCCAGCTCTCTGCTGTGGCCCGGGAGTGCAGTGGAGGATGGCCCAAGTGCTTGGGCCCTGCACCCCATGGGAGACCAGGAAAAGCACCTGGCTCCTGGCTTCAGATCAGTGTGGTGTGCCGGCCGCAGCAGCCATTGGAGGGTGAATCAACGGTAAAGGAAGACCTTTCTCTCTGTCTCTCTCTCTCACTATCCACTCTGTCAAAAAAAAAAAAAAAAAAAAAAAAAAAAAAGAAAAGAAAAAAGAAAGAAAGAAAAGAAAAAAAGAAAGTGGCACTCCCACAGGGGAAGTGGGCACTCCAGGAGGCAGCTCAACCTCGGTGCCACAATGCCCACCCCAGAGATCGGTTCTGATTTTTGCTACAACCCGGATCCTCAGAAAAGTGCACTAAGTGAAAGAAGCCAGTCGCCAAGGGCCACGTCCTACTTCTGTGAGATGTCCAGGGCGGGCAAATTCACAGAGGCAGAGGGCAGGCTGGTGGCTGCCGGCGGCTGGGGCGAGGAGAGACCAAGAGGAAGCCTGGTGATGGTTACGGCGTTTCTGTTCGCGGTGCTGAAAATGATGTAGAATTGATCGTGGTGATGTTGCACAACTTTGTGGCCACACTAAAAACCCTTGAGTTACACTCTGTAAGTGGTGACTCGTGTGGTATGGGAGTTGGACCCCAATAACATGATGCTTTTAAGCTGGGGGGGGCCACATGTGCAGGCTTTCGGAGGCCACGGAGCCTGCCCCAGCCCACACCCCACCCCGTGTGCCCGTTCCTTCAGGCGCCCTTAGCACATCATGCCCCTGCCCCGTCGATGCTCCTCCCTTTCAGAGGCTGAACTGGGTCCTCCCTGTGTGGGAGACCCAGGTTCAACTGCAACCCCGGGACTTTCTGGCTCGGTAGCCCTGGGGAGGTCCCTTGCCCGAGCCTCAGTTAGCTCACCTGGGGAAGCGATGAGTACGAGCGAGGTGGGCAAGAAGACGCCCCCTCCAGGCGGCCGCTACTGTTCCTCTGCTCTGAAAACAAGCCCACCGGCACCTGAGGTTGCACAGGCCTCTGCCGGCCTCCCTGGGCTCCAGGGCAGTGGTCCGGCCGACTCTTGCTCCTGGAACTGTCCTCCAGAGCCTTCTAGGCTCTCCTGGGCTGGGAGGAACCCCATTCTTTCACTCCCCAAAAGGGCTCCCTTCAGCTCCCTGGGCTGTGACAGGGAAGCTCAGACTAGCCCCTCAAATCTGGGTTCTCCCACCTGCTCGAGGCAGCCAGAGCCCTCGGGTGGAGGCTAGATGAGGCCCCCATGGGACCTTGTTGCAGTCACTGATGAGGGAGGGGTTTGCACGAGGCCAGAAAGCTGAGCAGGGCTGTGGCCCCTGGTGTATCCCAGTGTGACGAGAGGCCAGGCTGGCCCTCAGCCCTCCTCTCAAGCCCACTGCCCATGCCCATGTCCTTATCCCCAACTCTCCTCCTGGTCATAGGTCTCAGGGCTCCTTCCTCCCCACCTTCAGTATGCACTGTTTCTCTAAGAAGTCACCCGTCCCCTCCCCCACACTCATCTGTTGGTTTCCAGTGATGATAACCCCTCTTCCCATTGTAGAGGGAGCACATGGCAATCAAATCTATCGATTTACTGGTCACGGTGATTGGTTCATGGATGAGCACATGACCGAAGCTGGGCCAATAAGATCCTTCCCTGGGACTTTTTTCTGGCACAGCCAAGGAATGGCAGTGGTCTTTCCCCAGCCCCAAGCTGGTGTTAAGCTGGGAGAGTTAAGTCTTGGGGGGGGGGGCGGACAATAGCCATTCTGGGCCACCATGTGGTCAGATTCTACTCAAGAAGAGAGTGAAGATCGAGTGACATCCTTTGAGGCCTGGATTCCTGCGTGCTTAACGTTAGATGTCGCAGTTAAAGCAGCTAATCAGTCTCTCTTCTTTCCCTTTCTTCAAAACTCGAAGTCGCCGGAAGCCCGCTTCTGCCGGTTGTCGCTGAAGACCCAGGCCATCCACACGGCAGCTCCAGCCAGTGTCTCCATTCCCCTGCTGCGTCCAGAGGTGTCCAGTTGTGGCAGAGCTACAGGAGCGGAGGGGTAAACCCTTCACGTTACACCCCAAAATATGAGATGCTGCTTCGCATCTCTGGGGCCCTCAGGGTGGCTCTCATGCCCCAGCCCCCTCCAGCTTCTGCACAGGTGAGAGCCAGTGCACTGGGTCCTGAACGGGAAGCTGGGGACTGCCCAGGGGCAGGGCGCCTTTAGGGAGGTTGACGCTCGGCCTCGCTGGAGTTTCTGGGGGACTTTTAGTGAAAAATCTGCAGAGCGCCCAGAAGCCCTGCCCTGAGTTGGATTAGCCCTCCGAGGGTGCAGCGTGCTCTGACAACAGGAATCCCCTACTCTGTGGTGTCCTGGGTATGCAGCGGTGCCGTGGAGTGACCGTGTCTCCTGGGGCGAGCTCTGTGCCTGCGTGTGCCTCCGGTTCCTCATTGCTATGGGAGAATGACAGCACCTGCCTCCCAGTGCTGCTCTGAGCTTCTGCTGGAGAGAGGGCGCTCAGCCCACAGCCAGGGACTTCAGAGAGCTCAGAGAAAACGCAATGAAAAGAGATGCAGATTTGGGGGGCACGTTTTTACAGTCTACTTTATTTATTTGAAAGGCAGGGAGACAGAGAGATCTTCCATCTGCTGGCTCACCCCCAAAATGGTTGCAACAGCCAGGGCTGGGCTAGGCTGAAGCCAGGAGTGGGGAATTCAATCTGTGTGTCCAATGGGCAAGACAGGGAGCCAAGGACGAAGGGCATCCCCTGTGGCCTCCCAGGGTGCACGTCTGAGGGAGCTGGAATCAGGAGGAGGCCGGGACTCAAAGCCAGGCCCTCCAGCGTGGGAAGCCACCAGGGTCCCAAGCAACATCTTGACCGCTGGCCCAAAGCCTGCCCTTCCACGAACTCTCTGCACCAGTCCTGTGTCTTACTATTTGTCCTGGGACTGGAGCCCTCAGTGGATCAGTCAGGTCCCCCAGGAAACCAGCGGCACTTCCGATTGGGATAACTTGGGGGAGGGTTTAACAGATGTGAAGATGAGGATGTCCCAGGGAGGGAGCCGTAGCCTTCAGCTCTGTCACCTTCCTCAGCCCAAAGTCTGAGGCCAGGGGTGCAGCCGTGGAGACCCTGGGGGACAGAGGCGCTGGGACTCCCCGCCTCCCTGCCTTCTCATGCAATGGGACTTCCAACAGCTAAACTCAGCAGGAAGCCGGGGATGTGGGGGTTTGGGGCCCATTGTTCAGTCCACAGGGATCTGTGTGGGGACAAGGAGGGCTGGGCCAGGAGGGAAAGCCGGGGGTCAGATGAACTGGCTCCCATCCTGCCAGGCCTCTGGCCATGAAACTTGGGCAAATCAGCCACCTCCATGCTTGGTGCAGCGGTTACCATGCCTGCATCACCCACTGGAGTGCCTGCATTCAGGTCCTGACTCCACTTCCAACCCAGCCTCCTGCTGGCAGCAGGTGATGGCTCAAGTTCCCGAGTCCCTGCCACGCACGCGGGAGACCCAGATGGAGTTCTGGGCTCCTGGTTTCAGCATAGCCCCGCCGTGGTCACTGTGAGCATTGGGGGAGGGAACTAGCAAGTGGGAAATCTCCCTCTCTCTCTTTCTCTGCCTTTCAAATAAGTGAATATAAAATACGTTAACATTCTTTAAAGCATTGGACATGGGAGTGCAGCACCTCAGGCCCTGCATCCCAGCCCATCTGTTAGCTGTCAGTGACACGTGGGACAGGCACAGGAGTCCCTGGATGAGCCCTGCTGAGTTCCTGACCAGTGTGATTGTCAAAGGCAACAAGATGCTTGCTGTTTGGAATATTTTGTTCTACAAAAGTAAAGAGGGAGAAATTAGCTCCCTTGCAGTTTCATTCCCTGTTAGTTTGGAAAAAAATCTGAGAGGGGGAGAGAGAGAGAGAGGGAGAGAGAGAGAGGGAGAGGGAGAGAGAGGGGGAGAGAGAAGGGGAGAGAGAGAGGGAGAGAGAGAGAGAGAGGGAGAGAGGGGGGAGAGAGAGGGAAGGAGGAGGAGGAGGGAGAGGAGGGAGAGGAGAAGAAGGAGGAGGAGGAGGGAGAGGAGGGAGAGGAGGAGGAGGGAGAGGAGGAGGGAGAGGAGGAGGAGGAGGATGAGGAGGAGGATGAGAGGAGGGAGAGGGAGAGGAGGAGGAGGGAGAGGAGGAGGAGGGAGAGGAGGAGGATGAGAGGAGGGAGAGGAGGAGGAGGGAGAGGAGGATGAGAGGAGGAGGATGAGAGGAGGGAGAGGAGGAGAAGGTGGAGGAGGGAGAGGAGAAGAAGGAGGAGGAGGAGGGAGAGGAGGAGGAGGGAGAGGAGAAGGGAGAGGAGGAGAGGAGAAGGAGGAGGGGGAGGAGGGAGAGGAGGAGGGAGAGGAGGAGGGAGAGGAGGAGGGAGAGGAGGAGGAGGGAGAGGAGAGGAGGAGGGAGAGGAGAGGAGGAGGGAAAGGAGAGGAGGAGGAGCTGTTATTGCAGGCTCTCAGTATCTTTGGGGTCAGCCTGCAATGAAAGTGTTGGCTCCAGCTGCGAGGCTGTGGGGTGACCTTGGCACCAGTGTCAGGCTAAAGGGGGAGCCTCTTCTCTGCTCCCACTGACAGCCGGCCGGCGGCAGTGGGGGCCTGGCCATACCCGGCCCGACTGCTAAGAAATGCTCAAAATCTGGCTGCTTTCAACAGGAAAGTTTCCAACTTCTAGACCTTTGGACGGTTGCCGAGGCACGGTGGGGGCCCTGTTACCCGCCGGGGGCCAGTTCTGGGTGTGACCGAGGTCTAAGCTCTGTCATCCCCCCTGACGCCCCCCAAGTCTGCCTGTCCCATGGCAGCTGTGGAGAGACTGACCCTCCTCCCTCACCCGATTGCTGCTCCCGGGCGGGAGGGGGAGCTGATTGTCCCTCTGTGACGGAGAGGAGTGGGCGTCTCGGAGAGAGGGGTGCTGAGAGGCCGAGGAGACACCCCATACGTTTTTTAAGCAGCTCTGAGCTGTGCTATTGGGGCGCTTCTCGTAGGCATCTTGAGCCCACTGGGGCAGAAAGCGGGGCTTCCAAGGTCTCTCTCAGGGAGCTCCCCGCTTCCCGCCCACACCCCAGCTGCGTCTGCTCCTCTGACTCCCAGGGCTGTGCCTGCAGCCTGCCTGCTCCCTGTGAGCCCGCCCTGGGAGCAGGGATGCAGACGCCCTGAGGTTCTCGCGCTGCTGGGAGCCCTAGTGTGGGCGCAAGCTCCCTGCGATCAGGGACGCAGCTTCCTCTGGAACGCACGCTCGGCCCCGCCCCCCCCCATCCTGCAGACTGTGGGCACTTCCTAAGCTCTGCTGTGCCCCACAGCAGGGACTGTAACCACGGATGAAGTCTGCCCGTTTCCGGGTTCTGAGGATCGCCCTTGGACTGTGTACTGTCAGGAGATGAGTTTTTAATGAGAGGCCAAGCGTGCTTGATTGCTGCAGTCTGTGAAGTTCCTGACACCAGCGAGCTGTCCCCTGGCTGCAGCAGGGGTGAGTGGGACGAGAATGCTCTGGGTGCAGGGGTGGGGGTGGGGGGGCTTGAGGGCCTCAGCCCTTCAGCGGGCATGGGGAACGGGGAGGCAGCTGGCTGAGGAGGGCTCTCCCATCCTCCTCCGAGGCTGCCCCGGGAGTGAGGGAATGGAAAGACTTTGGAACAGTGACCCTGGGAAACACAGCCACAGTTGGGAGCGGCAGCGGCTCATCACCTCCAGGACAGCTCCTCTGCCAGGGGGCTGGGGCTTTGCTCTCGAACCAGAGCTCCTACTGTGTGCACTGCACAGCGGCCCCACTGTGCACCAAGGTTGGGTGAAGGACTCCAAGGGTAAGGCCACATCGGACGTGACTTCAGCCCCCTTCCATGGGAACTCACGCTGACCACGTCCAGTTCATCCAGGTACGCCCAGGTCGAGGGCTTCGGATAGCTGAATACCTGGGGAAAATACTGTACACACAGTTATTATTCATTGGTGTGTAACAAGTTACTCTCTCATCTTGTAGCTTTAAGTCACAACAAGCAGATTTGTTTTGTTTTTTATTTGTTTTTGCTGTTGTTTCATTTAATCTGCAGTTAATATTTTTTTAAGATTCATTTATTTTTATTTGAGAGGCAGAGTTACAGAGAGAGGGAGAGACAGTCTTCCATCCACTGGTTCATGCCCCAAATGGCCACAGTGGCCGGAGCTGGGCTGGTCCAAAGCCAGGAGCTTCTTCCGGGTCTCCCACGCAGGTGCAGGGGCCCAAGCACTTGCAGTTTCTATAGGTCAGGAATGGGGAGCAGCTTGTCTGGTTGGCTCTGGCTCAGGAGTTCTTGTGAGGCTGCATTCGAGCTGAAGTTAGGCAGCCCTTTTGGACTATGAGGCAGAAGCTATATTCCCAGGAAGGCAGAGAGACGGCAGGGGAGGAAGCTGGGCCACCGGCACCACAGAGGGTCCCATCAGGCCTGGACCAACACCCCTGTCTCCCCCTGCAGGACTGGGGTGTGAAGTCGCCCCCTGCCCCAGCTACCGGTATTTGTTGTTTTCCATACAGTAGCATTTCAACAGGGAGAAATAAGGGAAGGGTCTCCTAGGGAGAGGAGATGGTGAAGAAAGATCTGGAAGCAGGGCCCTACTTCTTGAGTGATGCCTAAGAAACTCACGGCGCCCCCCATGGGCAGGCGCGGGAACTGCGCCTCACGCCCGGCCCCCGCTGGTCTTCTGCCAGGAGCCGGCCTGCGTCTCACTTCTTGGTGTGGGTTCTGAGCACCACAGCTCTGTCCTAGCTCTGGGGAGGTGAGGCTGTGATTTCTTTCTGTCTCACTTCTCCCTTGGTGGGATGTTTACTTCCCCCCAAGACTGAGTTGAGTGTTCCCAGTTCCTCCAAGTGAGAAAACCCGGATGGCTCATCTGTGGGAAATCTGATGCCACGTGGGTCCTCCCAGCCCCATCCCCAGCCCCGACCTGGGTCCCTGCAGGTGGGAGTCTGTGGTGGGCGTGCCCCTGGGCCGGAAGCTCCTGGGAGCCCAGGTCACAGCAGTCCCTCCTCCTTAAAGAGCTGCTGAGAGGGCCAGAAGCTGTGGCTGCCTTGGAAACTCACGGCGGGGCTCCTGTCTCGGCTCTGCCCTGGTTGGCCCTGTGACCTTTCTCCCAAGTGTCTCAGCCTCGGGCCCACGTTTCCTCTCCTGGAAGACAGGTGGCGCTTTAACCACCTACGGCTGCTCGTGCAGGGTGCACGGAAGGTGGCCTTGTGACAAATGTTAGTTTCCCTTCGTGGACTGATTTTTAAATTTAAAAAATGTATTTATGACTTGAAAGGCAGAGAGAGAGAGTGTGTGTGTTCTATCTGCTGGTGCACTCCTCAATACCTACCACAGCCAGAGTTGGGTTGGGCCAAGGCCAGGAGCCTGGAACTCAATCCAGGTTTCCCAAACAGGTGGAGGGTCCAAGTATTTGAGCCTGACCTGCTGCCTCGCGGGGAGAGACTGGCAGAAAGCTGGGTGAGGGTAGAGCTGCAACTTGAATCCCGCTCTCCGATATGGGTTGTGGGCATCCCAAGTGGTGACTTTACTGCTCGACCCAGTGCCCACCTGTGCCTTGTTAAGTTAGCAACTGTTTCCTTTGTTGAGGCTACTAAGAGCAGAGACGTCCAGCTCTCTGGGCCCTTGAGCACTCGGCTGCCGTGCTTAGGGAGTGTGGGTTCAATTCTGCTGCCGTTGGTTAGTGCACAGGGTGGTGCTGAGGACCGGAGATGGAGAGGAAGTGACCTCCCTGCCCACCAGGGTCTCATCCCCAGAAGCTTCCCTGCAGGCTGTGGCCCTCGCAGTGACTTGGGCCAAGAGCAGGGCCAGCTGGACAATCTGGGGGACCTGGTGCAGAGTGAAAGTGCACACCCCCTCGCTCTGCAGGTGTTACCAATTCAGGACGACCCCAGCAGAGCAGGAGGCCTGGATGGGACCCCTCTGAGCAAGGGCTCTGGGCGTCCACACAGGCTGCCATGCCCAAGAAGACACAGCCCTGCGGCCGCACTCTACCTGCTCAGTGTCCAGTGACCCTCGCTGGTCCTGTAGCCCCCCGAGCCTCTGCCACATGCAGCCCCCTGGCCCAGAAGCTCATGGCACAGCCCCCGCTTGCCGGTCAGCAGCCCCACCGGGGGTCCTCGGGGTCCTGGCTGTGGGGAGTGGCTTCCATGTGTGCACGCTGCGCTGTCCACCACGCACAGTGCGTCTTCCAGGGGCTCTGGGAGTGTGGCTGGAGCTGTCGCCCACTTGGTTCGCCACATCCTTTATCTCCGGCCCAGGCAGACATCCCAGACAAGGCGGTCTGAGAGCCTCCACCCCACGCCTTCCCCTAGCCCCAGACTGAGACGCGGGCAAGCAGGTGGGTGGGCGGGACCTTCCTCTTGGTGCCCCAGGCTGTGGTTCCGGATGGACTCTCGGACTCAGCTCCACCCCGGAGCCTGGTGCGCAGGCTTCAAGCAGCCCAGACCCTTGTCCCCAGCCCTGGGGGAAGGAGCCCTCTGGAGAGAAGGCCGAGAGAGCTAGCGTGAGACCTCCGAGTGCACTGGTGCGTCTCGTCACACGGCGTCTGACCGCGCGTCACCTGCCCAAAAGCTGCCACCCCTGGGTGTTGGCCACATTGTAGCCGCCAGGCCGGGCAACAGGGATTCAGGTCTCCTGTGCTAAGATGGGGTCTTCGCCGCAACCCCGCTCGGGGCTTGTTCTGTTTTTGCAGAGGATGGGGCGGAGCTTGCTAGGATGGACACCTTGGGCCCTGCCCCCTTCCGGCTGCTGACTAGAACCTGCCTCTTACCTAGATGCCCCTGCGAATCACGCACACGGTAACGTTCGCGGGGGCTCCCAGGGCAGTGTAGGAGGAGGGAATGAAGCAGACCCGCAATGGTCCGTGATGCTTCCAAGAGCTGTGACAGCAGCTTTCTCTCTGCTGGGCAGGACCAGGACAAAACGAGGCCCCCGTGAGAACAATGAGGACGCGGGACCCCGCGCGAGGCCCCCGTGGGAACAATGAAGACGCGGGACCCCGCGCGAGGCCCCCGTGGGAACAACCACCAAGAATCCCAAGATGGTGACAATGAAGCCGGGTGCTTCCGATGGGGGGGGGGGGCAGCGTGTGGGACTGCACAGGTGCCACGGCCATGACCTTGAGCACGGAAGGAAACAGAGCACCCTGGACAGGTCGTGCTATCCAGTTCCCTGTGGGAGTTCTTATTGTCAAGTCTTGTAATTAAAAAGCTCCAACCTCTCACCCCTTGTGCAGTTTTTCTCCATACGCAAATATAAATAGTTTCGAATGGCTGTAATTACAGTGTAGTTCATTGTTCCAAAACCACAAACCTGCGTGTGTCTTTACAGCCGTAGATGGAAGCTGGAATGGGAAGACCCTGGCTCTTGCTCATCTGACTGGCAGTGGACAGATGTTGAGATATCGCACAGCAATACTGACCGCTAGGCGTCTTAGAAAGGTTTCGTTCCTATTTACTTTAGGTTTGTCTCCACAATAAAAATGCACTCAGGCCGGTGTTTAGGAACCAATCGTGCCAACTCGTTGCAGTGTAAGGATAGCTTTATTAAACTAAGAGTCTTATATCACAGAGCATTCACAGTGCAGGAGGTCACAGTCATTGAAAAAATAAATAGTGGGATAAATATATTTATTATTTACAACTTTCCAAGTCATTGCTCCTGCTCTGCTGTCAGAAAGCGTGGACAGAGGGTGGTGTCCAGCCCGCCAGGCCAGAAGTGACTCGTGGGGACTCACGTGGTGCGTGCACAGCCCCCGGCACTTCTTGGCTTGGGTTGTTGCTTCTAAGGAGGGTCTTATGGGACAGAGGAGTCCTCTGATCCCGCCTGCCTGCTCTTTTGAAGGTCACTGTTGGGCCCTGGAGAGACCCAGTGGCCCCGCGGAAACCACACCCAGCCGCCTCTTGGGCGTCTGGCCGTGCCGGCCTCCCCGCCTTTCCTTGGCAGTGCCGCATCTGCCCATGGCCTGGGTCCCTCTGGCCCTCGGCCCTCTTTCCCCTCTCTGCAATCAAAGCTCTCTTTGTTCAGACACCAGCAAGGGCGCCCGGCGGGCAGCTGCTGCACAGCAGACACAGGCAGAGTGTGCCCTGCCTGGGGGACCAGCGCCCTGGAGGCCCAGCCCTACAGACCAGCAGCCACACCCCCCGCCCCGGGGGAGGGCTCCCCCAAAGCCTGCCACAGCGGCTCAGCCACAGCTCTGTGTGTTGGGTCCCCAAAGGCCCGGGTCCAAGTGGAGGAAGCCATTGGTGTGGTCACAGGGGCTACAGCTAGGAGGGGCAGGGGTGTGAGGCAAGGCAGGATGCCCAGTGGCCAGGGCAAAGCTTTCGGGAACAATTGGAAATCAGAGCTGCCTTGCACACACCCCATTCATTTGCAAGAGAAAGGCATCACTCCTTCCGCGGTTCGGGGACTGAGTGTCCACCCGGGATGCACTTGGGCATTCTGCAGGCATAGTGGCCCCTGTGCTCCGGGGCCTCCCTCCCTTCACGCACAAAGCTGATCACACCAGGCCACGCAGCGAGCAACCAAAAGCTGCACGTGTCCTTTCTCGGTCGCTGAGAAACCGTGTTTCCCGACGGGAAGGGTGCACACTCTGTCCAAGGTGAAGGATTTTATTGGCCTTTTCCTAATGGGAAATCCCACCCCCAGGACACACAAGCAGTGGATCTGTGGATTCCAGCAGCAGCGTGGGAGAGGCATGGAGAGCACCCGTTCTTCTTGTTGGACTTTGAACCAAGGAGCAGGGAATCCCGGACCTGTAGACCTAACGGAGTGCTACACAGCCGAGGCCTTTGCCCTGGCACAGGCACGGGTGTGTCCAGCTCCCAGAGACGCCTCTCAGAGCACTCCCCCCGCCCCCCCTGTGCCAGGCATCCGCCCGCTGGACACTGGCGGGGGTGGGGGGCGCTTTAGCCTGGGGGGATTTAGCCTGGGAGATGCTTGGCATTGTAGTCGGAATTTTCACAGCTCCCGTGAGATAATCAGAGCTGTAAAGAGTACCACTCAGCTGGTGTCCCCCTCAGGTGGCACGGGAGGGAAAGGCCTCTCCTTCCGATGTCCCCTGGCCCCTGTTTTCTGGAGCCACACACTCTCCCAGCAGCTGTCAGGTCGGAAGTGAAACGCAAAGCGAGTGCTGCACCGGGTCTCTGCCAGAGGAGCAAATGTCAACCTAAACCCTGCACCTGCAGAACGTGCCCTGGGGGCACGGCTCCCTCCAGCAGGGCAGGGGCCTGCTCCAGCCACTGGTTCCAAGTGAGCAGCAAAATCCTGGCCTTGTGGGTTGGGTCCCTGACAAGACCCCTCTCTGGTTTGTGCATGATACCGTAGGGGAAGATTTACCCAGAATACAGGCGGGGCCCCTCCCTCTTAGGGGCTCCCGGGCTGAGCTGCAGAGACCCGAGAATCCAGACAGCAAGAAGAGCCGTCACCAGTGAGGGCCCTTGCTACCCTTTGGGTGGTCCATGTACAGAGAGGGGACTGGGACCAGGGTGGCCTGGGGCTGGGGAACTCCCTGCCGCCCGACAGCTGAGTCAGCGCACTTTCAGAAATCTCTAGAAGTTTCTACGGGCACGTGGCGGCCATGCTGCTGAGACAAGGTCCATCTCAGGGGCCTTGGAATGAGTTGCTGATCTGTCCGCAGGGGAGGACGGCCCCTGTGGAGAGCAGGTAGGGTCAGCGGGCACAGGTCCTGGCAGCTTTAACCCTAACAGACGCGCTCTTTGCTTATCGTTGACGTAAGCCACACGTGCTTGCTGAGAGCCTGTGGCTCAGTGTAGCCGTCTTTACCAGCAAGGGAGGAGCATGGCGCATGGGGGAAGGAGAGAGGAGGGTGGGAGAGAGGAGGGGGGAGACAGGTGGGGGGAAGAGGAGGGGGAGAGAGGAGGGGGGAGAGAGGAGGGAGGAAGAGGAGGGGGGAGGGAGGGGAGGCTGCCCCTTACCCTGCCCCTGCCCGGGGCCCATTCACTGTCAGAACAGCTGCTGTCTCTTAGGAGGAAAATTCTAGAAGGAAGGAAGGGAAGCAGGAAAGGGCTTGGGAAACAGCCTCAGCTGCTGACACTGGGATTCTCTCCCGATTTTGCCAGCAGGAATGAACTGATCCTGCCTGGGCCCACCCTGGGCTGAAGGAGAGGAGGGGCCCCAGCATTCTGGGAAGAGACAGGCCTGGAGGAGAGGCAGGCGTCGGGAAAGGAGGCTGTGCACCTGCTTCCGAGCCCCGTCTGCCCAGGGAGTCTGCTGCTAGGAGGTGTGCAAACCCCCAGGAACAGGCAAGAGAAGGAGGAAGCACTGCAGAATCTGGGCTGCCCAGGGGGGTCTTTGGTCTGCACCAGCAGCCTGCTTGTAGGCGGCACGCACAGTCCACCAGGTTGAACCTGGCTCAGGACTGCTGGGGTCTGTAAAGGCTGTGGGGGCAGAAGCAAGAAGCAGCCTGCGCTCACAGGTGGGGAGTGAGGAGCAGGTGGAAATTCACAAGTGAATCCAGGTCTGTGCACAACGGGGCTGCCCTGCCGACGGTGCCCTTGGTCACCAGCCTGTCACCTCGGCTGTCCCAGCGTCAGGTTCTCAAGACACCGCACATCTGCCACTTCAGCTAAGCCTGTGCGGACAAGGGCAGGGCAGACAGCGACCGGGACCACCTGCTCCTCTTTCTAGAAGCATTTTCTGAGTACGACAGCTTGTTTTTTCTTTTCTGCCCTCAATGAGAAAAGCTAAGTTATTTTTTTAGTTGCCTATTTTTGTAGCAGAGTAATTACCCCATGCTAATTAGCTTTGGGAATAAAATAAAGAAGAAATCCTATGTAGTAATAAAGCATAATTTTTAAGTGAAGGCCTGATTAACCAAGCAATTCTTTAAACTGGTGATGGAAAAATATTTAGTTAAAAAAGAGCATTTTTCATCTACAGTGTATGTATAGTTTTCTAGATACAACAGATGCATAGATCCTTTAAGGATGTCACGTTGGCACATTAAAGACAAGAAAACCAGCCAAGAGGAGTACACTACATAGTCAAAACTTTGTGTTTTGGTTTCTAACTGCAACTGCCGTGTACTTCTGTAATCTCCAGTGGACTCTGTGGAAGAGGAGGAGACGAAGGCTACACAAGGATTCAGAGAACGAAAACCAGCAGAGACATCACCACGGGCCCTGTGGCTCTGCCTTATTTGAGCTGAAAATGGATTTGGGTCTTTGTCAGGAAAAAACGGGGACATCGGATAGGGACAGATATTAGGATATGACCTGGGGAGCCCAGGAGTCAATTACATATTCGCTGAGGTTTGGGGACAATAAGAAGCAACCACATGGGCAAAGTCATGCCCCAGGCCCAGCCAGCCCCCCAGCACTGGCCGAGCGGGGGCTGGGTGGAGGGTGGCTGCTGGGCCCCTGCTCTGGCACTTACTGGCCCCTGAAGCAGAACCACCGACCTCCCAAGACTACAGATCACGTTCAGCGGCAAGAGCGCTCCCTGCTGACATCACCGGGCAGCGGGGAGAGCCAGAGAGAGACGGATGCTCTTTGCAACCCGGCTGAGTCTGGAGCTGGGGGTAGGGGTGGGACCAGGGGGACTAAGTTATGAGAATTCAGAGAGACCCTGGTGGGGTACTCTGAAGCCTCTCGCAGCTGAAGCTTACGCTGACGAGTCTGCCAGCTCCCCGCCCTCCCACCTGGCCAGTTTCTTAGGAAAATCGCCCGTGACCTCGACTTGAAGACCACAGAGCCCAGGATCTAGGGAGAGCCACAGCAAGTGGAGCCTCAGTGTGGTGTCGCTACGAATACTGATGTGTATCCCAAAGAGCGAGGTCCCGTCCCAGCCTCAGGCTCAGGGCAACCCGGGGGCTGCAGGCCTGACCACTTCCCCCTTTGGAAGGTCAGGAGGCCTTAAAGGACAGAGTCACCCCACTGTGGCTCACGATCTCGTGTCTCGGGAAGGGGTCAGCCACCGCATTCGGAGGCGTCAGCAAGTTTAAAGCGATTTCTGGTGAATCACCGAAAAAGCTCCCTCCCTCTCCCATCATCACGGGCGGTTCCCCTACGCTGCTCCGTGCAAAACAGCTCAAAGTGCATCAGATCTGATAGACTCTCGCAATAGAAACGGTACAAAAATAAGACCTCTCTATAAAATTGCTTTGTGCTTTCTTAGAACCCGTGAGTGATTTGTATTCACGAATCTTCTATATCTCCACGTTCGACCCATGAGGCAGCTAATGACTATTGCACATCGACTTTTCCCATCAGCCTCCCATCCTCGGCTGTTCACGAGCAGCGAACTGCAAGGTTCGAGAAACTTCGCTCTGGAAAGTCTAAGATACAGTTTTCACACTCGCCTTTAGCTAACCAGAGAGCATCGCATGGGTTTTCAGGAATGGCTCTTTGGGTGTATCAAGAATGGGGTCTCTCACCAGGGTGGTCTGGAAATTCGAGGTGCTGTGTGTGGCACAGAGGGTCCGGGGCAGTCTCTGCTGTCTCTCTCACTCAGCACCTGATTCAGCGTCGCTCTGTCCCCCTTTCTCTATACTCCAAACCCAATGTCTCGGTGCCAGTGCGTGATGACACACAGAGGACTCTTTTTTTTTTTCTGCTGCATTACCTTTTTTGGGTCACCATTGCTCTCCTTTTCTATGCAATAATATTTTTCAAGTATGATGATCTAGAGGATGTTTTATTTTTAACATTTCATTGCTTGTTTTCTGAATGTGCATTGAAAGTGATAAAAATATGCACTCGCATTCGCTCATCTGCCGTGAGGAACTGTTTCCATCCTTCCAGTGTTTCAGAAAAAGGGGTGGAGCATCTGTCACCAGTCTCCAGCTGCCCCTCAGCCCCAGCAGGTGCAGGCCATGCCCTCTCCAGCCGCGAGTGCTCTCTGCAGAAGCCGGAGGCCCTTGGTGGCACGTGCTGCCCAAGGAACTCACCCCTCTGACCCAGAGGTGACGCGTGTGAACAACATTCTTAAGTTGCACCTGCCCCAGGAGACCTCACGCTTACCGACCACATCCTTTCCAAGGCTGCCCGTGAACCAGGAAGACAAACTGCACGCACAAGTCCCGACCACAGCGTGCAGGAGAGAGGAGGGACCCCTGGCAGATCTGTAGCTGGCAGCTCGGGCGTCTGCAAAGCTGCTCCAGTAACAGCCCCCGAGTCCTGCCTTCCGGGGCCCGACTCCAAGCAGGAGGACTCCTGGCAGCAAGGACCCTGGTGGTTCTTGCTTCCTGTGCGCGAAAGAACAGACGGTGGCCGCCGGTGCAGGAGAGACCCGTGCGAGGGGAGGGAGAGAGAGAGGAGGGCGCCAGCGGCAACGGGGTGGCCCGAACAGCTCCCGGAGCAGCGGCTCGGCTCTAGTCGTCTTCCCTGCACATGGGCAAGTTGACGAAGGTGAAGACGTTAAACTCTATCATTATGGAGAAGCACAGGAAGACGGCATAGAGGACCAGCACGTAGATCCCCAGCTTCCGGTCCAGCCGCCACTTGTTTAGGTGGATGCCGAGGACCTGGAAGGAGACAGGGCAAGAGCTGGACGCCAGGGCCAGGGAGCACAGGAGGTGTTTCTCCTGGTGAGGAGGCCCAGATTGCTCCGCAGACCACGGAGGAGAGCAGGGGGCGGGGGGTGGGGGGAGCGCTGCCGGGTGCACCCTTGGCTTGACCACACCCAGCCCTGCAAGGCTTCAACCCTGCTCCTCGACCATGGGGGTCTCTGACTCCAGGGACTGGCCCTCCCCAGCAGGAGGCCATCCCCTCCAGGCACAGGGGCCCTCCTGGCCAGCGGGCGGCCCTGCGGTCTTCACCCAAGCCTTCTTAGGGACAATTCAGGTGTTTTGTGAGACACTCCCCTGGCTATGGCCACCTTGCCTTGGACTTTCCAGGGGCCTTGTTCTTGGCTGTCCTGCCTTCACGCCTGGCGCAACTACACCTTGCGCCCTGCCCGCCACCTTCTCCCTGGGCCACCTCAGCAGAACACGGTGGCTCAAAGGCTACAGGCTCTACAAGACTGCTTGAGGACTGAGTGGCCTGGGCTCAGATTCCGCCTTTCCCATTTCCCAACCCCGTGACCTTGGACGCATCACTGAACCCCTGAGCTGCTGTCTCTTCTGCAACAGGGCAATGAGCAGAGCGCCTCCCACACCAGTTGGCAAGGATCCCAGAGCGACAGGGAAGCTGGCTGCATGCACGGGGCAGGGCTGCCTGTCCTGCCTCCCCTTGGCCAGCTCAGATAACAGCAGCAGAGTTGGCACTGGAGACTGGAGGGGCAGCGAGGGGAAGGAAGCCCCGTGCGCTTTCTCTGGAAACGTCTTCTTTGCTCAGAAAAAGCAGGGGTGGGTGCCGATGCCCTGGGCAAAGCCTGGGTTTGGGGGATATCACGTTTCCTGGGGTTTGTCCCTGACTGCGGGGTGGGGGGCAGTGAGGAAGGGGAGAATCGGAGCCCGAGTGCAGCTTCCGGAACTCACGGTGAGCGCGACGGAGCCCAGCAGCAGCACCACGGAGTAGACCAGCCCCCGGCTGTTGATCTTCACCTGCAAAACCGAACACACGCTCCCTGAGCCGCTCGGCCGTGCCGCCGCTCCACCTGGGACGCCCGGGGCCCTGTGTGTTCACTCTCTCTCTCAAGAGAAGAACCCAGGGGCAGGTGTGAGACAGCAGCCGTGGGGTGGCCGGGACACGCGGATTCAGGTGTCAGATGTGACCGGGGATGCAGACAGGCCTGCCAGACGCTGAGGACAGAGGGCAAAGCTGTGATATCCCTGGGAGCCTGCAGAGGTGGGGGCCGGGCACCCCGGAGAAGTGGCAGCCGGGACAGGGCCCACGCCACTGCCCTCCGTAAACTGGATGCCCCTGCGTTAGTGAGGGGAGGAGAGGCACTTACCGTGGACCCATAATTAATGACCATGGTCTGCAGGCCCCATGGGATGCCAAGGCCCACCAGGATGTCAAAGACGTTGCTCCCGATGGTGTTGGAGACCGCCATGTCACCGAGGCCTGCGGGGGGACAGCGACACGGGGCGGTCACGAATTGCAAGCTGCCCAGACCTGCGTTCTCTCTCACGCTCGTCCTGCAGGCGGAGCCCTGACACGGGGGTTCCTTCTTCCTGCATGCCACGTCTTCGGTGAAGCCGAAGGCACCCACCAGGTGCTGCACGGTGACCTGCGCGGCTTCAGGGAGCCACCTTATTTGGAGACAGGGTCTGTGCGGAGGTCACGAGGCTGGGCCCCAGCCAGCAGGGCAGGTGTCCTATAAGCAGGAGCTACCTGGGTGCAGATGCGCCCAGAGAGGACACCAGGTGACCAGGAGACAGCCAAGGAGAGCGCGATTCAAGAGAGGGGCTCAGGTGACGATGCCACCCAGCGCGTGGTGGGTGACGCAAATTCACATGGGGCCTCCGCTGTTTCTGGCCCCAGCGCCGTTGGCTGAGGCTGAGCACCCCCCGAGTGTTGCCTACCAAATGCTCCTGGTCACTCTGGGGGAGACGGGGCATCTGGCCACCCCACGTGGCCGAGGATCAAGGGCGCATGGTTTCCCAGGGGCCCAGTCCAGGGCCCCTAGTCCCATGTCCTTTATGCCAAGCCCCAGCATGTCCTTGGGGCCCAAACAATGGCTCCCACGACCTTATGGATCTTGTGCCCTGGTGGTTTCGGAAGGGTGAATCCTCTTTCTCCAACCAGCCTCAAAGCGTCCGGGGGCTGTGCTGTCCTGGCGTCCCCTTCCTGCCCAACCACCCAGGAACTAACTCACATGAGAGCTATGCCAAGTCAGAAAGCAAACTTTCACAGAAAAGACACACACCGCCCAAACGCTGTTCTAACCCAGCCACTTGGCCCCGATCCGGCACACACTGGCACAGATGTTTCTGGAAGGCAGACTCCTGGAACACAAGTGCCTATAACCACTACGCTGCTTTGGCAGCCACAACACTCTGCAGCCCCTCAGCTCAGCATCCAGACGGGGGGGCCGGCTCTGTTTGCTCCCGGCCGCTCCTCCCATCCGCGGGGCTTCGGCTGCTGACTTGCAGGACACAATGCCTCCCCCCGGCTCTCACATTTGGGCTGACATCCCTGCTTTGCATCCGCCCCAGGTGCATTCAGAGGGACTTCAGAACCTTGGCAGCTTCGTCCAGGGAGGGGCAGTACCTCTGGGAAACTGGCCCTCCATCTCCCGGTCCCTGGGAGGGGAAGGGGGTGCAGAGACTGTTTTGCAGGCACTCGCTGGACCTGGACTGGTAGGGGGCGAATCAGATGCTGGAGTTGAGGGAGGAGGGGAAGAGCCGGCCTTCCTGCTCTGCGCAGGGCTGGGGAAGAAAGCCAGTAGGGGACTTTCTCACCAAGGACTGGTGTCCTTCTGGGAAGAACGTTTGCACACAGACGCACCCACAGGGAAGGGGCCCCAGGACGCTGGCGGCAGACACTTGGGTGATGCAGCTGCCCGCCAAGGAATACTGAGGGCTGCTGGCTGCCCCCAGAGGCTAGAAGTGGGCAAGGGGGACCCCCTGCTCCAGAGCCTTCAGAGGGAGCGGCACCTGCTGCCTCCTGGATTTCAGACCTGGGGGCCCAGAGCTATGAAAGGAAGTGTCTGTGGGTGGCTGCAGCCCCAGGAAACGAACAAGCTTGTGTCAAAGGCCACCCAATGAACTCCCAGCCCCTCAGCCTCATCCCCAACTGAATCCCTTCCCAGTAAGGCCCCTGCCCACCCCCAAAGCTTCTCCCACACTCCCCTGGCCCTCGGTTCAGATTTTCTCGGGCCTGACCCACCAGGAGCTCCCCTGCCCCAGGCTCCCACCCTAGAGAAGCAAACCGGCCTCTGCCTCCTTCCCAAGCCAACCTTTCTCTCTGGTGCTGTTCCCTGCCCTGCCTCCCACGAGACTTCTCACTGTGGCTCGCGCGTCCCCACCCTGACTTCCACACTCTGCTCTGTGCAGGAGATCCACAGGCGCCTACGCTGGGTGTTACCTCCCCGGCAGAAAAGACACAGGGAATCGAGGCCAGACATTTCCGGTGCTTTGTTCTGCACTCAAAGACCCTAGCTTCACTCACCCCCCATCTTGCTCAACCTGTGCCACTGCAGAAGCCCAAAGGAAGAAGCAACAAGCAAACCAAAACATTATCCATGTCCTACACATTGGACAAAGAGTGGGGAAGGTTGGCTGGACGGGACCAGAACCTTCCAACCTGAGCTCGTTGTCTAGATGAGGTCTGGTTTGGCTCTGCTGAATCTCACGTTGACAGGTGACCTTGGGCAGATGCTTCTAGAAGGCCAGAGAGCTTCACCCTGGAGTACCCGTCCTCTTCCCATGGGTGAAATCTAATCTGCGGTGCTTTCTAGACATTACAGCTTCCTCCCTGGCAGGACCTGACCACTGTAAGGTGGCAGATGCAATGAGGTGGCCACATGGTGACACTGAGGGCTCTGGGGACCCAGGTGTGATCCATACCTTGCCTGGCCACGATCAGGCTGGCCATGCAGTCTGGAACGCTGGTCCCCGCAGCCAGGAAAGTGATGCCCATGATGACGTCAGGGATCCCGAGCGTGTATCCAATGATAGTGACCTGCAGAAAGGGGAGACATGGACACACAACTCAGCCTGCCAACTCTGCTCACCCCATGCACTCGCTCTCGCGCTGACTTACTTATTTTCATTTTCTTTTCTTTTCTTTCTTTTTTTTTTTTTGACAGGCAGAGTGGACAGTGAGAGAGAGAGACAGAGAGAAAGGTCTTCCTTTTCCGTTGGTTCACCCTCCAATGGCCACCGTGGCCGGTGCACCGCACTGATCCGAAGGCAGGAGCCAGGTGCCTACCCTGGTCTCCCATGGGGTGCAGGGCCCAAGCACTTGGGCCATCCTCCACTGCACTCCCGGGCCACAGCAGAGAGCTGGCTTGGAAGAGGGGCAACCGGGACAGAATCTGGCGCCCCGACTGGGACTAGAACCCGGGGTGCCGGCGCCGCAAGGCGGAGGATTAGCCTAGTGAGCTGCGGCGCCGGCCTACTTACTTTCATCTACTTGAAAGGCAAGGAGAGAGGAAGACAGAGACAGAGAGCGAGCAAGAGCGTCTATCTGCTGGTTACTCCCCAAATACCTGGAACATCCAGGGCTGGACCAGGCCCAGTCAGGAGCCAGGAGCTCCATTTTTGCCTCCCATGTGGATGGCAGAAACCCAAATACATGAGCAACATTCGCTATCGCCCACAGAAAGCAGGAAGCTGAATTGCAAGTGGAGTAACTGGGACCCAAACTGGCACTTTGATACGGGACAAGGGTGTCCTAGCAGCACCACAACGCCCACCCTCACCCCATGTGTTTTTAACCTGAAGGTGGTATTGCTGCAACTGATAGAAAAATGTGGGACTGGCGCGTGGTGCGCAGATAAAGCTGTCGCCTGTGACACCAGCATCCCATCTGGGCACCTGTTTCAGCTCAGGCTGCTCCACTTCCGATCCAGCTCTCTGCTGTGGCCTGGGAAAGCAGCAGAAGACGGCCCAAGTCCTTGGGCCCCTGCACCTGCATGGGAGACCCGGAGGAAGCTCCTGGCTCCTGGCTTTGGATTGGCCCAGTTCTGGTCACTGAGGCCATTCGGGGAGTGAACCAGCAGATGGATGATCTCTCTAACTCTTTCAAAGAAATAAATGTTAAAAAAAAAAAAAAAAAGGAAATCTGTGGAATGTTTTTATTTGAATAATGTCTTTTGAGTGTTCCATTTTTTCTTGACTGTAGGTGCGCATTGTTTTAAAAGGCTTAGAAAATAAAATGAGATAGGGGCTGGTGCTGTGGCACAGCGGGTTAACGCCCTGGCCTGAAGCGCCCACATCCCATATGGGTGCTGGTTCTAGTCCCAGTGTCTCCACTTCCCATCCATCTCTCTGCTATGGTCTGGGAAAGCAGTAGAAGATGGCCCAAGTCCTTGGGCCCCTGCACCCGCGTGGGAGACCCAGAAGAAGCTCCTGGTTCCTGGCTTTGGACATGCGCAGTTCCGGCCGTTGCGGCCAATTGGGGAGTGAACCATCAGATGGAAGATCTCTCTTTCTCTTTCTGCCTCTCCTCTCTCTGTATAACTCTGACTCTCAAGTAAAAAGTAAATAAATCTTAAAAAAAAAAAAAAAAGAAAAGAAAAGGAGATAAAACCCCTTACCATTTCTCAAGGCCCATGGACACCCGTTATCGACACTTCGCAATGGCTCTCAAAGTTGAACAATTAGCAAATTCCTGGGGAGTCTGTGAAAGCGCAGACTGCCAGGCCCTGCCCCGAGACCCCGCTCCTGGGGTCCAAGAGCATGCCTTCCCGAGTCCCGGGGCGCTGGGATTCTGAGGGTCTGAGAACCACATTTGAAAACCACTGCTTTTCAGCCTTTTTTGGGTGTGCGTACTAGAAAAAATGAGACCAGCTATACTACCTCTCTGTTTCGTAACTGCTCCAGGTCAGAACACGTGGGAGAGGCCTTTCCACCCGGAAAATTCAGCCACGATGCCCACGGTTTACCGCACCGCTGTGAAGTTTGAGCCAACTGCCCTCATTATGGGAGACGCAGGTGGTCTCCTTGTTGGTCTTATTTTTTTTTTTTTCTTGACAGGCAGAGTGGACAGTGAGAGAGAGAGAGAGACAGAGAGAAACATCTTCCTTCTGTTGGTTCACTCCCCTAATGGCTGCTACTGCCGGCGCTGCACCGATCCAAAGCTAGGAGCTGGGTACTTCCTCCCGGTCTCCCATGCGGGTGCAGGACCCAAGCACTTGGGCCATCCTCCACTGCCCTCCTGGGCTACGAGAGCTGGACTCAAAGAGGAGCAACTGGAACTAGAACCCAGTGCCCATATGGGATGCCGGCACCGCAGGCGGAGGATTAACCTAGTGAGCCATGGCGCCGGCCCCTCCTTGTTGGTCTTATAACACTACTACATATGACAAGCAGCATTTAGTGAGCACTTACTGTCACCAGGTGCTCTACAAGGTGTTCAACTCACATAACTGTGTACGCTATTATTTTCTACCCATGTGGGAGGTGCTATCACTACACCAGCTGAGGCTCAGAGAGGCTAAGCAGCATCACCCAGGCACACAGCTGGGAACCGACAGAGCCGGGACTCCCTGCCGAGGGCTCCAGCCGCTCCCTCCTGCTGCCTGTGTGGCCCTCTCTGCCTTCTCATCCCCCCACCTCCTTAGGATGAATCCCAAGGACTAGAATCACTGGGTGAAAGGACACGCAGGTTTTAAAAATCCTGATGCACACGGACTGCTCTCCCCAGCTCTGGCATCCACTAACTGTGTAACCCTGGGCAAATTACTCCATCTCCCCACGCTTCAATTTCCCCACCTGCAAAATAGCAATAGTAAAAACAGCTATCCCGTGGGGTTGTTACGAGGCTACAGAAGTGTTTATGTAATGTGCGTAAGCCAGCCCCTGGGCGCAGAGGAGAGGAACAGGAGCACCTGCTGGCAGGGGCACGGTGGGGGCTGCCTGCATGCATCATGTTTCCCTGCTGGCTCTGGTCTCCCTCCTGCACAGTTCTCTGGGGGGACCTGGAAGGTGCTCGGTGTCAGCCGCCTCTATATGCTGTCCCCCCTATCAGAGCCGCCCGTCTCGGGCTCGAAGGCAAGTACTCTGCTGTGTCTGCCCCGGCATCCCTGGCACACAGCCCAGCGCCAGGCACTTTCCTGAAAACCCCATTTCTACGGAGGAACAGTAAGCTGTAGCCGGGAGGGCTGTGGCTAGCCCGCGCCCAGCTCCCCTCTTCCGCCTGCCCGGCCCAGCGCTGCTCACCAGCCACACCATGAGGTAGGAGAACACGGCGATCCACAGGGTGGCGGTGATGAAGGTGACCATGAAGAGCTTCTCCCAGCGGGGCTTGCTGCAGTTGGGGATGGTGATGCACAGCAGGAAGATGAGTGGCCACGTGAACACCCACTTGGCCTTGTCCCCTCTCGCCTCTGTGGGGATGGGGTGGGACAAGGCGGGAGGGGGAGAAACACACAGCAGGTTACTTGCCTGCCAGTCCACCTGGCCGTTTGCTTTTCCAAGCTAAACAAGAGAACACCACTGATGCGATGCCAAGCATCTGACCGACAGAGCCACGGGCCTCCGTGACGTCACCCTGGAAGTAGCTGCACAGTTCAGGGTTTGTTGATTGAATTTCTTCAGTCATTGCCAAATGTTCATTTGACTGGATAAGGAAGGGAAGGCCCACAGAGGAATGAGCTTTGCATAGGGTTGCTGAGTGGGGCTGAGCGGTACAGGTGGGCTTTGCAATCAGTCTTGGGCTGGAATTCAAATGACCTTGAGCAATCCCCTCAGCTCCAGGACCTCCGCTAACAACAGCAGATGCACTATTGCAACAATGTAACAATAATCAAGAAAGAGTATTTTCCTGGGCAGTGGGCACAGTGCTAAGCCCTTTGCATCTTAGTAGCTTCCTCACCTGGGAAATGGGAACATTTTCTCTTTCTTGGTTGTGGCAAGAATCCTATGATGCACTGTTCATAAAACACCCAGCACAGAGCGCCTCCTCCACAGTAGGTGCTTGGGAAACCTCAGCTCCTTTGCTCCCAGGTCAGACAGTCAGCTCAAGACAGGTACAAGACTGCAAGCTAGGGCTCCTGATGCAGTCCAGATCTCACTGGGCCCCACCCCGGGACTCCACATACATCCCACCACGGACAAACAGCCCCAGTAAGCCACTGTTTCCAAGCACTGTTTCCAAGTGTCCTTAAGAAGCCAGAGTGTGGGTGCACACAGAGGCTCAACCCCAGCCTGCTGGGGGGTGGGGCATGTGGCCTAGCAGTTAAGCCATCAGTTGGGATGCCTGTACCCCACACGGGAGTAACCTGGGGTCAGAGGGCCACCCCGACTCCAGCTCCCTGCTAATGCGCACTCTGAAGGCTGCAGGTGATGCCTCAGGGAACTGGGGCCCTGCCACCTACATAAGATATCAGGATGGACTTCCAGGCTCCTGGCTTTGGCCTGGCCCAGCCCCAGCCATTGTGAACATTCGGGGAGTGAACCTGCCGGTGGGAACTTTCTCTCTTCCTGTCTCACTCACTCTGTCGTTCAAATGAATTACACACAAAACCCAGAAGACAACCTGGCCCGCGGGTGATGTCAAGAACTGGTAGAAGAAGGACCTCTGAAAGTTCTCTTTGTGAAAGTGATAAGAACAAGGGCCAGGCGTGGCGGAATCAGCTTTCTGCAGAACCCTGGGCATCAGTGGAGGGTTTGTAGCCACGCAGGGAGTGTCTGTTTAAGAAAGCTGCAGTGTCTCTGCAAGAGGCGGAGCTTTGTGGAGTTTCACTTCAATTCCATCCCTTTCATCTCCAGAGTAGCCTTGAACACCCACAGCCTGCAGGCACCAGGGCAAACAGCAGCCCGGCAGCCGCAGCACCTCCCAAGTCCCCTCCCACACACTGCTGACGCTTGCCCTGCCGCGTCCGAAGCCGTCTCCATCTCTCCCCCGAGTCAGTGCTCACGGGCCATGAGCAGCCTTTTCCTTGGGGGAAAACCCCCAGAGCCCACCATCAAGTCCTGCTGTCCAGACACACAGCCTGAGGACCGGCCGGGGAGTGAGACGCCGACGGGGGCTTCCCAGACCTCTCAGTGAGGCCAGGCTCGTGTCCGCGCTCAGCAGAGACAGCAGCAGGTGCGAAGCCTTCACCTCTGCCTCCTTTGTGGCTCTGCAGGAGTGGGAAGTAAAGGCTGATGCCGAGTGCCACGTCTCTGCCTGAGCGCGGAAGGCACCCCCAAGCAGACGCACAGCCCCTCTGTTCAGCGGAGCTCTCGCCCGGGACTCCTGGACCCGGGCACCTAAGGGTGTCTCTGTGCAGTCATCAGCATTCATCCTGCAAGCAGAGACCTTGGTAGCTACCTGCAAAACCATGCAGATCTTGCAGAGCTAGTTTAGAAAAAGTCACCAAGAAGCAAATAAATAAGAATTTAAAAAAGCAACAATGGGGGCCGGCGCTGTGGCGTAGTGGGAAACCTGCCACCTGTGACACCAGCATCCCATACGGGTGCCAGTTTGAGTCCCGGCTGCTCCACTCCCAATGCAGCTCCCCGCTACAGGGGAGCTATGGGACTGGCAGAAACACCAGAAAGAAGACCTGAGGAAGTGTGGCCCACGCACAGGAACAAAGCCAGTCAACAGAGGGAGGCCCATTTATGGGGTTTACCAGACAAAACCTTAAACCAGTTGCTTTCAAACACATTCAAAAACTTGTTTTTAATCTAAAAGATTAAAGTATGGGCATGATACTACAAAACATCAATAAAAAGGTAAAAATGATGAAAAGAACCAAATAGAAACTCTCGATTGAAGTCTGATGACTATGATGAAGACTTCTCTGCAGTGGATCTGAACAGGCAGAAGAATACAATCAGCTCCCCCAGGGCCAGCGCTGTGGCTCACTTTGTTAATTCTCAGCCAGTGGCACTGGCATCCCATGTGGGCACCGGTTCTAGTCCCGGTTGCTCCTCTTCCAGGCCAGCTCTCTGCTGTGGCCCAGGAGGGCAGTGGAGGATGGCCCAAGTGCTTGGGCCTTGCACCTGCATGGGAGACCAGGAGGAAACACCTGGCTCTTAGCTTCGGATGGGCGCAGCGCCAGCTGTAGAGGCCATTTGGGGAGTGAACCAACGGAAGGAACACCTCTCTGTCTCTGTCTTTCAAATAAAATAAATAGATAAATAAAAAAAAAAAACCAAACAATTAGTTCCCCTGAAGACAGGCCGTGTAATGGCTGAGTCTGAAGAGAAGAAAGCAACAAGAATGAAGGAAAATGAACAGGGCTGCAGAGGCCACGCAGACCAACGTACATATAACGGGCTCTCAAGACAGCGCGGAGAGAGAAGGGAGCAGGAGGGAAATCTGAGAACCCTTGTTCAAAAGCTCTGCCAAAGCTCAGGACAACCATTAATAGGTGCACTCAAGGAGAAGGCCGCTCCTCCCAACTGCACGGGGAACATTCACCAGGACCACCTGCTGGGCCACAAGACAAGACTCAATGCAATCATGCAGAGCGTGGGGCCACAGTGGAACAGGATTAGAGGTCGACAACAGAAAAAAGTATGTGGGAATCAAACAACACAGACCAAAAACACAATGAGCCCAAGAAGAAATCTCTAGGGAAATTAGGAACTACTTCAAGAGGAATGAAAACAAGAATGTGACATACCCAAATCTATGAAGCAATGAAAACAGCACTTAGAAGTGCGTGACTGGAAGTCACTGTATTGAAGCAGGGAAGACTGCAGGCCTAACTTCCTTCCCTAGTGAGAAAAGAGCGGCCAGCACGGGGTGCAGCAGGTTAAGCTGCCTCCTGCAGTGCTGGCATCCCATACAGGCGCTGGTTCAAGTCCCGGCTGCTCCACTTCCGATCCAGCTCCCTGCTAATGCACCTGGAGAAATCAGAAGATGGCCCAAGTGCTTGGCCTCTGTACCCACATGCAAGATCTGTACAGAATTCTCAGCTCCTGGCTTCCGGCTGGCCTGGCCCAGCCCCGGCTTTCGCAGGCATTTGGGGGAGTGAACCAGTGGATGGAAGAACTCCCCTTGTCTGCCTTTCAGATAAAATGAAAATAAATAAATAAATAAAAAATTTAAAGATGATATGGAAAAAGAGCAAATTAAATTCAAAGAAACCAAAAGAATCAAGGTTAGAATGGACATAAATAAAATATAGAATAAAAAATAATATACTCAAATCAAAAGCTTGTTCTTTGAAAAGGTCAAAAAAATTGACAAATCTTTATGTAGGCTAAGAAAAAAGAAGTCTCAAATCAGGAATGAAAGAGGGAAATTACTGTAAGCCTTACAGAAATAAAAAGAATTATCAGAGAATGAACAATCATATGCCAACAAATTAGACAACATAAGTGAATGGGTAAAATGTTAGAAAGACACAAACTACTAAAACTGACTCAAAAAGAAGCAGAAAATAGGAACAGACATAGAACAAGAGGTTGAAACAGCAATCAATTTCCCTCAAAGTAATGCCAGGACCAGATGGCTTCATGGAGATTTCTACCAAATGTCTAAAAAATTAACATGAATTTGTCACCAACTCTTCTAAAAAATACAAGACTTCCTAATTCATCCTATGAAAGTAGTTTTACAGTGAGGCCAAAGCCAGACATAGACATGAAGGGAAAAGAAAAGCACAGGTCAATAAGCCTTCTGCATGTAGGTGCAAAGTCCTTTAACAAAACTTTAGCCAACTGAATCTTGGAACATATAAAAGGTGTACACTATAACAAACTGGAATTTATCCCAGGAATGCAAGTGGGGCTCGCACAAAATGAAATCCAATCATTGCAGGCCGGCGCCGCGGCTCACTAGGCTAATCCTCCGCCTTGCGGCGCCGGCACACCAGGTTCTAGTCCCGGTCGGGGCGCCAGATTCTGTCCTGGTTGCCCCTCTTCCAGGCCAGCTCTCTGCTGTGGCCAGGGAGTGCAGTGGAGGATGGCCCAAGTACTTGGGCCGTGCACCCTATGGGAGACCAGGATAAGTACCTAGCTCCTGCCATCGGATCAGCGCGGTGCCATTGGAGGGTGAGCCAATGGCAAAGGAAGACCTTTCCCTCTCTCTCTCTCTCTCTCTCTCTCTCACTGTCCACTCTGCCTGTCAAAAATAAAAAATAAAAAAAAAATCCAATCATTGCAACACACCAGGCTAATGAACCACATGATCTTCTCAAGTGAGGCAGAAGCAGCATTTGACAAAGTTAATGCTCTTTCATGATAAAAACACTCAATGAACTAGAAAGGGAACTTCCTCAACCTGATCAGAGGTATCCACAAGCCCCCAACCAACACTCTAAACGGTGAAAGGCTGATGGTTCCTCCCATGGCCGGGAGGAAGATGAGTATGCCTGCTCTCACCAATGTATCCAACGGTATACCAGAGGTTCAGCCAAAGAATCTGGGCAGGGGAGAGAAGTAATGGTGGCTCAGGCTGCAAAGAAGAAATTGAACCCCATTTGCAGGTGATGTGATCTTATCCATAAAAATCCTAAGGAATCCACACACAAAAACTAGCTGCAAGGTAAGAGGTCACTGTACAAAATTCAGTTGTATTTCTACAAACTAACAAGGAACAATTAAAAAATTAACAAGCCTATGTATAATGGCATCAAAAGAAAAAATATCATTTACATTTGCATGACAAAAGAATTGCAAGACTTACATGTTGAAAACTGAGTATCATTGAAAGAAATCAAAGAACTAAACCAATGGGGAGATATCCTTTTATAAATTTGAAGACTTAATAGTATTAAGATGGCAGTATTCTCCAAGTTGACTTACAGAATCAGTACAAATCCTTATCAAAATCCCAGCTGGGTTTTCTGCAGAAATTGACAAGATGATCCTTAAACCCATATGGAAATACAAGGGACCCAGAATAGCCAAAGGAAAAAAAATCTTGAAAAAATAACAAAGTTGGAAGACTTACATTTTCTGATTTAAGATTTACTGCAAAGCAACAGTAACCAGAGAGTGTGCTACTGGCATAGGATCCACAGATCAATGGCATGGAATTTAGAGTCCAAAAATACACCTGTACATTTAAGGTTAACTGATCCGGCAGGTGCAAGGACAATTCAATAGGGAAAGAATAGTCTGTTGAACAAACGATGCCAGGACAACTATAAAAGAATGAAGCTGGTACCCTGCCTCATAAGTATACAAATTAGGTAAAAAATGACAGACTTCAATATAAGAGCTGCAAATATAGAACTCTTTGAAGACAACCTAGGTATAATTCTTTATGACCATGCACCAGACAATCATTTCTTAAGTAATACCAAAGTCACCACCTACAAAAGATAAATTAGATTTTATCAGAATAAAAACGTTTTCTGATTCATAGGACACCATCAAGAAGTACTGAAAAAAAAAAAAACTCATGAAGTGGGGAGAAAACTTGTGTAAGTCACGTATCTGATAAGAATCTGATATCAAAAATATGGAATGAACTTTTACCACTTAACAATTAAAAACAACCCAATTTAAAAAATGGGCAAAAGACTTGGACAGACAGTTCTAAAAAAAGATATAAAAATGGTCAACAAGCTCGAGAAGAGATGCTCAACTCTGAAAATACACTCAGAATGATTTCACGCCCCAAGGACGATGATGATGCAAAAAGGACAAGTAAGTATTGGCCAGGGTGCAGGAAGGCAGGCGCTGCTCACGGGACCAGGAAGTGGGAGACACACTCTGGAACACAGTCTGTTTCCTAAAGAGTTAACCAAAGAGTTCCCACATGACTCAGCAATGCCACTCCTCCTCATGCGCCCCAGAGAAACGAAGACAGAAGTCCATGCAAGAACTTGGACATGTACTGTCACGGCAGCATCGCTCACAACAGCCAAAACCAGAAACCACCCAAGCAAGCATCCACCATGTGGTGAAGGGACATCACCACCCACGTGCGATACAAACACAATGGAGTATTACACTGCCATAAGGAGGAACTGATCCATGCTTCAACAAGTGAACCTGGAAACTTAGTGCAAAGGGGGCAAGGCTTAGACTCCATTTATCTAGACGCCCAGAAGAGGCAGGTCCCAGGAGACAGAAAGTCCCTTAGTGGCTGGCAGGGGATGGGAAGGGAGGGAACAAGGCCACACGCCCGCGGGTGTGGGGCTTCTCTGTAGGATAATGGAAGTGGGCTGGGAGTCTCCTCTCACTGGGGATGGCTGCACAACTCTGCGAATACAAGAGGCACCGAATGGCAGAGCTTGTAAGGGTGAACTTTATGGCCAATGAATTTTATTCCAATTCAAAAACTGACCAAGGGGGGTAGGCACTAGCTGTTTCAGCTCTGTACATCTATGCTTGAATTTTCCTAAATCATTAAAAGCACACCAAGGAAAGTATAGCAGCCCACTCTCAAGAGCGAATCACGAGAATACTGTTAGCATGAAATCAGCAAACCCATCCGCGTCTCCAGCTACGTGGCACATCGGAAAACCATCCTCTTCCCAGACCTTTCTCTACACGCGCCTTTCCACACGCATTCCTTGCACAGATGGCAAGGTTTCCTGCCCGATTCATTTGTCCAAAGTTCCAGGCTGTTCTCTCGTCAGCTCACATCTCAACTCATCTGGACAGCTCGGGGCGACCTGGGGTATTTTCAGAATTGGCCTAAAAGTCTGTAAGTAGGTGTAAGAACGCACTGTGGGGAACTATAACCCAGGAACATTTCTGCCAATATATACTTCAGGGGAAGAAAGAAGTCTTCAATAAGTGCATGGGAAATGCATATTATAAAAAATTATGCATGGGTTTCCATCTCTTTTTGCACTGAAATACGCTGATCTTTTAGTGCCATTCCCCATGAAGACCCTACACAAATCCCATAGTAGAAAGATGACTTTCTGATATTCACACCACATTGCACCAGGTGCTTGTCTTCTATCTGCCACGTGTTCAGTGCTTGGTTTCGGCGCGCACCGTGATTGGCTCTCCCAAGCGGCTGGCACCACAGCCCCCCACGGTTCCCTAGGAAACAGCGCCCAACACACCTTCCTACCAGGTGTAGCACTGAGAGGTCCCTGTGCATCGGGAGGTCAGTGTAGTGCATGGCAACCAGACTCCTCCCCCCAAAGAAACCATTTAATGAGTACACATTTCCTGAGTACAACTTTAGGAATATAGTGATTCTTCCCATCATACCCGCCCTCCCACCCCTACTCCCACCCCACCTCCTCCTCCCTCTCCTATTCCCAGTTCCATTCTCCATTAAGGAGAGAAAAACACAACTGCTCCTCGACAGTAAAGACAAGGGCCATTCAAATCATTGCTTCTCAAAGTGTCAATTTCACTTGTACAGATTTCCTTTTAGGTGCTCGATTAGTTATCACAGATCAGGGGGAACATATGGCATTTGGCCCTTTGGGACTGGCTTATTTCACCAAGTAGGATGTTTTCCAGATTCATCCATTTTGTTGCAAATGACTGGATTTCATTTTTTTTAACTGAACCAGTGTTTTCATAAAAATTAACAGAGAATGTCTGAGCTATTGTACCCAATGAGAGTGAACTCTTATTCTGTCAGATTTCTTTCTTTTTTATAGATAACCACAGGTGTAAAATATTTGTCACTGCGGGTCGCCATCAAAGTGTGGAAAACTTCCCTGGTGCCCACATTGTGCCGCCAGGCCCTCCATTCCTGGTCCCCAACCTCCCCACTGTTGTCTTCTGGAAGCCCATGGCCCCGCCAGCCCAGGTGGTCTCTTCCTTCTGTGACGGCTTTGGATTTTCAGGTTCTGTTTTTTTAATGAATTATTGAAACTCTACCCAAGTTGACCTCCGCCTGTCCCATGAGGGGTGCAAACCCAGCTGGGCACAGCCCCTGGGGCCTTGTGCACCAGCCTGGGCCGTGCAGTGAGCAGGGGGGTAGTAAACTTCTGTTTTCTTAGTCTGCTCTAAGTCACTTGGTCTTTCATCTGCTGCTCTGTGACCCAACTGCAGTGATCCAAGGCCAACACGTATGATGCGAGCTCCATTCCAGTGAGCAATTCACCAACCACGGCTACTGGGCAAGCAGGTCCCCACAGGGCCTCATTTTCTATTTTTTTTTTTTTTACAGGCAGAGAGAGAGACAGACAGACAGACAAAGGTCTTCCTTCCATTGGTTCACCCCCCAAATGGCTGCTCCAGCCGGCGCACTGCACCGATCCAAAGCCAGGAGCCAGGTGCTTCCTCCTGGTCTCCCATGCGGGTGCAGGGCCCAAGCACTTGGGCCATCCTCCACTGCACTCCTGGGCCACAGCAGAGAGCTGGACTGGAAGAGGAGCAACCGGGACTAGAACCCGGGGCACTGGCACAGCAGGTGGAGGATTAGCCTAGTGAGCCGTGGCGCCGGCCAAAGAACCTCATTTTCCTAACTCAAAATGGAGGTGACACTAGGACCCTGGGTACTTGGGAGCACTCATTGATGGGGTACCCCACCATCACAGGGCCGTGTATTCACACAGACCTCAGTTCAATGTCACAGGGAGCTGTCAGCTCATGGCTCTTGATGCTGGACCTGGAAGAGGGTCACTTCTCAGTTCCCTCCTGGGCAGGCACCTGTCGGAGTCTTCACCCCTGTGTTGTCAGCAGAGCCCCCAGCCCAGTCCCGGAGCTGACCACATAGCTTCATGGGAGGCTACAGGAGCCCCTAGAATGTTAGGACAAGGCCAGCAGCAGTGACCACACACACAGGGCGGAGCAGTCATGTTCCAAATCTCCTCTTAGCAAAGGATTCCGCATTTATGGGGATGCAATGAGGTGGTTCCTGAACTCCTGCCCAGAGACCAGCACACGTCACCAGCAGATGCTAGGAGAGTGGAGAAATCCGATAACCCCACTGCTCGCGGACAGCACCAGGCAGGAGAGGCGCAGAGAGCCGGAAGTGCCACCCCTGCTGCCCGGGACAGTTCTGATTCTCTGGGAGTCCTGGGGGATTCTCCTGCCTGTACCTGGCCCGGGGGCGGGGGGACTCTGACCAGTCTGCCCTCTAGAAGGTTTGAAATTGGGAGTCACTAATGTGCGTGCGGCTGGACCGTGAATTGAGGAGGCAGGGCGCGCCCCACAGAACGACAGAGTCAGGGCGGCACCTGTCAGGAGGCGGGCAGGGTAGAGCTACTGGGCTCAGAACTGAGTCGCTTCAGCAAGCTCTGGCTATCGTGGCTGACTCTTGTCACCTGGCGCTTTGCCCTGGAATGGTGGAGGCAGAGGAGACCTGCCTCCTGGAGGGCCGGACAGGTGGCTTGGAGCAGGGGTCTGGCTGGGTTAGTCTGCCTACGAAAGCTGCCTTCTGTGGTCATTTGCTCTGAGAACTGACCATCTCTGGGAGGGGCTGCCTCTCTCCAGCCAGGGAGGTCTCGTTTGCCTCAGCAAGAACAGGGAGAAAAGGGAGACACAGTTCACACACACTGGTAACTTTGTAGATTGACTCTCCGGTCCATATCAGCCACTTGAGAGTCTGGCTAATGGGAGTTGGTCTTTCAAGTATGTGTGCAATTCTGGGTTGCAGTGGGCATTTCCAGTTCCTGTCTGGCCACCCACTCCCTCTGAGTGGCAAAGGCAGGCGGATTCTCCTCTGGAGGTAGCCTTCTATTCGACATCAGTCCACGCAGTACAGGCAAGACTGACTCCATGTCGCCATGGTATGGGTGGGTAGGAGTTGCAAGCTGGGCTAATCGTGTATTCTGTAAACACCTGCTGGACTCCTTCTCCAACCTCGGCACTCTTGCAGGTTCCGGGGCTCCAGCAGGAAAGAGGACGACAATGACCCTGCTGGTGTGGGGGTTACACGCTGAGGGCTGGGCACGTGACCACACAGGACCCTGGGGCGCTTCCTGGGCACCCCTGCCTCTCACCCTCGAGGCCTCTTCCTCTACTAATCAAACCCTGTCTGGCTCGGACAGCAGGTCTCTAGCTTAAGAAAACAATCTTCATTTCTTGGACTTCCTTGTGGCCGTGGCCGGTTCTGAGCAGTGAGGTGGGAGTGGACTTCTACTCGGTGGCGTTTCGGTGGCAAGCATCTTCTTCATAAGAGAGACCTGGCGACACGTGTCCCCTCTGCCCGTCCCCACACCTGAGCTGCAGGAGCCACCTGCTGGAGCCAGACAACGGAAGCGGGATGCTGAAGACAGAGCTGCAAGGCTGGCTCACCTCAGGGCCCTGGAGCGTCGGGCTCTGGCACTTGTGTGTGGGCAGCCTGCAGTGAAATGCCATCCTGAACTCAGACGGAGCCACCACCCGCACGTGGGGCTGACCCAGCGGGATGGAAACCCACGCGCCCGGTGGCCGTCTCTGCAAGCTGCTCAACCCAGGGGCAAGTCGTGCTGGGAGCCGGGTTATGTCCAACAACCACACTGGAGCCCCTCGTCCAGCCCCGCCTGCTGAGTGAGCCCTTCCGGCTTGCACCAGCCTGGGCCGGGGTTCTCCAGCACCAGAGCCTGCACTGATTCATGCAGGATGTGATAAAGACGGGGTACGGGGGATAAAGATGGAGATGGGACACTATCTATCCCAAGCCCCGCCTCCCTCCCCGCCAACGCCTCCAGAGTCCCTCCTGGCCCCCAACTCCACCCCTCCAAGCGTGGTGCCAAAGAGAAAGGCTCCTCACCGTCTCCACCTGACCACCTGCAGCCCCGGACAAGAGAAAGCAGAGGCTGCTGCCATACACGCCCCTCCACCGGCAGATTTCTCTTCTGAGGCAGAAAATTACAATTTAATTAATGTGGGGAAAAATGTCTTGCAAATGAACTGTAGCAAAACAGATGGCTCTTCATACCGGAGGAAAAATTAGCAACAGATGTAGCTGCTGATGAGAAAGTCCACATCAATTTGGACAGTTGACTAATTAGACGCTCCAGCCGAGAGAACGGTTAACTTGGGGCATGTGGGGGTGTCGGTGCCGCCAACTCACACAAGGAAGATTTTGGTGGACGCTGGTTGCTAGGAGCGTTACGCAGCCTGCAGGGTGCGGCTCCTAGACCAGTGGTTTCCAGACTTGAGTGTACAAGAGAATTCCTTGAGAGCCTGCCAATGCTCCCAGAACAAACCATGGGGCAGGTTCTGCCGTGGGGGTCCCACAAGTCCCTGCACACTGCTGGTGTCGCTGTGCGCACACCACGCTTAGAGAACCATCACTCTGGATTAAACGTCACTGGGGAACCACTGAGAAATAATTATACAAAACTCGCCCACTGAAAGTGCACGGTTAGATCATTTTTAGTCTATTCAAAAGCTGTGTCACCATCAGCGACTACAGAATTCCAAACATTCTTCATCTCCCCGGTGGGAAGCTGTAGCCATGCCGAAGTCTTTCAGTCTCCACGGACTTTTTTCAAGACCCCTAATATGCATACTTTCAAGACTGTATTGCTGCAAAGTAAACTCATCCTTTGATTAGTCCTCTCCACCTTCCTTGGTATAGCAGCAGTGCAGTAGCTGAGGCGTGGGGGAGCGGTCACTTTCCCCAAGCAGCTGTAACATCTTACACCCCACCCCAAGCAACATGAGGGTCGTATTTTCCCACATCCTCACCAATACTTGCCACTGTGCATTTTTTTTAAACTACAGTCATTCCTGTGGGTGGGAAGTGGTACCAATCTGATTGTGGTTTTGATTGGCGTTTTGCTAGTGATTAAAGACACTGGCCATCTTTTGACAGGTTGATTGGTCATTTGTGTCTCCGGAACACCGCTTATTCAAATCTTTTGTCCATTTCCTGGGCTGTCTCTTTCCTGTTGAGTTGCAGAGAGCTCTGTGTGTGTTCTGGATATCAGCCTCTCACAGCTAGGAGTTGACACTGTTTCCTCCTGTGTTGTGGGCTGATATTTCACTTTCTTGATAGTATCCTATGAATCTTTAGAGTTTTCAATTTTGGCAAAATGCGATTTATTGATCACTTTGTTGCTTGTGTTTTTTTGGTGTCACTGAAGGATCTATTGCCTAATTCAAAGTCCTGAATATTTATACCTAAGAGTTTTAGATTCTTCACTATTTAAGTCTCTTCTTCACATGAACTGTTGTACATGGTGTGAATAAAATAGGCGACTATTTTTTTTAAAACGTGATGCTCCAGTTGTTCCAACACCATTTGTTGAAACGTACGGGTGCCCCATTAATCCTCCTGTCCACCTTATGTAGTGCCAGACAGTCTTGATGACTGTATCTTCATACATTCTGAAGTTACAACACCCCTCCAACTTCGTTCTTTTTCACGATTGTTCTATTCTTGGTCCATGCATTTCCATATGAACTTGAGGATCAACTTGTCACTTCTGCAGGAAGCCAGCTAGCTCTGTGGATCCATCTAGGGCTCTTCTCCATCTTCCAAACCAGGAACACAGCATTATCTTCCCATTTACTTAGTGCTTCCTTAAGTTCTTCCACCAATGTCTCAGTTTTTGGTGCAGGTCTTATACTACTTTTGTTAAATTTATCCCTGAGGGTCCTATTCTTTCTCCATTTCCTTTCATTTTCAGATGAATTGGTACTATATAAGAATAAACTGAACTTTGTGTACTGAGCTTGGAGCCCTCAAACGCATTCACTGTAACAAAGTTTTTAGAAGAACTCGGGATTTTCTCTACACAAGATCATGACATCTACAAATACAGAAGTTTCACCTTTTCTTTCCCAATTTGGATGCCTTTTATGGATTTTCCCTGCCTATGTAGTCTGACCAGGGTCTCCCGTACGGTGTGGAACAGGAGTGCTGCCCAGGTGTGGCAAGCTATCCTGTGCACCACCGAGGGCAGTCCTGGCCTGCCCCTCTCCATGGAGTGGCGCTGGGTGGACCCTCAGTCTGAGGCCTCCACTGAGACAGTACCTCCATCCCTGCTCACCCACCTCGAGGCAAGCAGCGGGCTAAAGAAACGCAAAAAAGTACAGAGCCTGCTTTTCTGCCTCCGAGGACCTCACCTCGCATTGGAGGGCCCCAGGCACTGTGAACCAGAGGCCAGGTCCAAGTGCCATCAGCAGAATGAGGAACACCACGCTGCACACCTCCTAGGCTCGCACACTCGGCAGCCTACACTACACTGACCGGCAGCCAGCCCGCCCCTCACCCCACCCCCCGGCTGCTTCCGCCCCTTGCCCTGCAGGGCCAGTGTTGCAGCTCAGGACTGGGCCCTCTTGGCCAAAGTCAACAGAGGAACTGGTCAGAGGACAACGCTTGGGAACAGAAGGCCTGGGGTGCCAACCCTGACTGTGGTACCCGCTCACCTGAGGGGGGGCTCGCTGAGCCTCAGTTTCCTCCTCCAGGAGCGGGGACCCAGCAGTTACCCACAGAGCTGCAGTGCAAACAGCGCTGCCATCGGATGCTAAGCTGAGTGCTGGGGACAGAGCCGGGCAGGAGGGAGGCGGCCGCGGTGCAGCCGCAGACGGCCCTTCTCCCCCTCTCTGATCTGCTCCGAGCCACCAGTGAGAGCCGTCTCACTGCCTTGCTTCAGCCTCACCTCGAGTCCAGGGAGGCTGATGTGCCCCTGTTCCACCCCCTTGCAGGGCAGCGGAGGGCGCCCGAAAGCTAAATGCAGCCAAAGCTCGGGGCCCAAAGCAGAACAGAGGTAAGGCTGCGTGCCCGCCATTGAGCAGGGCCCTGGAGGCGCTGGAGAGGCCATGGCCCAGCACCCTATGCAGGCTCAGTGTGGGCTGCTGTTCCCCACGTCCAGAGAGGTCCCAGGAGGCCGGCACACACACTCCTGGCAGCAGCGCTGTGGGGACTGGCTGGGGCAGGGACCCCTGGAGCAGGTGCCAGGGCAGGGGGCCCAGACACCTGGCTCTGTCCGGATGGCCACCGCCCTGGGTTTCAATCCCTAGGACAGAAAGAGGAGCTGTAGTATGGACGTGTTTTGCCAGTCCCCAGGGGCTAATCCCTGCTGTAAGGCCTTAAGAGGGCGCAAACAGAATCCCACCGTAGCGTCTGGAGGTGGCGCCTGTGGGAGGGGATCAGGGTTAGACAAGGTCACCAGGTGGAGACCCCTGGCGTTGAATCCTAGTGGTTTTCTGAGGAGACAGAGTGCCAGAGGGGACACACACGCACACACATACACACATGCACGCGCACACACACACACACACACACACACACGGCGTGACCCGTACCACCTTTGGACTCTGCCAGCAAAAAGGCCATCACCAGACACTGGCCCCTGAACTTGGACCTCCAGAACTGTGAACCTTTTCTCTACAAAGTTACCCAGCCTGAAGGATTTTGGTACAAAAAAGCAGACAAATGCAGGAGGCTGGCCTAAACGTTCCCAAGACCCTTTTCAACTCCAGTATTGTGAGTTCGCTGCTACCCAGGGAGCGACCAGAGGGAAACTGCTTTCGTTTAGGTATGAAACATTGAGCATCCTTCTCCACAGTGCTCTACTGGCCCTTTAAAAAATCGCTTGGAGCCTGACAGTGCAGACAACCTGACCGTGCACCTGCCAGCGAGTGGACGAAACACGGTGCTTTATGCAATGGAATATTACGTGGCCATAAAAGGGAAGAAAGCATGGACGTAGGCTAGAACATGAACTCTGAAAACACCACGCTCAGTCACCAAAGGCCACACAGTGCATGACTCCACAGACACGAAATATTCACACTAGACAAATCCAGAGAGACAGACGTAGGTAAATCCAGGGCTGAGGCCGGGAGGGGAGTAACCGCTAGTGGCTTGGGGCAATGGACGTGCTCTAAAGCGACTGTGCTGGTGGTGATGGCGGTCACACAACTTGTGACTACAGCGAGAGCCACTGAACCATATGCTTTGAAGGCACGGCAGGTGCACTCCATCTCCACAAAGGTATTCTGTTAAAAAAATAACGCGTAGCCAGTGTTTCTTCTAATTGTCCCGTGGACTGATGTCTCGGTGGGACACAGAGTGACAGCAAATCCTGGCCCTGGCTGACGAGCCGGTCTCTGCAATGTGTGATCTCTCTGGTGGCTCTGGCGACTGAAGCAGGAAGAACAGCATTCCCACCATAAAGTGTCCCGTGTCCCTGGGGGCAGACAGGAGCTGCGTGTGGAACCTGTGCATGCAAATAGCCCACGGCACCATCAGCCTCTCTCACCCTTGCAGCTACGAGAACAGAGCAGGTGCACGGAGCCGCTCAGGGGTCTGTCTCTGCAATGCCACCTCATTGAGGTTAGCAGGACCAGAAAGACCGTCTCCTCCCCCAGAACAGCTGTCATACGCTACCTAGAAGTGAGGAGGATGGGGGTAAAGGGGGAAAAGAAGCTTCCAGAAATCTTCCAGTCTCTAGTGCTGTGCTGGGTGTTGTTACAATAAAAGGATAAGGTTTAACAGCGCCGTCCATGCCCTCCAGAGAGCATGTGAGATCCCCAGAGGCCAGTAACACTGGCAGGATCACTCAGCACCCATGCACAGGTGAGCAAACACAGGTGCCTTCCCAGGTGAGCAAACACAGGTGCCTTCCCTACAGGGTGCAGCGGATCGGAGAGGCGAAAGCAGCACCTGGTGGGCTCCAGTGTCGGCCCCTTCTACACTTCCGGGGTCTGAGCCAGAATGCCAGCGTGCAGATCCCAGTCTGTCCTCCTCCTGTGTGACCTCAGGCAACTTGGCCCACCTGAGCCTCCGTTTCTTCATCTGGGAAATGGGGACAACAACAGCCCCCCCTTCCCCAGGCTGGTGATGAGAGTTTGATGACCTCATCTGCATAAAGCAGCCCACCTGGCACAGTTCCACCTCCTGGCACCGTTCCAAGAACCTCCGGGGTTCTGGGAAGCACACCTATACCAGCGCCTCCACTGAAGTGAGCTGGATGCATCATGGGTCGAGGGTACATATCTAAGGCCACTCACCACCGTGTGACAGCCAGGGGTCCCTCGACCTGGGCCTCTGCTCCTGGGGGGAACAGCTCTTGAAGGTACTCGGGGTTTGGGAAGCACAGAGTGGAGAAGCGGCTCCCTGTGCAGGAGTCATGTAGCTTCTCTGAGCCTCAGTCTTCCCCCCTATAAAGTGGGGATACTGAACCTTCTCCCTCCCAAGGCAGCTGTGAGCATTAAATGGTGTGTGCAGTATGGAGGTGATGCAGTACAGTGGTTAGCACAGGCTGCTATCAGAAACCCTGCTCTCTCCTTAGTCACTGGGTGGTCACGGGCAAGGCGCTTAACCTCTCGGTAAAGCCTCCAGATCAGGGCACGGCACGCAGAAGCACCTTAGGTGCCCGCTGTGGGGCTGGTGCTCAGAGTGCTGTGACACAGGCATCCTATATGAGCACGGGTTCAAGTCCCGGCTGCTCCACTTCCGATCCAGCTCCCTGCCAATGCACCTGGGAAAGCAGTGGAAGTAGGCCCAAGTGCTTGAGCCCCTGTCACCCAGGTGGGAGACCCGGACGGAGCCCCAGCCATTGTGGCCACTCAGGAAGTCAATCAGCTGATGGATGGAAGCTTGCACTCTGTCTCTCTGACTCTGCCTTACAAAGAAATCAATAAATCTTTAAAAAAACAACACAACAAATAACCTGCTGTGGACTGAGTTGTAATTGCTGTTCCCCAACCCCCAAATTCATACACCCGAAGCCCGAGCCCTAGTAGGCGCGTGGATTTGAATTCAGGGCTCCTGGGAAGTAATCAGAGTTGAGTACAGTCCTGACCTGACAGTGACCTTATAAGAAGAGGAACAAGAGTGAGCTCACTCCCTCCTTGTGCACGCACTGAGGAGCGGCCGTGTGACCGCCGGGCCAGGAGGCAGCCACCCGCGAACCAGGCAGGGGGCCCTCCCTGGAAGCCTCCTGGGCTGTGCCGAAGTCGCTTCCTGCAGTTCCTGCCCCTGCTTTCCGGCCCCAGCCGGAGCTGCGGGACACAGAGCCTGCAGGACCTCCCCACTTCCTCAGGTCCCAGGTCCGCAGCCAGGAAGGCCACCCCCAGTGAGGACAATGGGGCGGAAGTCCTGCTGGAGGGCCCAGGTGTGGCCTCTGAGGCCTCCCATGACCTCCCAGCCACTGAGGCAACCGCAACCAACCAACCCGCACCGGGGCTTCCCCACGCCGGGTAGGGCTCAGGGTCACGGAGGTCATTTCAGGGCAGGGCCAGGGCTGCAGGCCATGCAGGTGAAAACAGCGCCCCCTTTTGCTCGGGAGGCCTCGCTACCACCATCACCCTCATGGCTCCCAGGATGGAGAGCAAGGCTGCATTTGGTGTCCACAGGGATGGCGGGCACCAGAGCCTAGGAGCTGCTGTAGCCTCCTCCCGCCCGGCCTGTCCAGTGAAGGAAGCAGACCAGGCACAAAGCGCACTGTGTAGTCAGTGCTCGGATTTGCCCTGGTCCCGAAGGATGGAGACTGGGGCCTGTCCTGTTCCCATCTGGATCCCCAGAGCCCAGGACAGGGGCTGGTACCCAGGTATTTACTGACTCCGAAAAGCATCCTCTTCAAGGTGCCTGAAGCCCAGTGCCTGCACCTAACGGGTGCTCAGTGCCCGCTCGTCCCCTGCCCTTGGCCCCTGGCATGAGTGACTGTCCCAGGTCCCCAGGGCTACTGGCGCTTGTGGCCCTCCTAGAACATTGCCTGTGGTGCAGACAGGAGAGGATGTAAGAAGCTGGCTCGAGAAGAAGCCATGCAGTTAAAGCACACGAGGAGCCAAAGGAACATTCGCTGAGCACCTGCTCCGTGGCAGAGCGCGTACACAGACCCTGACCTGATTACTTTATTTACCGGTCAGAGGGCCCCCTCCCCCCACGGTAACTATCAACATCACCACCCATCTGTGGCCTGGGGAGGTAATACGTCTGTCCAGGGCCACAGCGCCGGAGAGAGGCATGAGCGCTTCAGAAAGTTCACGGAGGGGCGGGCGCTCGGAGCAGCAGTTCAGACCCCGTCTGGGACAACTGCATCCCTTGTTCCCTTATCTGAGTCCCAGCTCCACTTCTGCTTCTAGCCCCTGCTCACACACACACTGCGAGGCAGCAGATGTACGGCCCAAGTCCTCTGGTCCCCGCCACCCTCCTGGGGACCCAGACTGAGTTCCTGGCTCCTGGCTGCAGCCTGATTCGGCTCTGGCTGTTACGGGCATTTGGGGAGTGAACCAGCAGGTAGAAAGCTCCTGTGTCCGTTTCTCTGCCGTTTAAACTTTTGTAAATCTATTCTTTAAAAGTCTATGGGGTGGGCACAGTGGCGCAGCAGGTTAAGCCTCCACTTGGAACACCTGAACCCCAGTTGGAGCGCCTGGGATCAAGTCGCACCTCCTCTTCGGGCCCAGCTCCCTGCTAACTGGGAGGCAGCAGATGATGGCCCAAGTGCTTGGGCCCCTGCCACTCACATGGGAGACCCGGATGGAGTTCCTGACTCATTCCTGGCCATTGCTGGTAATCGCAGAATGAAGCAGACGATGGAAGATATTTGTCTGTCCCTGTTTTTCCTTCTCTCTGCCACTCTGCCTTTCGAATATATAAAAATAAAAAGATAAAGATAAATTTAGTGGGTTAAGACACGGGTATCCTACATAGGAGTAGGGTTGACTCCCAGCCCCAGAACCTGACTCCAGCTCCCCAGGGAGGCAGCGCTGACAGCTCAGTTGGCTTCCTGCCTCTCATGCAGGAGACCTGGATTGAATTCCTGGCTCCTGGTTCCAACCTGGCCTGGTGCCAACTGACTGTTGTGGGCATCTGGGGATTGAACTACCAACAGACGTTCTCTTTCTGTCTGCCTTTGAAATAAATCAGCAAAAAACATTTTTAAATAAAATAAAAAGGCACAGATAAATTTATTTTGACGCAGACCTTTCTGAAATGCATGCATGTTTTTTTCGTGATGTACATTTTCCATGAGCTGTTTCAAGGCCCCTCCCCGACCTGAGAATCCAATCCAGGGCCTCTGGACTCCGGAGCGGCCCCAGGCTGTGCCCAGAGGAGCTCCGGGAGCCAGGCCTCGTCCTCCCCTCCCCTGCAGCTGCGCTGGCTTCTTCCCCCTCCCCTCGTCCCCTCCCTTGGCACTCCTCCTGGGCCCCGGGATTCCTCCTGGGGGCCCACTCTGGGAGAACTCCAGTTCTGCCCGCCCCCAGGGGGATCCCTCAGAGTCCCCTACAGCCCCAGGTCACTGTGAAACGGAGCCAGCCAGGAGCCGTAAAGAGGTAGCAGGAAGGGCGCGGAGCCGGCTGTGTGGAATTCCTCCCGCAGGCCGCGTCTCAGCGACTTGCTCTGTGCAGAATTCCTCCTGTGTGGGGACTCTTAGCCACTCGCTCCTATTCCCAGTCAACCGTGGGCCCCCAGCCTCTGCTCCCCTGGCTGCCTTGCACACCTACAGGAGTGCCGCTGCTCCCCTCCCAGCCCCTGCTCTTCCTACAGGGAGGGGAGGAGGAAGCCACTCGTGGTTCCCAAGGTGATGCCTGGAAAACATCTGCAGGGGACAAAGGGACTTTCCTTCCCCGGCCTTATTGAGGGCAAGGAGGGGAGCCTGGCACGGTCCCAGAGGATGGGCAAGTCCAAGGGCGTGGCCGGAGGGAGGAGGTGGGCAACTCCGACAGGAAGTCCCCCAGGAAGGGCGGCGGTGGACTCACAGGTGCAGGGAGCCTGGGAGCTACCCCTTTGCAAGTTCCCCTCCCTGCAGGTGACCTGCCCAGGGACTCCACGCCTTGGAGCAGCTCCAGATTCCAGGACAGAGAGAAGGGTGGCAGGCCCCAGGGGCCTCCCTGTCCAGCCCTGCAGGAGTCAGGCTCCCAGGATGTGGGAGGCCATGGCCAGCTTGCATCACAGATAACCAGGTGGCCGAGAAGGGCATCCCCTGGCCAGCGGGCAGATCAGGATCGGGAGACAGATATGGAGGCCAGCGGTGGGGGGGGGGGGGGAGGAGTTGTGGCCTCGCCAGGCCCCTTGTCTGTCAGGTGGGGACGCTGATGCCCCTCTTGAAGCTGAAGAACATGGATTCAGAGCAACCCCAAGGGCAGCCCACGCCTCCTTGCCGCACCTGAGCAAGCTCCGCTGGTTCTGGACCGGGGTCGCCCCCCCTCGCTGTGGCCCCAACCCGGCCCTGTCCTGCCCTCCTGATGTCTGATCTCCAGGTTCCAAGGACGTGACACTCCTTAGGCGCTGGGGCCCCAAGTCCTGGTCTCAGCCCCTCATGGGCGTGGAGAGGAGCTGGGCTGCTGATGCGAGAACACAGGGCTGGCAGCGGGACTCGGGGCCCCAGCCTAGGCCTGGGCCAGGCCCTGCCACAAAACAGGCCACATCCTGCCTCCTCTACTGCTGAGCTGGTTCTCGGGGTGGACCCACTGCCTCTGTGCCCCAGCCCTGCCCTGTGAGGCCCTAGAGCCACCCCCGCAGCATTCAGTGTCTGCCCCCTCCCCAGGGCCTCAGCTCCTGTCCCAGCTCGGTGTGACCCTCCCTCCCACCAGACAGGTGGGCTCAACGTGACCTTGGTGCCTCACGCGGCTTCCGGGCCACGCGTGTATCAGAGCAGGGCCAGGATGCCAGTGCCCTTGGTCCCCTGGTCAAGCAGAAGGGCCCAGGGATGCTGACCCTCGGGGCTGGGCTTCTCTGTACCCTCAGAGGTCACGTGTCATCTTCTGCTTCTTCCCTTCATGTTGAAGCAGGGCCAGGAGGCGCTAACCGGGCCCAGCAGCTCCCAAGCAGCCAGAGTCACCCAGAAAGGGCCAGGAAGTGCAGGCTCAAAGGCCTGGAGTTTTTTTTTTTTTAGAGTGAGCCCCTGGGTGGCTGGGACGAGTGTGCCCCGTGCCTCAATCCAGAAACTCCAAGGTCATCCATGACCCCCAACAGAGCCAGCACCAGGCAGACGGCAGAGCACGCGGAGTCCCCTTTCCACAGAGGAACTCCACGTGCCGAGGCAGGCTAAACACGGAACTCTCTAGAAAACCACAGTTCTGCCCTTGGAGGTCCTGGAATTCTGCTGCCTCTTGAGATGAACATGGATGTCAGAAAAAAACAAAAACAAACCACAACCAAAACCCCAAGAATCCCTCCAGGATATGGGGCCACAGAGCTCAGGCTTTGTCTACCTCCTAGCACTGCGAAGGTCTGGTCAAAGACAAAGGCAGACTGGTCGGGTCCGGAATTCACTCATCCAGCAATGTCTCCTAAGTGGCTCCTGTGTGCCAAGCACAGGCATGGGGGATCCGACAGTGGACGAGACCCACACAGGCGCCTGCCCTGTGGGGCAGACGGGAGTCATGGGGACACTGCATTCCCTAAGTGCAAGGGTCCTGAGGCAGGTGCACACCTGGTGAGTTCTAGGAATGGAGGCGAGGAGGCCCGTGTGGCTGGAGCAAAGGAGCAGGAAGTGAGGTGGGCTGGGGGCCAGCAGTCAGGCGACACGGGACTCCGAGGTCAGACACCCAGTGCGCTGGGCACAGTGGAGGGCGTGGGGCAGAGCAGTGGTCTGCTCCAACTTACTCATGCGGAGGCGACATCTCTAAACACACAAGGTGTCACTGTCTAAGGGTCAGCTTCAGCACTGGGAAATCCTGTCCCAGCAAATGAGCAACGCGCAGACAGAAGGGCCGGCCCACGCCACAAGGCTGGAGAGCGGGCGAGGACGTCCCTCCAAGTAGCACGGGTGCTGCTTCCCCCGAGCAAAACGAAGACCAGCCACCCTGAGCGGTTCATCAGATTGCTAGGGTTCCTGGTGCCTCCCTGGCCAGCAGCCCGCAGCCCCAGCACCCTCGGCGGAGCCTGTAGCCCGCTGGAGCTCTTGCACCTCTGGGGACGAACGCAGCAGCTGCCTCCCGGGCATTCTGGTGCCCTCTGTCCTCTCTGCACCCCAGCTCGCCAGCACCCTCACAGCCCAGGCCTCCACCCTGAAGCCCTGGGCTTTGTGCTGTCGGAGCACCCAGTGCCCCAGAACTCACCGGGCACGGAGAAGGGGGACAGGAAGACAGCCTCAGCCGGCTGGGGCTCCGGTGGCGGCGGCGGCGGAGGCGGCGGCTGCTCCTGGTCCTGGTGCGGCTCTTCGGGGTTGTCCGTGGGAACGGTGCCGTTCTCCATGTTTTCGGGCCGCCCGTTCTGCAGCGGCTTGCTGCTCACTCCGTTGGCCGCGTTGATCAGTCTCTGCCGCTGTGCGGACAGGAGGCGAGACGGACACAGCGGGGTGAGACCAAGCGTCCCGCTGTCACCCTGTCCCTTACACACCCCCAGCTCTCATGGGATCTGCAACGACACCTCTCCAGACAGGGTCGCCTGGAGCCAACCCTAGGACCTTGTTTCTTTCTTTCTTTTTTCTTTTTTGACAGGCAGAGTGGACAGTGAAAGAGAGAGACAGAGAGAAAGGTCCTCCTTTGCCGTTGGTTCACCCTCCAATGGCTGCCGTGGCAGGTGCACCGTGCTGATCCGACGGCAGGAGCCAGGTACTTATCCTGATCTCCCATGGGGTGCAGGGCCCAAGCACCTGGGCCATCCTCCACTGCACTCCCTGGCCACAGCAGAGAGCTGGCCTGGAAGAGGGGCAACCAGGACAGAATCCGGTGCCCCGACTGGGACTAGAACCCGATGTGCCGGTGCCGCAAGGCGGAGGATTAGCCTATTTAGCCACAGCGCCGGCAGGACCTTGTTTCTGTTCCGGGGAAGCCTCTGAGGACTGCAGGCCCTGGGCCTCCCCCTGGCTTAACACTAGCTCGGGAGCACAGCCCGAGACCCCCACAGCAGCGGTCACCCCGGGCTCTTCTGGGGACAGCCATGGGAAAGGGCCACACGGCTTCTGCAACCTTCGAAGACGACATCGTGCAGAAAAGCACTCTAGGGATGTGGCTTGGTGGCGTCCAACATGGAAAGTGACCGCCGAGGTGCCCTCGAGCCTGGCTGCTGTAATGTCGAGCAGCTTCCCCCAACCCCGACCCCCCCACACGGAGTCCAACTGCTTATGTCACCCCGTGCTCGGCGCCTTGCAGGCAGCCGAGTGCCCGTGACTCCCTCGCACCCCTGCAGGGGCTCTCGCTCACGGCCACGTGGTCCCGCACTGCATGAGTGACCCACAAGGTCTTCTCTGCCTATTTGGGGCACGTGGGAGGCTTCTCCTTTTGACTTACCACGAAGGCTCAGCTGTGACTACACGCGGACTTGTTTTTGTGGACACACTCACGCCTCTGGGGTGCCTCCCTGGGAGCGGGGCTGCTGGGTGTGAGTGGAATCACTGCCCGCTTGCACTGGCTTTGAACTTGAGTGGCCTCCCAACCTTGTCAACTCTCGCTATCATCAATCCTTCAACTGCAGCCATCCCGGGAGGAGTGTGTCTGTGTCTACGGCTGTGGTTTGCTTTCCCCAACGGCTGAGATGCTAAGTGTCTTACAGGGTTGCCTCCTCCTTCAAGTCTCACACCAAGACTGCGGAATGTGACCAGCCCCATCCCCTTCCCTCTTCCCACCGCACTGCTGACAAAGGGGGTCTCCCCCCACCCCCGCCCCTGAGCCCAGGCCGCTTTCCTGGCCCCGTCTGTGGGTATCTACTAAACCAAGCAGAGACAGAGGCCAAGTTTCAAACAACAGCCTGTGGCGTCCCCTCGTCCAGGGGCTTCCTGCTCTCTGCACGACTGCCCTCCCCCAGTGCTCAGCCAGCATCTCAGACCAGCCGGAAGTCACACAGTAGACACAGACACCCCTCCCAGCTGCTGCAGCAGGAGCCCGAGGGACAGCGTGGGTGTCTCCCAACCCCTTATCCTGGTCGTCTGGGGGACAGGCCACCATCACTTAACGCGGCAGCGTCTCAGAAGAAAGAACTGTGTCCCGCCCTCCCGTTGAGATCACGCAGTCTAGGGAGCAGCGGACAGCTTTAAGGTTTTTCCCATGGAGTCCACAACACAACCCACCCAAAAGAACAAAGCGATTTGTGCCCGAGCCTCAGGCCCAGACGTGCAGGCATAGAAGTTTTCTACCCAAGGAAGGCTCAAGGACAGGCTGTCCTTGGAGTCCAAGAAAACCAGCCGTGCTGGGGCTGAACTCTAAGGGGAAGCATGTGGCCCAGTAGCAAAATCCAGGCTGCTCCTACTCTAGCTCGATAGAAATCTACAGAGATTGTACCTGGAAAAAATACCTAGAGATAGGCCAGGGTATATCAAAAGAGGAACAGATTACGACACAGAGGAGGCGGCGGATCCACAGGCTGAGAGAGACGAGCCCGAGGCTCTCCGCAGGTGCACCCTAGACAGTGAGGCCAGGAGCCCTGTCAGGCCAGGGCGGCCATTCCTAGGATGCGGATTAGCAGTGGCCCCGGCTGTGCCACCTCAGTGACGTGGGCAGGGGCTGTGCACAGTGAGGGGACAGACACCGACGGGAGGCGGCAGGGGTGCGACTGGATTGACACCTAGGACTTGATGCTGTGTCTCCCTCCCACAGACTAGACTGGAATTAGAATGACCCAAGAAGCCAGCACTGGCCCCTCTCACAGAGCAGGTTCGAGTCCCAGCTGCTCTGTTTCCAACGCAGCTCCCTGCTAAGGCACCTGGGAAGGCAGCAGAAGATGGCCTTTTCTCTGCCTTTGAAATCAATACATCTTTCAAAGGGAAATGACCAATGAGGAAATGAGGCCAAGGGGGCTTAAGAAACAGCGCTGCAACTGGGCGCTTGTGGTCTCCCACCCGCCCCGACTCCCACTCCGTGATGAGTTGTTCCCGTAAGTCTGCGTGATCTCTGGGCGTGGGCGGTTCTTCAGTGTGCATGGCTGAAGCCTTCCTGTCCAGTTCCCCCACACAGGGAAAACGAGGGCCAAGGAGATGAACCCATCACCAGCCGATGTGAGGTTAAAACCTGCATCCCTCCTCCCTGAGCCTGGCCTCGCTGGCTCCCCTCACCGCCTTCAGGGTGGGCCGGTACCATGCGGTGGAAGACCAAGTTTATCCCAGCAGCTTGAAACAGCTGGGGCATGGCAACCAGCATTGACCAACCTATCAAAACCTAGGATATTCCTGGCTGCATGCAATTGGCAGAACACACCGTAAACAGAAGTCTCCACGCCTTAAGTGTGTTCAACACCAATCCCCTGCTTCCCTCTGCCCCCACCAGCACCCGGGGCACAATGGTTACACTTGGAAAAAACATCTGAGATTCAGTAAAATTTCAGGGACTCAGACTTACTGATTTGAACCAAAACTGTTCAAAGCAGCTTGGAAAAGTCTTTGGTTTCTCAGTTCCGCAGACTGGGCAGGCTGTGTATGAAGTTGAAGCAGGCAAGTTTGAAATGCAGAGCCTATTAGTGCTGGGAGACATCTTTCTTGCATATCATCTGTGTGCTAATTTCTTTTTTTTTTCTTTTTTTTTTTGACAGGCAGAGTGGACAGTGAGAGAGAGAGACAAAGAGAAAGGTCTTCCTTTTCCGTTGGTTCACCCCCCAAATGGCTGCTGTGGCCGGCGCACTGTGCCAATCCGAAGCCAGGAGCCAGGTGCTTCTCCTGGTCTCCCATGGGGTGCAGGGCCCAAGCACTTGGGCCATCCTCCACTGCACTCCCGGGCCACAGCAGAGAGCTGGACTGGAAGAGGAGAAACCAGGACAGAATCCGGCGCCCCGACTGGGACTAGAACCCCAGGGTGCCGGCGCCGCAGGTGGAGGATTAGCCCAGCGAGCCACGGCGCCAGCCCTGTGTGCTAATTTCTAAACATCAGTGATCACAGCCTCAAGTGCTTTCACTACTGCCTCTGAGAACAGGGACTTAGAATTCTGGTGTGCACGTATATGAGGGTACTTCAGAAAGTCCGTGGAAAAATGGAATTAAAAGATGCTGAGGTCGGCACTGTGACATAGCAGATAAAGCAGCCGCCTGCCATGCTGGCATCCATATGGGTGCTGGTTCAAGTCCTGGCTGCTCCACTTCTGATCCAGCTCTCTGCTATGGCCCAGATGCTTAGATCCCTGCACCCATGTGGGAAATCCAGAGGAGGCTCCTGGCTCCTGGCTTTGGAGCGGCACAGCTCTGCCCTTTGCAGCCATTTGGGGAGTGAACCAGTAGATGGAAGACCTCTCTCTCTCTGCCTCTGACTCTGTAACTCTGACTTTAAAAAAAAAACGGTGCTTACTTTTCTGCAGAAGATGGTCCAAGTGCTTGGGCCCCAGCACCCACATGGGAGACCCAGAAGAAGCTCCTGATTCCTAGCTTCAGATCGGCCCACTCCAACTGAGGAGTGGAACAGTGGATGGAAGATTCTCTCATTCTCTCTCTCTCTCTCTCTCTCTAACTCTGCCTTTCAAATAAACAAATATGTCTTCAAAAAAATTTTTGCACCAAAATAAACTTATCTGTTTAAATGTTCATTTATATATTTGAAAAGAGGAGTGACAGAGGAAGAAAGAGAGCTAGAGAAAGGGATCTTCTATCTGCGGGTTCACTCCCTAAATGCCTGCAACAGCTAGGCCAGGCCAGGCAGAAGCCAGGATATCAACCTGAGTCTCCCATGTGGGTGGCAGGGGCCCAAGCCCTTGTGTCACCAGCTGCTGCCTCGAAGGGTATGCATCATGTAACAGGAAGCTGGCTCAGAAGCGGAGGTCTTGTACTCAGGCACCGTGACATGAAACGCAGGCGTCCCAAGCCATGGCTTACCCCGCTGGGCCACAATGCCCACTCCCGGGCTCAACTTCCATTCCATTCTCCCACAGAGACCAGAAAAAATTAGTAAGCTCATCATCTTTGCTGTGCTGTTCACACTTGCGTAACAATCACAATTGTTCTTGTTTTCAAAGCAGAGGGAGACACATGGCCCAGAATTCCAGTGATGCAGCGACAGTGACGGGGGAGCCCCGGGCCACCACCACACACCAGCATCCGAGCTTCCTCCTCGGGTTGCTCCACCCACAGAGACCAGGTTTTCGTTCTTCCTTCCCCCTATATGACATTTTAGAGACACACCCCTACTCCACACTGCCCTTCCCCCGGTTAGCTCTACTCTGCTGTCTGACCAGAGGCTTCTCGGCACGGGACTGGGCCGCAGCCTGCTTTAGACGCCCTCTGGAAGGAGAACGCACGGCCTGCAGCAGGTGTCTCGGCTACTGGAGGCACCAGGGCTGCCTTCCTTAAACAGGGGCAGCGACAGACATGGCCAGGAGCCCTCGGAAGCGAAGGCCTCCACTCCAGAGCCCGCCCTTGAACTTGGAGCAGACAGACCTACCTCGTTAATGATGATCCTGCTAGCCATCCGTAGGCGGGTCCTGGGCCCAAACTTGTTGGTGATCATGATGCGTAAGCCCGCTTCCGGGAAGCTGAACTTGGGGGGGCTGGAGCTCATGATCTCGTCCACCATCACCACTGGGCTCTTGCCGTACTGTGGCTTCTCCTTCACTGCTGAGCACAAAGCCGGGGTTAGTGCTGACCTCTCAGAGGGCCACGCCCAGGCTCAGTACCACGAACTCCCCTGCATTTTGCAAACCCAGGTGTCCCGGTGCTTGGCTGCAGCTCCTCCCATTAAGATGGGTCAGCGGCACTGAGGCACCTGCTCATGGAGCCCAGGGGTGCCCTGCTACAGGGGCACTCACGGGCAGACTCTCCACCTCCACCTCCACGCCTGTCTCTAAGGCTGAGCCTGAGCATCGTTAGTCCTGTCTAAGCCTCGCCTTTCACCCGTGACCGTGGGGGGGTGCTCACTCCCCGTTTACAGAGGCCCGGGTGAAATGTCACACCCGACAGGGCTCCCGGGGGATGAGAAATGCCGCAGGCGCCCTGCTCTGCCGATCACCGCACCAGCGGGGAGGTCACGCAGACCCTGGCTCTCTAGAAGGTAAGCAGTGATCAAAGGGTCATATCCCCGAGGGGCGCCTGCTTGCCCAGGGGTGCGTAGGGGAGCAGCTGGCTGAGCCCAGCGCCTCTGAAAAGCCCTACCACCCCCCAAGGAGGGAGGCTGCTCTCTTAGACCCTCTCCTTCCCCTCGGGAAGCTGAACAAAGTTCTGGGTGTCCAGGCCTCTTCCTTGCCAGCTATGCAAATGGGCTCGCTGGCGGGGGATTTGACAACTGACCCCATTCGCTGGGAGAGCCTTGCGACCAAAGCACTCATGCCCACAGCTTTGCCTCTGCACCTCTTCCCAGTCCCCAGTGAGTGTGCCTTGCACGGAACAGAGAGCCCCCGGAGATGGCCATGCAAGAGTTAAGGGCACAAAACAGACCCCCTCCCCGAACAGGCAGCAAGGCTCAGCAGACAGGAGGCAGGTGGTTAGCAAAGGAAGCCGCAGGACTACGCATTTGCCCCGCAGGGACACGAACCTCCAAGGAGGCATGGGTCCTTGGGCTGGGCTCCTGGTGTCTTTTTGGCTTTTGAAATGCATGTGTTACTGCTTGGATGAGAGCGGGTTACTTACAATTTAGAAGAGGAGATTGTTAGGAGACAGAGGCCCACAGAGACCGGCGGAGACGCTCAGCGTGCGGAGGGGTCTGGGCCACAGCCTGGGCGGTGGTGAAGACGCCAGGGGGTTACTGGAGGAGGGTGTTAGTAGCGGGCTCCTGCCACGGGGAGCCTGCATGCTCAGGACCCCTCTCTCTTAGAGGAAGGGGGCACCAGCGACACCGCAAGGCTTCGGGCTCCACCCTGTGGCAACAGCCCTGTCACAGCCACTGCAAGGCGGAATGGCTGGGCTCAAGGAGGGCAGGCAGGGAGCCCTGGGAGGCAAGAGCTGTGGTTCTAGCTCCTGGACACCTTGTCCAGCGCTACCCACCAAGCGATGGCCCAAGGTGGCATGTCCGAGCCAAAGGTGGCAGCCTACGGGGTAACTGGATCACAGCTTGTTTCTCCTGCAGTGATGCCCAAGGCCGGGTAGCACCTCCCCCCACCCCACTCCAAGGCCAAGGTATGCCCAGGGCCAGGGCAGCCTGCAAGGCCCCCCTGTGAGTGCTCTGAGCAAGGCCAGCTGGGTACAACATGGCAGCCAGCGGCCCCGGTTGCCAGGCTGTGCCAAAGGCTGCCTGGAAACCAGCCAGGATCAAGCTGGGGAGCTGAATTGCACGGCCTTCCAGGAAACGGTCACGCGCAGACTTCACATGGGAAACACCCAAACTCACGGCAGCAAATTCAGGGCCCAGGCGGGCGTGTTCCGGAGAGACCCGCCCAGCCAGCAGCCCTCCCGTTGCTGTGGGTGGCGCTGCACCTGCCTGGGGGCTGAGGTTGCTGGGGGTTCTGACATCTCCAGCCACCAGAGCCCAGACAAACACTGTCGGCAAAGGCAGCTTCCCTAGGACCCAGTCCCCTCCGCCCCACCTGGTGTCACAGGTGCTCCTTCCCCCTGCTGCGGTCACATCTACTTAGGGGACAGCACACTTGCTCTCAGGGAGCCTTCTATGGGGCAGTGAGGACCAGGGCCCAAAGCCCCTGAAGCTCATGTCTCTAGCCCTCCACTCTGATTCCAGGACCCAGGGCTGCACGCCCCTCTCCTGGGACCCGGGGGGACCCTCCTCTCCCTCGGCTTGACATTCATCAGATAAAAATCGCAGGGAGACCTGGGTTCTCCCTGTCCCCAGGGAGCACTGAGGGGCCAGTCCTGCGGCCAGTCTCCCAGTTTTCTAGAACATGTCCTTACAGAGATTTGAGGGAGAATATGAAATCTGTGGACAGACTGTACTGTCTCAGCCACAAAAGTGAGGGCGGCAGAGTCATGACCGAGCCCAGAAAGGAGCCACGTGGGCAGCGGCCGCCGGGGAGCCTGGATGCCCCTGGGAAGGGCGAGGCGTGGAGGCCCCGGGTTGCCAACGAGGAGCGCGGCTCCCAGGGCACCAGGGCGGGCGTGCTTGGCAGCAGGCGGCTCGGGGGCACCCCTGTGAACCAGGCATTTTCTCCTGGTCTGAATAACACCTGTTCTCTGGCCCGAGAAGGGTGGGAGGTCCCGGGAGCACCATGGAGGTGCAGGGCAGGTCAGCCTCCATCCTGCTGGACTACATGGTGGCTGCACAGCTGGAGACCAAAACAGCCTCCAGTGGGGGCCTCCCCCTCCGAGGCAGTCATCCTGGAAACGGGCTCCCCGGGGCAGCCTGCTGGGCATGCAGGGGTCCAACTGCGCTCCATGGGCTTCTACTCTTGGCCCTTGCAGGCAGGCCTCTGGCAGCCAGGCTGTGGCCATGACCGCACCTGCACTCCCGCCCCATCATGCATCTTCCTTCTATATCGAGAGGCACACCCCCAACAGAGCCCTGTGACAAGTGTGTCGCCCCTGGAGGTGACCTGGGGCTGGACAAGACACACCTGTCCAACATGTGCATGGAAGAAACCCCTACCTCAATCCACTCCAGGAGGAAGAGTGGTAGGGGGGCTGAGGGACACAGCTTCCAGCCCAAGGCTGCTGCCCAGGGCAAGGGGCTCCCAAGCAGACCCACCAGGGGCTGGCCTGGGCTGCCACCCTGCCCCACAGCCGTCCTCCCTGGGCCTGCTGTTCCTCGGGGCGGGGCTCTGAGATGGCTCCACGCCGGGCTGCACAACTCAGGACCTGGCCTTTGTGGCTTCAGTGAGCCCTTCAGCACTGGGCCCAGTGTCAGGAGCCACAGCGCAGCCCAGGCGGCTCTGCCACCCCCAAGGCTGGAGCCTGCTGCATCTCCAAAGAGCCACGGCCCTCCTTGCCCCTTCCCTGGGGACTTAGGGACACTCCCCCGGATGTAACCACTGAGTTTTTCTTTCTGGGTGGCCCTTGCCGTCCATCCTTCTGCCTTCTAAGCAAATGCCAGTCTGAGCAACCTCTCAAATACCGGCTCTCCCTCGGGATTCAGGGACTCAGGGGACTTGTGAGAGCCAGAGGGTGCCGGTCCAGGAGGAGCGTGTGTGTGTGTGTGTGTGTGTGTGCGTGTGCGTACGGAGGAGGGGGAGGGTGGTCCCACGGCACATGGCCACCGCTCCTGTCTGCTCAGCCTTACCTTGCCCCAGCAATGGCATGGAGGGGTCATCACAGCCACAGTCATAGAAAGCATTACCATCCTCCAGCTCACTGTTGACCGTGTTGCCGTTCGCGATGCTCTTTTGTTTGATTGTGAAAAAGGCTTGAATCTTCACATTGTACCTGAAAGGCAGGGCAGCCGGGTGGTCAGAGCAGTAGAGGCGAGTCCCTCTGAGCAGGCACGGGGGCAGGGTATCTTGGGGGCCTTGTATCCCGCAGTGCCTGGACCAAGGGGCGGGGGTGGGGAGGGGACAGCCAGGGAGGAGTGGGCGAGCGCTCAGCTGAGCTGGGAGAGGATCCTGACAACAACCCCAAGCCAGGTGCAGCCTGGGGACCGTGCTCCTGGGCAGCTTCCTGGGGACCCAAGAAACCTCCGCCCAAGAAACTGATGGAGGTCCACTTACCACAGGTCGGGAGAACAGAAACTCACGCAGCCTGCAGGGGGCGTAACTTGTGCTCTCCCTTCCCCCTGCTCCCAGTGCCCTGCAAAATCTGCTCCCAGGGCTGCTGGTGGGGTGGGGGTGGGGGGCTGCATCACTTACAGCCAGCATTGCGCCCTGCCCCTCCCATGGGACTCTGTCTTGCTCCATGGCAAAGACCCTCGGGCCGCTCGGCGTCGGCAGGTGTAGGAGAGCCTTCAAGGCCACTCTGCGGCTACTTGGCAGCCCCTCGCCATTTTTAGAAAATGCCACCAACGTCCTACAGAAACGGGAGGATTTTCATCCTCCGAAACCCCAGCGTGCTTCCTTTGTAGTGATGTGTGGGCGTGGGAGGAGGACGACTGGGCGTGGCTCAGCTCGTCGTGGTTTCATTTCCGTTTTTTTGTGATGTTTTGGCGGAAAAAAATATCCGTAACATAAAATGTGTCATTTTCATTATTTCCCACTTTCAGGTGCACATGGCTGTGTGACCATCGCCACTCGTCCCAACATGCTTCCATCCTGCCCCACGCCAGCGCTGCACCCATCAATGAGCGACTCTCCACCACCCCTCCCCTGCCCCGGCACTCATCGCTAATCCATGTTCTGCATCGACGCCCGCGACCCTCCCAGCTGCCTCACGTAGGTGGAACCACACGTCTCTCTCTGCACCAGGCCTCCTGCACCTGGCGTGGTGTTTTCGAGGTCCATCCATGCCAGAGCCCGGGACAGAACTAACTTCCTCCTCAGGTGTCCCCAGTTCTACGGGTGGTGCTCCCTGCAGCTGGGCCAGGAAGTGGAATTTTACGAAGCCTGGAGCAGAAGTGACGCTGCCCGGCTTTTGGTAAAGAACGGGGTGGAATTACAAGGAGTTTATTCACGTGGCAGGGAACAGAGGCTCCGCTGGGCAGGGAGAAGCTGCCCAGAGTGGGCAGGATGGATGTCCTTGCTCTACAGGTTTGGGAAGCGGCCTCATCCTACACGCACCTGCCACTCAGCATGGCTGGCCTGGTCCGGGTGTAGACAGCACTGCCCAAGATGGTGTCTGAACACCTCTTCCCAACTCTGGGCACACCCACTGTGAACCCGGGCTGGCCTAGCTAGCCGGAAGGATTTCCCTCGCTGTAGCCGAAGGCTGGAGTGGGCTGTGGGGCAAGCCAGCAGAGTCTAGGAGGGTAGGGGTGGGTACTTGGCTCAGGGCGAGGATGTCCCTTAGGGCGCCTGTGTCCCACAGCAGGGGCCTGGGTTCCCTGCCTGCCTCCAGCCTCCTGCTGAGCACACAGTGGGAGGCGGCACGTGATGGTTCCAGCACTCGAGTCCCCACCAGCCACGTGGGAAACTCAGATTGCACGCCGGCTGTTGCGGGCATTTGGGGAGTGAACCCGCGGACGGGAACACGCCCTGCCTGCCTCTCAAAGGAACGTGTTGTTGTCGCTGCAGAAGAACCCGCAGGGGCAAGCGAAGAGGCACTTACTTCATGATCAGAATATAAAACACATACAGCACGATGAGCACCAGGCCTTCCCACCTCAAAGAGAGAAAGCAGCATGAGGTTAGAGATGCGGGCTGCACAGTGCAGGGGGCCGAGGAGGCTGGGATGTCTGCCCCACCTCCCCCACCAGCGCCCAGGCCCAGGGGCTGAGAAGCCCACCCCTCCCACCGCGTGGCTGTCCTGAGCCTGAGAGGGATGCGCTGAGGGGGCTTCCACAGCCTGCCACGGCCCAGGATTCAATCCCAAGAAAACCTAGATCCTGGTCAGGACAGGAGGGGCTTTGGGTGCAGGAGAAAGGGGCCCAGTGGCTGGGGTGAGGGCTGAGAGCTGACTTAACACAGGGCCAGGGAGGGCCAGGGCCAGGGCCACCAGTGGCTGTCCACTGGGCATGGCAGCACAGTGGGGTCGCCTTGGGACATGCTGCTACTGCTCTCTCGTGGGTGCAGCCGAACCCCATGGGCAGCGGGGGTTTTTGTAGCTCTGACCACGGGCCCCCAAGGAGCCACACAAGCTCCATGTGACAAACATGTAGGAGGCCCTCTGTGTGCCAGGCAGGGGCTACAGTCATTTGTGGGGTGGGGGCAGGGGCGGGGGAGGCTTCCTGTGCTGACAAGGGACCCTCAGGCCAGCAGAGCCAGAGAGGAACTTGTAGACCCCCAAACCTCTGCAGCCCCAGCTCCATCTACAGAACGTGGGACCCAGGAGCGGAGTGGGGAGGGGTGGGACCTGCAGGCCTCTCTGGGCCCCCGGCACCCACTGCTCGGGTCAGATCATCGGAACATCCTCCCAGCATGCAGCCTGGAACTTTCTCTGGCTGACAGATGCTAAGAGGCCCCCACACCCTAGGAAGCGTGAGCTTTCGGTATCTTAATTCAGGAATCCAATCCTACTTCACTGTCCTAACGATAGGCCCCTATTTTTCTTCTACAGTTTTAAAACATTTTGCTTTTGGCCGTAAGATCTTCAGTTCACTTGGAATTTGTTCTTGCATAGGGTGTGAGGGAGGGATCTGGCGTCAGGCTGTTCTGTGTGGCACGGCTGTCCCTGCGCTGCTGAAGACCCTCATCCCTCCCTCACTGCCCCAGCAGGAAGCCTGTCACGACCCCCCGCCCAGGAACAGACCCACGCCCCACCCAGGACCAGACCTACGCCCCCCCCACCAGGAACAGACCCACGCTCCCCCCCCCCCGCCCAGGAACAGACCCACGCTCCCCCCTCCCCGCCCAGGAACAGACCCACGCCCCCCCCCACCAGGAACAGACCCACGCCCCCCCCGGAACAGACCCACGCTCCCCCCCACCAGGAACAGACCCACGCTCCCCCCTCCCCGCCCAGGAACAGACCCACGCCCCCCCCCTCCCCGCCCAGGAACAGACCCACGCCCCCCCCCACCAGGAACAGACCCACGCCCCCCCCGGAACAGACCCATGCCCCCCCCCACCAGGAACAGACCCACGCTCCCCCCTCCCCGCCCAGGAACAGACCCACGCCCCCCCCCACCAGGAACAAACCCACGCTCCCCCCTCCCCGCCCAGGAACAGACCCACGCCCCTCCCACCAGGAACAGACCCACGCCCCGCCCCCCAGAACAGACCCACGCTCCCCCCCCCAGGAACAGACCCCCGCCCCGCCCCGCCCAGGAACAGACCCACGCCCCCCCCACCAGGAACAGACCCACGCCCCCCCCCACCAGGAACAGACCCACGCCCGGATTCCCTATCAGCCCCGCTCCTCACTCTGCAACTACTTCAGCTCTACACGGGTCTGCACAGCTCCCAGGACAGCAGCAGTGCGCAGAACTATTCTTCTCATTTTGAAAGGATAAAGGCATGGTCGCTCAGAACGACACCCTTTTCACTTTCACAGTTTAACAGGTTTATGTTTGTAAAAATAATCTTAAAGATTCAGCGGACCCAACACACACAGACACTGGAAAGAAACCAAGAATAGAACAGTGAGAAATAGACAAGAAACTTACCACACGATTTCTTCATCATATATGAACTGAAAGGCAAAAGAAATGGGGGTGGGGGGGTGGGGGGGATATTTATTCAGAAGAAGCAACAACGCAGCCCCCGCCCCCAGCCCCCAGCGCCAACGCCCACTGGCCCCCCCCTCAACTACAGAAGGTCACGGTGAAGGTCACCTTTCCTTAGCTGAAACCTGGGCCAGCAGGATGCTGACATGTGGCTGTCCCAGGAGAGATGGCCTGGGCACTAGGACTCCCACGTAGCTGCTGGGGGCTGCCCCCGCAGAGTCCCCCCCTCATTAATGGGAGAGACTTGCTAACATCAAGGAAGCATGTAAAAGAGATACCTGCACTCCCAGGTTGATAGCAGCTCAACTCACAACCCCTAAGACACAGAACCCACCCAGACACCCTTCCACAAGGCTTAAAGAAAACGAGGTACAGAGACGGGATGGAATATTACTCTGTCATAAAGAAGAATGAAATCCTGATGTTTGCCACAAAGTAGATACACCTGGAGATCACCCTGCTAAGTGCAACAAGCCAGACTCAAAAAAACCAAACATGCCCTGTTCTCTCCGATTTGTGGAAATTACTAGAGTCTAAAAATTGCATGGATATCATATCATTTGGTATTTAGTTATAAACATTGTTTTGCTAAAACATACCATGTAAATGGCAATATACTCTTCTTTGCCACATACAGAAAACGAAACAGAAGGGGGGAATAGTGATGGCTCTAGTGGTGCTAGCAATGTTCTCTTGATTTCAGTGCCGGTTGGGAGCCAGTGCTCAGAGGACAAAATACTCATTTGTGCACTCGTGTGCACTTTTGGCATGAATGCAGTATTTCAGTAAAAATAAATCCACATAACGAAACCTTGGTTGCTTGATGAGTACTCGGCCTTGCGGTTAAGACACGTGTGTCCCATACTGGGGGGCCTGGGTTCAGCACCCTCCTCTGGTTCCTGACCCCAGCTGCCCGCGAACGCAGCTGTGATGTCACGTAGTTGGGTTCCTGCCTTGCACATGGGACCTGGACTGTGCTGCTGGCTCCCAGCTCCAGCCCCTGTACACATCTGGGGCCTGAACCAGCAGATGGGAGTCTGGCTGCATCTTTCTTTATGTGTCTGTCTCTTGGCTTCTCCAAAATTTTTTTTTTAAATTTCAAGACTGAAAAGCCATCTGCATATATGAATAAATGGCACATGTGGGCATATGTGTGTGTGTGCGTGTGTGTGTGTGTGTGTGTGTTTGACAGGCAGTTAGACAGTGAGAGAGAGAGACAGAGAAAGGTCTTCCTTCTGTTGGTTCACCCTCCAAATGGCTGCTATGGCCGGCGCGCTGGTCTCCCATGCCGGTGCAGGGCCCAAGCACCTGGGCCATCCTCCACTGCCTTCCCGGGCCACAGCAGAGAGCTAGACTGGAAGAGGAGCAACCAGGACAAGAACCCGGCGCCCATATGGGATGCCGGCGCTGCAGGCGGGGGATTAGCCAAGTGAGCCATGGTGCCGGCCCCCTATTTTTCTTGATAAGAAAGAGTAACCCCTTTGGAAACTCCAAGGTCCAGCTTGTGCAATTTGAAGGGAGGCTGGGGAGTGCCATTGCTCAATGTCAAGGTTAATGTAGGTGTCAACCTGGCTGGGCTCAGAGGCACCCAGAGCTGGGACAGCATCATAAGGGCATTTCATGGAGGTTCCTGAGAACTATGCATGGATTCCAACATTGTTACATAGGTGAAGCCCCTCTTCCCGCTGTTTTTCTACACACTTTTGGAAGACCCTCCTGTTTCCAGTGTGTCTGTGAGGGTTGTTCCAGGAGAGACCTGCAAGATCCGCCCTCCCACTGCCTGGCACTGCCCAGACAGAGCCCAAGGGCAGAGACAGGCGAGCGTGCCTCCTCTCCACTGCAGCTGGGAGCGGTCCCTGCCTGCCCTCGGGCGTGACAAGTCCAGGTGCTGGGGCCCTTGGCCTCTGGGACTTACAGCAGCAGCCGCAGCGGCCACCCCTGGGCGCTCAGACCTTCGCCGGGGGAGTTACACCATCGGCTTCCCTGGACTCGCACGGAGACAGGCGACCGCCACCCCAGGGGCTGCAGGCGAGACTCATCGGATTCTCCGCCTGCTTAATGGTGCCAGCCCAAAGTCCCAACGCAGCCCCTCTCATCTCTATCCATCCCTGGGGAGGCTCCTGCAATGGCCCCAGCTGGAAAGGAGGCAGAGAGGGCTGCCCCCCGCCCCCGTCTCTGGAGACACAAGGGACCCTACATGGGGTGCCAGGAGAGACGGGGCAGCACACACAGGCAGCGCTTTGGGAAGCCACTTCTGAGACAGTGTCTCAGGCAGGCAGGGGGCTCCCCAAACTCTAAGAAGTGGTCCCCAATGGGGGGGGGGTGGTACCACCAGCAGGGGGTCCTGTGGGACACTGCTGGGGCTGAGTTTTCACAGCCCGATCGAGGGCCAGGGAGGGCGTACTGTAACACATGTGAGCCCAGTGGCGGTCAGCCCACACTGCGCACGCGTCGCGAACGTTCTGATAAACTCCGCCCACACTGCGCACGCGTCACGAACGTTCTGATCCACCTGCCGGATACTGAAACAGAGGCCAAGCCTCTCGCTTGACTCTGCCTTCCAAGGCAAAGTATTTTGTAAGCACTCAACTCCCCAGTAGGGCACTTGGCACGGACACGAAGGGATGCCTGCACTTCACCATCTCGTAGAATTTCATCAGGAGGCCTTCACTGCTTTGGGAAACCTCCACTGATGCAGCACCCCGGGGGGCAGGAGCCCCTAAGCTGGTGTTAGTCTGTGCGCATGGCCGCCCGGGAGGTCGCGGCCGGGGAGCACTGGCGGAGGGGCGCACGGCGATCGGCCGGCGTCGGTGCTCTGAGGTTCCGGCAGCAGGGCCCCGCGTGGGAGGGGTTCTGTGCCTTTGCCACATCCCAGGGCAGGGGCCCCACTCACCGCAATGAGCACGATGACAGACAGGGTGTAGTACACGGAGTCCCGGCACACGGCCCACCACGTGAGACGGACCACCTGCGGGCACAGGGCGGTCAGCGGCTGGCAGGTGCAGGGGACGGACCACGGGCCCCTCCTAACAGCCGTTCCTGCCACCCCTGCCCTGTTTCATCTGGGAACACAATGAAACCAAGTGATGGCAAAACCAACTCTGCTCCAGGGCCGGCTTCCCAGGTGGGCACCACAGGCTCTCGCTCTCGACCCACCACTGGCACCTTCATGGGTCGCTGGCTGCCCAACCCTTCCTGCCAGGCCTCACCCACGAGCCTGCCTCTCTGAGGTCAAGTCTCACATCCCCTTATGGCTCTGGGGACCTCCCAGGGGATCCCAGCCGTAAGCCAGCTTGGCACCTGCCGGGAAGGCCAATGCTAGGTCCTCAGTCTCAGGGCCAGGGTTGCAGGTGCCACTGCTTGCCCAGCGACTGCTGTCCAGTGAGGGTCTGCCCTTGGATTGGTCGCTGCTGGTCTTCACTCAAGAGGAAGTGGGCGCGGTGGCAGCCACAGGGAGTGACTGGTCCCGACGCGCTGGGCCCTGGGCGTCCTGGCCATGGCCCCCACTCTCTTTATGAAAGCATAATCCCCGCCCCCTGCAGGCTGGGAGAAGGCACTCACCTGCCCCGCGAATAATCCACACACCCCGATGATGCACAGGATGTTGAACACGGCAGAGCCCACGATGGTGCCCACGCCAACGTCTCCGTGGGTGATGAACACGCCTGGGAGGGGACAGGCACAAATCCCGGCCCTCAGTGGCACCGCCTGGGCCTGCCCGTTCCTCCGTGAGCCCTGAGTGTGGTTCTTATCGTCTAAGAGTCCCCCCGGGTGGGCATGCAGCCAGTTAGGACACTCGTGTCCCACTTCACAGTGCCCGGACTCAGAACTCAGCTGCGACTCCCAACTCCAGCCTCCTGCTAACGCACAGCCTGGGAGACAGCAGTGACAGCTCACGGAATTGGGCCCCTGCCACCGACACGAGACCTGGACTGAGTTCACGGCTCCCCGTTTTGGCCTGGCCCAGGCCCAGCTGTTGTGGGCATCCGGGGAGCAAACTGGGGATGGGAACTTTCTCTCGCTTTGTCTCTCAAATGATGAAGATAACACGGCAGAGAGAGCAGCAAAGCCAGGGAGGTGCAGGGGCCCCACCAGCTCAGATCCTCCCATTTCTTCTTTCCTTAAGGATTTATTTATTTATTTATTTGACAGACAGAGGGGGGGAGGGGTAGGGGGAGGGGGAGAGGGAATCTTCTACCTGCTGGTTCACTCCCTAGATGACTACAATGGCCAGGGCTGGGCTAGGCAGAAGCCAGGAGCTTCATCTGGGTCTCCCACACGGGTGCAGGGGCCCAAGGACTTGGGCCATCTTCTGCTCCTTTTCTAGGCCATAGCAGAGAGCTGGATTGGAAGTGGAGCCACCCACCAGGACTTGAACCGGTGTCCATCTGGGATGCCAGCATTGCAGGCGGCGGCTCTACCTGCTACGCCACAGCAGCAGTTTCAGACCTTCCCGTTTCTTTGTCAAGTAACAATTCACGTGTCATAAAAGGCGCCCACTGAAAGTCTCTACCTCCCAAGGACTTTGTGTATTCACAGAATTGTGCAGCCAAAATGGCAATCTAATTTCAGAACAGTTTCACCTCCCCCAGAACCCTCACACCCATTCACACCCCGCACCCCAGAAACAGGACTCCCGTCTCCGCAGTTCTCCAGTTTCCCAGAGAAGATCGGGGCTCTGAGCGGAAGGAAGCCCACGGCCTGGGCCACCGCGCCGGATGCCCCCTTCTGTCTCGGGCTGGCGCAGTTTTCTTACCAATCACGGAGGCAAAGAGCTCTGGCGTGGAGCTTCCCGCAGCCATGAAGGTGGCGCCGGCCACATCTTCGCTCATGTGGAGTTTCTACAACAGAAGCGGCCCCGGAGCCTTAGGGGGCAGAGCCGTGGCCTGAGCCCGCTCCTCAGGGCAGACCCCCCCTGGGGTCCTGCACCCAGCTTCAACTCACAGCCCCACCCTCTCGCCCATCTGCCCCTCTCTCTCAGAACGGTCTGAGCACTGGTCTTGGCAGAGGCTGGGATGAAGCACGGGTCCCGAGGTGGGAGCCCAGCCACCTTCGCACCCCCAGAGGCTCTGCCATAGAGCCCAGCCGACCACCTGCAGCAGACTCCCAGCTGTGCCCCTTCCTGTCCTGCCTCCTCCCTGCCTTGGCCACGGCCATCCCTTCCTCCCAGAACACCCTGCCCTCTCCTAGGTACTTTCTGAAATCTTTCCCAACACCACTTCCTCCATGAAGCCCTCCCAGCTTCTCCCCAGTAGAGATACTGCCTCTCTCCTGTAGACAAAAGCAGTTTTCCTTCTTTGACTGGAAATCAAGAGTAAGGCAGCATCAAGAGAGAAAGTGGGGTCTGGACTACAGGCAGAAATAAAATCAAATCATCCAAAGGAGAAAGTGTTGGCCCACAAGGGTCAGAGCGCAGTGGATCCTGAGTCACTGCAGCCCAGTATCCTCAAGGCCTGGCTCCTGCTCCCTGCACGGGAGACAGGAGGTGCTCGGCACAGGGGCCGGGCCTGCCTGGGCTCTCCCACCACACCAGAGGCCCTGGAGGCCACACGGGGAGTGTCCCTTCGGCCAAGCCTGGGACAGAATGCACCTGCCGGCGCTCATTTGGAAACCGCCACGCAATCGCTAGATGCCTGCTGTCTGTCAGTCTTCACCCCCGGGAACTCCCACGCCAGCCGGGCCTTTTCCGCCTGTCGTGTGCACGTCCTCCAGCGCCCCCAGCCCCAGGCCCCACCACAGCGTCCCTCGTACCTCGCAGATCTTCTCCAGGGATGGGACAAAGAAGTCGTCGCACACTATGGCCAAGGCGTAGAACATATACAGAGCCTGTAGAGGGAGCGGGGACGCGGGGGTCAGCGAGGACTCCTGGGGCTGCTGCCCAGGGCCCACCCTGCCCCAGCCAGGCTGCTGGGGCTCAGGCCGGCACATGGACCCACAGGAACATTCCAGACCACAGAGCTGAGCTTCCTCCGTCTCCTCACTGAGGAGCAGGTGCTTAGCACCGAGGCCAAGCTGCTCCCCGGGACGCCTGGCTCCAGCCGCTCTCTCCCCGGGACGCGACATCACGAGCCATCTGAGGCGGCTCCCAAGAGCTCACGGAAAATGCAGACTGATTTCAAATTTGTCCGCACCAACATTCCCTCTCTCTATAAACTAACGAATTCTCTGCCGTGGATCAGGTCCCTGGCCCTGGCTCCCTGCGCACAGGCAGCCTTAGGCTCTCCCGAGTGATTCTGGTCTTCTCCAGGCGAAAGGACGGCTGGTGGCTGGAGGCCGCGCAACAGCACCTGGATGCGGCTTCAGCTCCACTGCCCGGCGTGCTGTGGGCGGGGGCAGGGCTGAGGCTGAGCTGACCACCTGCGGCTGCTGCTGCTGTCTCTCGGGCCTACGTGGGAGAAACCCCGAGGACAGGCCCCGGGGAGCCTCTGGGCAGCTGCACGCACGGAGACTCCTGCACGGCGCAGCCCTAGAGCGGGCCGGAAGCTCCACGCCCCCTCCCCACATTCAAAAGAACTTCAAAGCGCTCACAGGAAGACGGAATTAAATGATAAGCTTGCTCTGGTGCCCCTCCCCACAATGTAAATCCCTGCATTTTTTATAATATACATTTCAATGAACACTGGTTTATTAATGTTACTTGGAAGACAGACACACACACACACACATACGCACGCATGCACAGAGACAGCGCCCATCACTGGCTCACTCCCCAGGTGCCTACAATGACCAGGGCAAGGCCAGGCTGAAGCCAGAAGCCAGGAACTCCATCCGGGTCTCCCATGTGGGTGGCAGGGACCCAAGTACTTGGGCCATCTTCCACTGCCTCCCAGGTGTGCATCCATGGACGGTTCCTTGCCTGCCCCAGGCCTCTCCCCGACCTGCTGCTCCTCTGTGTCCCTCTGTCACATCTTGAGAACAAGGGGCAAGTGTGGGAGGACCGCTCTCTGCTTGCTGTGCCAGCAAATTAATCAGACCTGAGGAAGGAGATGCTCCCGTCTGCGGCCAGCCGGCCAGAGCTCGGGCAGAACCGCGTGGGCCTGGCACCTGGCATGCGAAGTGTGGGGCAGTCCTGTGGGACGGTGCCCACCACCCCTGGAGCTCACACTTTCCAGGCAGGCGGTCTGGGGACCGGGTCGAGTGAGACGCCCACTGCAGAATCACTCCCACCCATGTGGGTGCCCGGAGGTGAAGTCGGGAGTGCCGAGTCTGAGGGCGGGATGCGATGGTTTCTTCCTGCCTCCAACGGTTTTTCTTCAAACAGCTGCTCTTGGGAGACCCGGATGGAGCTCCGAGCTCCTGGTTCCTGGCTCCAGCCTGGCCTAGCCCTGGCTGTAGTGGCCATGTGGGGAGTGAAGCAGCAGATGGAAGATCTCTCTCTCTCTCTCTCTCTCTCTGTGTGTGTGTGTGTTTCAAATAAGTAATATAAATCTTTAAAAAAAAAAAAAAAAAAACAGCGGCTGTTTCCCAGAGGCCGTCTCTGCCCCGAAGGCCAGGAGGAAGCACCAGAGCCCCCGGGGAGCATTCTAAATAACCATCACCCCGCGCTCCCTGCATCTTCAGTGACGGCGGCTCCTCCTCACCAACGGCCAAGGAATCCACAGCCGGCACACCCTGGGCTGCTCCCTGACGCTGGCACGCGGTCAAAGCACTGGCATGGAGCAAAGACTTGATTCCATGCCGAATCTGGCATGGAGAAGCCACGTCTGTCGGCCCTTCATCATCTGTTTGGTGATGGAGTGAGAACAGGTCACAGCGCGGGCACCGGGCACAGCTGTTAAGACCTGCCTGGGACTCGCGCGTCCCACACTGGAGTGCCCAGACTGGTGTCCCAGCTGTGCCTCCTGCCTGATTCTAGCTCCTGCCAATGCTCACCCCGGAAAGCAAGGGAGCTGGGTCACTGTCACCCACGTGGGACACTCAGATGGAGCTCTGGGCTCCTAGCTTTGGCCTGGCCCAGCCCTGGCTGCTGTGAGCGTTTAGAGACTGAACCACTGGCTTTCAGATTTCTGTCGCTCTGCCTTTCAAGTAAAATTCACACACACACACACACGCACACGCACGCACACTAACACACACACATGCCCTGCTTTTTTTTTTTTTTTTTTTTTTTGACAGGCAGAGTGAACAGTGAGAGAGAGAGACCAGGCAGAGTGAACAGTGAGAGAGAGAGACAGAGAGAAAGGTCTTCCTCACCCCCTAAATGGCTGCTGCGGCTGGCGCACCGAGCTGATCTGAAGCCAGGAGCCAGGTGCTTCCTCCTGGTCTCCTATGCGGTGCAGGGCCCAAGCACTTGGGCCATCCTCCACTGCCCTCCCGGGCCACAGCAGAGAGCTGGACTGGAAGAGGGGCAACCGGGACAGAATCTTGCGCCCCAACTGGGACTAGAACCCGGGGTGCTGGCGCCGCAGGCGGAGGATTAGCCTAGTGAGCTGCGGCGCCGGCCCCTGCTATCCTTATTAAAAGAAAAAAGAACAGAGCAGGGGCCTTTGAAACACCTCAATATCCAGATTCTCTCCCTGCCCCACCGTCTATGCAGCCATCCGCATGGCTTGCTGAGTTCATCCGCGGGGCCAGGAAGCTCTCCAGGGATCAGGGATACAGTTTAGGGGGTGCGAGGAAAAGCCTCCATCTCCTGAAACTTACCTCGGTGGGAACACACAAGCAGACAGAGTAGCTGCCACTACCGGGAAGCAGCAAGTGCAAAGGCCCTGCGGCACGGTGAGCTTGGTGCACAGAGAAACAGCAAGGTCACAGAGTGGGGAGGAAAAGGGAGATGGCGACGTGGGAGCGGGAGAAAGGGCCAGGACCCACAGGAAGGAGGTGGGTTTTAGTCTAAGCACTGGGGAAGCCATTTCTGTCTCCACTGAACAACGTGTGGCTGCCCTGTTTGGCAAAGAGAGAAAGGCCAGGTGCTTCAGCCAAGACGACGTGATACCCGACAGACTCGCAACTAATCAACTGCACTTGCGTAGCGAGGAGGACGCGCTAGCTGTGGCCACGGCATCCGAGGCTGACCGCCCCTGGATCTGACTTCCTACCTCCCGGGTGCGGGGTGGGGGTGGGGAGAAAGAGGGGAAACCAGCAGGAGTGTGGGTAAAGGGAAGTGCGCCCGCCCCGGTCTCAGAATTCTGACTTAAAGTCACACCCACAGCAACTCCTCCAACACCTCCCCAGGACGCCTTCAGAGACACTGGAGAGCAAAGAGGGCCCAAGATGGCGCCGTGGTTTCCGTCCCACCAGCCGGGGAGAGCCGGAAAACTTGGCAGCACCACCGACAAAGGAGGGCCCGACAGGACTATTCCAGCCTTTGCTGATCCAATGGTCTCTGTTCCAATGAACTGACCAGAGTAGGAAAGCAGCGGCCATAACTGCGTGTGGCTGTGTGCCAATAAAACTTTATTTATAAGGATAGGGGTGGTAGCCAGCGCTGTGGTTCCCTAGGCTAATCCTCCACCTTGCAGCGCCGGCACACCGGGTTCTAGTCCCAGTCGGGGCGCCGGATTCTGTCCCAGTTGCCCCTCTTCCAGGCCAGCTCTCTGCTGTGGCCCAGGAGTGCAGTGGAGGATGGCCCAAGTGCTTGGGCCCTGCACCCCATGGGAGACCAGGATAAGTACCTGGCTCCTGCCATCGGATCAGCGCGGTGCACCGGCCGCAGTGTGTCACCGCGGCGGCCATTGGAGGGTGAACGAATGGCAAAGGAAGACCTTTCTCTCTGTCTCTCTCTTTCACTGTCCACTCTGCCTGTCAAAAAATAAAAAAATAAATAAAATAAAAAAATTTAAAAAAAGGATAGGGGTGGCTGGATTCGGCTCCAGACACAGTTTGGTTAATCCTTGCTCTAAGGGTTCCCACGAAATTCATGGGGTATGCTCAGACTCGGGGAAAAAAATGGTTTTTTTTTTTTTTTAAAGTTTCTCTCTTTACTGTTATATATTTGAAAGGCAGAACAATAGCGAGCGAGCGAGAGAGTCTCCCATCTGCTGGTTCACTCCCCAGATGCTCACAACTGGGACTGGGCCAGGCTGAAGCCAGGAGCCCGGACCTCCATCCGAGTCTCCTGTGGGGGTGGCAGGGACTGAGGACTTGAGCCATCCTCCGCTGCCCCCCCTGCACATCTGCAGGAAGCTGGATTTGAAGGAGAGGAGCTGGGACTCATTCCCACGCATTCCAACAGGGGACACAGGCGTCCCAAGTGGCCATCAGCAAGAAAAGGTTCTGCCTTAGCTCCGTGAGGCAGGGCTGCAGCATCGCAGACCCCAGCCCTCAGTGGAACGCAGGGAGCACAGCCCAGACACGAGGCGGATCACGGCTCTGCTACGGGAATAATTCCAAGTTTGCCTGCAATGCTCATTCGAACCCTCATCTTCAGTAGTGGCTCGTCCTGCTCATTAAAACCTCACCATTCACGCCCTTGGGCTGCCATTCTCCAGGTGAGAAGCCCGGATTTCACTTTCTTAATTCTCTTGTACAGAGTAAGGCTCGACTGGGTTTAGATTTGCACGCGGCTGGTGCTGGGTGGTCGAGATCTGGCATGGCTGAGCCAAAGGAGGAAAGCCAAGCCTCACCGCTCTGGCTTCCCCAAACCTCAGGCCCGAGGCAGCAACCTTCCTGTAAAGGGCCACAGGGCAGGCATCTCTGGATTTGTGGGCCACCCACTCTCTGGTGCGACCCAGCTCTGCCCAAGAAGTGGCGATGACACAGAAATGAAGGGGGGGTTGTGTTCCAATAAAACTTTATCGACAAACACAGGCAGTGAGCCAGATCAGGCCAGGGTCATGAAGACAAGTGCCTCATTGAACTTTGAGCCCACTACTCCTTTTCAAATTGACCTCTACCGCTCATCATCAAGGTGCAGAGAGGGGCGCTCGAGAGGAAGGGCACCCAGGCTACATTTTCTGGGCAGCCAAGGGTGTCCCGGCAGTGAGCATTTTCAGAGGACTAACCACGTGCCTCACAATGCCCGATGCCCTTGACCCACACCCCTCCCACTTCTGCACCTGGAGTCGCTGCCATCCTCTCTACTGCACACAAACAGGAAATGAGGCGCAGCCAAAACTCGCATTCTCATGCTGGCTCTGGGGCAGCAGATCCACCTGCCACGAGTTAGGGACGTCGCACGCGCCAGGCCACTTACACCAAGAATATGCAGCAAGACGGCTCCGTGCTGCCGCTCCTTGTTGGAGAACAGGTCTGCCGGGAACTCGTGGATGGCTGGAAGAGGAGACAGCAGAGGGTCAGTCACGGGCAGGAGCCTCACTGGACGTCTGTGAGACCCCCAAGGAAGTGCAGAGCCCACCCGGTGTCAGAGTGACCGGGACAGGGCTGGCGTCTCTCAGGCCAGGGCAGACCAGCCCCTACATAGGTCTGCTGGGTACTTGACTGCCCACTGATACCCTAGCACCTGTGAGTCAGCTGTGGGTTAGGGACAAGCCACTCCACATGCCCAGGGTGGCCTGCACCTGAGGGCTGGCGAGGATGTGCGGACATCGGAAGCCTCAACGTTGCTGGTGGGAACACAGGAGGGCAGAGCTTTGGAAGGAAACCTGCGGCGGCTCAGAAGGTGACGTAGGCAGCCATCATGTGACCCAGCAGCTCCACACCAAAGTGCAGGGGCTGAGAACCATCCCTGCACCCCCCAGCAGCCCTGAGCAAACCCCAGCCCCCCAGGAGTGGGGAGATGGCCCCTCGTCACCTCCCCCACCCAGGTGACTGATGGAGACACCCACCCTCGCAAAGAGCCATCATTTCCACAAGTCCCAGTCAGACCCCTGCAGACCCCACTGGTCCTCATCCCCCAGCCGGACCAGAACCTTCCAGAAGGCAGGGAGCCACACTGCCCTATCCCCTGTGGCACCTGTAGTACTGACGCCAGGCCTGGCTCACGATGGGTTCTCAATAGACCCTAACAAGCAATTAAATTAAAAAAATGGTAAATTAAACAATTTTAAATTTATTTATTTGGGGCAGAACAGGAGGGGGCAGGGAGGGAGAGAGAGAGACAGACTGACAGACTCAGCACTCCCATCTGCTGGTCCGCTCCCCAGATGCCTGCAGTGGTCATGACCGGGCCAGGCCACATTGAAGCTGGAGTCAGGAACTCAATCACGTCTCCCGGGTGAGTGGCAGGGACTCAATTACTTGCGCCTTCAGCACTGTGTCCCAGGGTGTGCATCAGCAGGAGGCTGGAGTCAGATGCTGGACCTGGGACTCGAACCCAGGTATTCTGATATGGGACACGGGTGTCTCAACTGGAGTCTGAACCGCTAAGCTGAACACCCAGCCAGTGGTAGAATCTCAACAAAAACAAGCTGTTTCCTCTCATCCTATGAGAAGGCTTTTATCACCCTTGGAAGTCCCTCAAATGCCTGGAAGACTCGCGGCTCAGCGCGGGTGGGTGCTCCATCAATGCTTGTTAAATAAACTTCCAGGGTGGAAACCCCTCCTCTCGCAGCTTAACTGGGCCCTAAGCTCTGAAAAGACTGTTTTCCCCTCATCTGGAAACTCTTCTGATTTTTATGGTCAGAGTTTCCCTACAAAACACAGAAAACACCAGCCCCCTGGACACCAAGAAAACGCACCCACGTAGAAACAAGCAGCGTTGAACGAGAAGCAGGTTCCTCACTCCTCTCTTGTAATCGCATTTCTTGAATGGACTCGCTCCCCCCCATCTCAGGGGCACTCACCTGCGTCCAGGTGTGTCGGCTCCGAGTGGAGACTTACACAGGGGGAGGGGGAGGGGGAGGCTCAGCATTCCCGGGGCCAGGATCTTGTTTCCAGGAGAAACGGAGCTGTCGGGAATGACAGACATTTCTCCCGCGTCTCCAAACCGGTGTTCTGAGAGCTGGTGATAATTATCCAAGCCTGGGAACTCTCTGAGCCTTAAAGTCCTGCTGCCTCTCTGCTGCCCAGGACACAGCACCCGGCCTCCCGCAGGGAGGGGACTTGGGTTATAAATGGCTTTGTCCTTGGGAGGAAGAGACCTCGGCCTGCGCCCCCACATGTGGGCCGAGTGCCGTGGAGGACAGCGGATGCCTTCCATGGCGTGGCTTTAACCAGTGGCACCCCCGGCTGCTTGTGACCCAACATCCTCTGTGCCTGCCCAATCTCCCGGGTGCACCCCGAACCCGGGAGACAAGCACTGTGGCCGTGCACACGTCCCTCTGGGGCTCAGAGAGGAATGCCACTGGCTCGGGGTACCCAGACACAGAGGCCAGACCTGGGAGGTGGAGCCGCACTGTAGACCAGGGTCTGAGTGTGTGTGTGTGAGAGAGAGGGGGAGGGGGAGAGGGAGAGGGACTGAGACACCCTGTGTGTGTGTGTGTGTGTGTGTGAGAGAGAGAGAGAGAGAGAGAGAAGGAGGGAGGGACTGAGAGAGACACCCTGTGTGAGAGAGAGAGAGAGGAGGAGGGAGGGACTGAGAGAGACACCCTGTGTGTGTGTGTGTGTGTGTGAGAGAGAGAGAGAGAGAGAGAGAGAGAGGGACTGAGAGAGACACCCTGTGTGTGTGTGAGACCCTGGTTGAGTCGTTTAACCTCTCTGGCCACCTGCCCATCAGTGGCGATCCGCAGCAAATGCAAGAGGAAGAAATGGTCACTGGGGAAAGCAGTCTTTTCAGAGCTTAGGGCCCAGTTAAGCTGCGAGAGGAGGGGTTTCCACCCGGGAAGTTTCTTTAACAAGCATTGATCGAGCACCCGCGCTGAGCCGCGAGTCTTCTGGGCATCTGAACAGCTTCCAAGAGTGATAAAGCCTTCTCATAGGACGAGAGGAGGCAGCTTGCTGTTGTGCACGGCTGGCACGGACCCCAAGGTCGCAAGCAGGCAGCCGGCCACTCCTCCTCCCTAGCTGGTGGCTGGGAGCCAGGACCAGGTCCCGCCCCAGTTGGGAGGTGGCTCCTCTAGAAACTGGAGGGGAGCTGGGGGCTGGGCCACAGAGCAGCCAAGGAGCTCAGCAGGGCCTCTGCCCCTCCCACCCTCAGCAACAACTCTGAAGGGAGACCTCCTGGGCAGGGCCCAGGGCCTTGGACTTGGGGTTCAGGAAGTGCCTCCGCCCCTTCTGACTGTGGCAAATAGCTTAACACCTCCAGGGCTTGCATGCATGGGAGTCCCAACACACCTGGGGGTTGCATGGATTAAGTGACTGTCACGGGCACTGTGCTGAGCCCATCTAGGCTGCCGGTCACTCTGAGCATGGTTAATTTACAGGTGCGACTGTCCCCCCAGTCCAGGGGACACGCAGCCTTGGTTTATGAACATGACGAGAAGGAGAAATGGATTTCACAGGGAAGAGGGGGTGAGCAAGAGCAATAGATCAGAATCCGGATGCTGGTGCATCCTCCTCCTCCCACGGACTTTGCTGGGATCAGGAACCTCCCTGGGCCAAGTTCAAGGGCATGATGCTCACACATCTGCGCGGGGCTGAGCCGAGTGCTCAATCCCTGCCAGCGTGGAGGGAGGGCCCAGCAGAGCACACCACGGCTTTCAAGGTCACGTCTAAGCCTTTAAGCTGCCGAAAGGCGGGCGCTGTGGGTGAAGAGAAGAGAGCTGGATCTGCAGGTGGAGCTGGGCCAGGATGATCCCAGCACCTGCCAGACCTGGGAGGGGCCAGGGCAGAGGGCAGGAGGGAAGGCAGCTGCTCCCCAGCCCCGGGAAGACTCTTGCTTTGGGAGCTTGGTGCCGAGAAGTGGCTTCTGCATCACACTTGGTCCTGGACACGCCCCTCTACGTACCCCAGGTATCTGCCTCCCTCCCATGCACCTGTGCCCCTCTGTGTGCAGGGCCCAGGGGCACTGGGGGGAGCTCTCGCCTGCCTGTCCCCTTCCTTCCATCACAGGGCTCCACGGACACAGCATCTCTAATCCCCAGCACCCCACACAACCCAGCACCCAAGGCACATGCGTGCTTGTCCATTTTCACACAAGCACGGCCCCGGGGAGGCTGTGACTTAGCACTGCCCCTTCAAGCCACCATACTTTTGTCACCCTTGCTGACGGTTCTCATCGCCTACTCCTGTGTTCACCCGGCAGACTGCGCACTCTGGCACTGCTGAGTGAGATTCCGACACGTCCCTAAGCCTCCTCGAGGGTGGCAGCCCCTCATCTCGGCACTGACTTCACTTTCAGAGAGAGCCAAATACGCCCACAGCACGCTATCAAGATGGGAAACACCCTGATCCTGAAAGAGTACGAGCCAGCATGTTTCCTGAGCATTTACTATGTGCCAGGCACTGGGCTAGGTGCTGAGCTCCGTGGCCGTGTGTGACCCCGTGCCGGTAAACAGAGGCTGGAGGTGCACGGAGAAGCTGGCCCATGTGGTGGAGAGCGGACCAAACCTGAGGCTGGTGGTTTCCGGGAGGGGAGGGACATGCCGCCAGCCGTGGGAAGAGGGGCAGTGCCAGGTGCTGAAGGCTGCAATGGTAACTGCTTAGAGCCCTGCAGCCTCCCGCTGAAGCCCTGGGAAGCCCGCTGTTCCCACCGTCTCCATGAGGAAAGAGAGCCCTGAGGAGCCACAGGAGTTGCCTGCGTCACAGGCTGTCAGGCACCGGGGAGAGAAGAACCCAGGCTGCCCACGCCCCACCCCCACCAATGCTAAGTTGCTTGCGCCTGGGCGTTTACCCACAACAGGTGCGCACTCGGGGCCAGGGGTGTGCTCTGTTCAAGGAGCTGCGCTCTGTAAAGGAGGAACGTACGTTACATCCCCAGCTCAGTTCCACCCCAGCCGTCTGTCTGTCTGTCTCATACAGTAGCATCCCTTCTCCGCAGTGTGCAGTTGTCGGGTCTTTGAGAAACGCAAAGTCGTACCCAGCGTCACACCCACGAGACAAAACAGCTCCACCGCACCCCAGATTGCCTCGTGCTGACTTTCTGTCATCCACCCTCCCTGCACCCCGACCACGGAAACCACGGATCTGTTTCTCTCCCTGTAATCTGTCTTTTCCAGAATGTCCTACCCGTGCCATCCTAGACCGTGCAAGCTTTCGGATGTGGTGTCCTTCACTTAGCCAAATGCTTCAGGATCCATCCTCACCGTCCTGGACACGTTCCCACTTAGCTCCTCTGACCCCACAGCCTCGTCTCGTGCCCCGTCTCCTCGGCAGGGACCCCTGCTTTCACAGAACCCCTGAACACTGTGTTCTTAGGGCTTCATCCTGAGCCCTCTTTCCCATATCCTCTCTCTGCAGGTATCTCTTAAATTTCACTTTTTCCCGAGCTTAAGACCTAACACTTTCAGAGGCCAAGCGGATACACTCCTCGGCCATCCCATAAGTCCCTGTGTCTGGCCTCAGGGAATGGCACGCCAGCCCTCTCCGTCTGCACGAGAGAACCCTGGCAGTGGCCCTGAAACCCCCTCCTCCCTCGTAGCTCATGCCGCTAGGACAGCGAAGGCACTTGGTGTCCACCTTCCTGCCACGAACCTGCCCCTGGGGGATACCAGACAGGGCGTGCCTGGTGTGCACTGCCTGCTTTGCCTCCCTGGCTCCTACACTGCTGACTCCGTAATGCGTTCTGCCAACCCAGAGAGGCAGGCGGGTCTCCCTGCAGCTGTTGCCATGGCAACCCGGGTCACAGAGCGGTAAGCACGGAGATGCTTTCTCGGCAGCAGACCCACTTCCTTATCCGCACACAGGCTGCCTGGGAGAAGGACATCACACCCCGTCATCACCCCGTCATCATCACGCCCCGTCCCACCTGTCTCAGCCTGTAACATAACACACGGAGCTGGGGGGCTTGGGAATGACAGATGTTTCGCTCTGGAGGCTGAGAAGTCCGAGATGATGGTGCCGGCAGATTCGGTGTCTGGAGCTGTTTCTTGGCTGGTGGAAGGCGCCTTCTCTGTGTGTCCTTGTGTGATGGGAGAAGCAAGGCAGCTCTCCCGGAAGGGCACTAATCTGGGGCTGGCGTTGTGGTGCAGTAGGTTCCGCCATCGCCTGCCATGCCTGCATCCCACAACACAGTGCTGGGTTCGAGTCATGGCTGCTCCACTTCCCATCAGGCTCCTGCTTATGGCTTGGGAAGGCAGCAGAAGATGGTCCAAGTACTTGGACCCCTGCTACCTGTGTGGGAGACCCAGAAGGAGTTCTGGGCTCCTGGCCCATCCCAGGCTGTTGCAGACATTTGAGGAGTGAACCTGGGGATGGAAGAATGATCCCTCTCTCTGTCCATCACTTTGCCTTGCAAATAAATAAATCTTAACAAAAATAGAAGGGCACTAACCCTGCCCTCAAAGTGGAGTCCTTGGCCGGCGCCGCGGCTCACTAGGTTAATCCTCCACCTTGCGGCGCCGGCACACCAGGTTCTAGTCCCGGTCGGGGCGCCGGATTCTGTCCCGGTTGCCCCTCTTCCAGGCCAGCTCTCTGCTGTGGCCCAGGAGTGCAGTGGAGGATGGCCCAAGTGCTTGGGCCCTGCACCCCACGGGAGACCAGGAGAAGCACCTGGCTCCTGCCATCGCATCAGCACGGTGCACCGGCCGCAGCGCGCTGGCCACAGTGGCCATTGGAGGGTGAACCAATGGCCAAAGGAAGACCTTTCTCTCTGTTTCTCTCACTGTCCACTCTGCCTGTCAAAAAAAAAAAAAAAAGTGGAGTCCTCCTGACCTCATCTTGCACAGGCCATACCTCCCCGCCACCCCTGGGGGTTGGATTTCCATGCCTGCATTCGGGAGCGCCCAGGCATCTAGACCAAGGACTGCTGTCGCCTTTCCTGGAGTTTCACAAGCATCAAACACCCGGCATTCACTTCTGTTCTGTGTAAAACACTGACAGCAGCCTCTGTGTCCTGCACGGAAGGCTGCCAGGCCCGCCCGCTCGGAGCCCCCGCAGTGTGCTGGCCCTCTCACCCCTAAGCTGCTCTTGGGCCTGTGCGCCCCTCCTCCGCCATCCCAGCAGCGGGGTGCTGACCTCCTAAGCTACCTCCCGGGCCTGCCTCAGCCTGCCTCTCTCCCTCCCACGCGGCAGCCACACGCGCTTCCCAGTGCACACGGAGCATAAGGGCCAGATAGCCTGTCAAGGGCTGCACCGCCTGGCAGGGCCGGCCTCTCAGCCTCGCTCTGGCCAGGGTCACGCCAGTGTTCTCTCTACTGCGGCCACAGGGGCCAGGCTGTGCGCTGGCTCCCGCCAGGAGCTGGGTGCCTGGCCTTTGCTAGAGTTTGCCTGTAGTTTGAGCGCCCCCAAGGCTTTGCGTGTGGAAATTTCACCCCCAATGTGAAGCATTAAGCAGACAGAAACCTCATGGCGGTGTTGGAGGGGAGGGGCTCTGGAAAGTCCCTGGGAGGAAAGTGATCCCTGGGAGCCCCCGATTGTACCTTGGTGGCTTTATCAGAAGAGGGAGGGGGCCGGCCTGTGGCTCAGTGGGTTCAGTTGCTGCCCGTGATGTTGGCAGCCCACGTGAGCACGGGTTCAAGTCCCAGCTGCTCCACTTCCAATCCTGCTCCCTGCTAATGCACCTGGGAAAGCAGTGGAAGATGGCCCAAGTACTTGGGCCCCTGCACCCACGTGGGAGACCCAGATGGAGTGCTATGCTCCTGGCTTCAGCATGGCCCAGTCCCAGCTATTGTGGCTACTTAGGGGATAAACCAGCAGATGGTTTATGTCCTCTACTCAAAGCCCTGGAGTGCGTGTGCCAGGGGCTCTGCAGGAGGCGGGGGGACCCACCCGGCTGCCCCTGAGTGGCTCCTTCCACGAGGGCCCCACCCGGAGATGCACTTCCTGGCGGCTGATTCTCTTTAGGGAATGTCAACTGGGAATCGAATTTGTTTCCAAAGTGGGGGAGAAAAAGGCTGCCTCGAAGCATGCCATTCTCTTCGCTTTCTCTCCCAGTTAAAAATAACCCCACATTCTCGGCTCTGACGTTGACGCCGAAACTATGAGAACCGGGCTGGAAGGCTGGGAAGTCGCTGTAATTGCTTCAACTTTCCATCATCTCAACTTATATAAGGTGCGTGTCTGAGACACCACACACGCGCAGAAGCCGAGAGCCCAGGGGGCGATTCCCTCCCCGCCCCCAGCTGAGTGCTTGCCTTTCTCGGGCAACAATCGTGGTGTTGACTTTAGAAGAACGCCCTCGGGTCCCAGACAGGAGTAAAAATAACGAGATGAGCTCACTGGCTTCGCCAGCACGAGAGAGTTTAATCTTCGCCTGCTCACAGCGCGTTCCGAAAGCGACGCAGCACCACGAGAAAGAGAGACCGCCACCACGGGCAGCCTCCGAAGGCCACCGCTCTCTCCACGCGTAACCTCCTCGGAACCCACAGCTGCCGAGATCCCGGACGCTGTTGGCTTGGCTTTTTTATTCCCCCATTCAAGGAGGGGAGTGGGCTTGTTACTGCCACAGGGGCGAACGCTCCTAACATCCCTACTGTCCCCTCCTCTCCCACCTGCCCTGATGTCAAACACCCCTGGCCCACCCCACTGGCAACATTGAATCACCCTTCCTTTTTTTTTTTTTTTTTTTCATTTTATTTGAAAGGCAGAAAGAGAAAGAGAAAGAGAAAGAGAGAGAGAGAGAGAGAGAGAGAGACCGCCCATCCACAGATTCACTCCACAAATGCCCTCAACAGTCAGGGCGAGGTCAGGCAGAAGCCAGGAACCAGGAGCCTGGAGCCAGGCAGGGCCCAAGCTCTGCCGCCTTCGCTGCTAAGTCTCCCAGGTTCTGGTGCTGGGCCACAGTAGCCCGAGGACACCAAGACACCCTACAAACCCACGACGTGAAAGGCACTGCTTCCAGTCCATGCTCCTGCAGCACCCCAGGCCACCAATGTCCGACCGGGGCACATGGAGCCTTCCTCCGGCACCCCATGGCCCTGGCTGACCTTGGGTGTCTGCCACATTCCGTGGTGGTGGCAGCCAACCCCCTCGCCACGATAAACTCCAAGCAGACATCTCACGTTTGAACCTTTGCTCACATCCACGCCCTTGTCCTGTCCTGGGTGGGGCGCTGTCACGGGGCCGTGGGACAATCTGTTCACCCCACTGCCACCAGATGACATGTGCCAGAACATTCCACAAGAAACACACTCGGGGCCGGCGCTGTGATGCAGCAGGTTAACACCCTGGCCTGAAGCGCTGGCATCCCATACGGGCACCTGTTGGAGACCTGGCTGCTCCACTTCCAATCCAGCTCTCTGCTATGGCCTGGGAAAGCACTTCAAGATGGCCCAAGTCCTTGGGCCCCTGCACCCACATGGGAGACCTGGAAGAAGCTCCTGGCTCCTGGCTTCGGATCAGCACAGCTCCGGTGGTTGTGGCCATCTGGGGAGTGACCCAGCAGATGAAAGACCTCTCTCTATCTCTCTCTGCCTTTCCTCTCTCTGTGTAACTCTGACTTTCAAATAAATAAATAAATATTAAAAAAAAAAAGAAAGAAACACACTCAACACGGACATGAGCCAGAGACAAAGATGCCTGGCCACGGCCCCACGTCAGCGCTGGGCCAGTGTCACGGGGCCATACGCAGCCTTGCTGTATTGATCAGAGACAGGGATCACCACGGGAGGTAATTCCATCTGTGATTTATCTCCACACGCTGCAAAGGTCGACACAGAAAACACACCAGCAAATACACGCACGCGGCCTGCTACGCACCCAGTGCCCTGAGTGCCCGCCACGTGAATCCACCGGTCAGTCGCCATGAGGAGCCTGGGAAACACCCCCTGGCAGCCTCGCTCCAAGCCCAGACCGGAATCGGGATAACGCAGTTCCCAACAGCACACAGCTGTTGGTCCAGAGCCAAAAATGGTTTCTTCTCATTGACACAATTCCTCATCTGGAGTTTATTCTAAGGCCATCATTCCAAATACGGGAGGAGGAGCCAGGCTTGTAGGGCAGCAGGTTGAGCCCTCGCTTATGATGCCACCATCCCATACTGGGTGCTGGTTCCAGTCCTGGCTGCTCCACTTCCAATCCAGCTCCCTGCTAATGTGCCTGAAAAGGCAGAAGATGGCCCGAGTACCTGGGGCCTCGCCACCTACGTGGGAGACCCGGATGGAGCTCCAGGCTCCTGGCTTCAGCCTAGCCTAGCCCTGGCTGTTGCAGCCTTTTGGGGAGTGAACCCATAGATGGAAGACATTTATCTTTCACTCTGCCCCTCATTCCCTCTGTCTGTAACTCTGCCTTTCAGATAAATAAATGTTCTAAAATGGGTGGGGGGAACGATGTCTGTGGAAACACTTCCTATCCCTAATCGTAAGACCCTGGAAAGCACTGATTGTCAGGGAGGTGATAATGGTTAGATACGAGGCTACTCCAAGAAGGGTGCAGAAAATGGAATTAAAAGATAAGTGGATTTTGGTGCAGATGGTTTTGAAATCTCTACATGGCTTTTCATGAACTTTGTGACGACCCTGTGTAGTTGAATGCTTCCCTCTGGGCTTCCCACAAATATTTCCTGGCTCCTTGCAGATCCTGGGAAGGCAGCAGCAGAGCCACAGGCCAGAGCCCCGCCCTCGTGGGCGTGTAAGGTAAAGTGTGAGCTAAAGGGAGACAGAGCCTGCAAGTGGAAAAACTGCTCGTCACAAACGGGAAAAAGCAACGCACACCGTCCCTTGCGGCTTGTTCGCAGCTCCAAACAGACAGACAAAGGGAAAGACCTGGAAGGAAACACGGGGTGACGTCAGAAACTGTAGACAATAGAATCACAAGTTTATTTTGATGCCAAAAGATCTGGAAATCCATGTGCAAGATGGGTCTTTGAAAAGTTCATGAAATGTGTGTATCATGATGAAGCAGTGCAGGGATTTCAATTTTTTTTGAAGGTTTATTTTTTATTTATTTGAAAGACAGAGTTACAGAGAGAGGTAGAGGCAGAGAGAGAGGTCTTCCATCTGCTGGTTCACTCCCCAGATGGCTGCAATGGCCAGAGCTGCTCCGATCCAAAGCCAGGAGCCAGGAACTTCTTCCTGGTCTCCCATGCGGTACAGGGGCCCAAGCACTTGGGCATCTTCTACTGCTTTCCCAGGCCACAGCAGAGAGCTGGATCTGAAGAGGAGCAGCTGGGACTAGAACTGGCGCCCATATGGGATGCCGGCGCTTGAGACCAGGGCGTTAACCCACTACGCCACAGTGCCAGCCCCCCAGGATTTCAATTTTTAACTTATCTTTTCATTCCATTTTTCCATGAACCTGTGAGGGGCTCCTGTATCCCCAAACCATCAGAGCAGTGGCAGCGGGTGGAGGAATGCTTTCCCCGCCACGGCCACCTCTCCAAGGGCTTGCTGACAGGCCCGTGCCATTCTCCTAGGGAAGATGTTTAAGCCCGCCTGCTGCGGTTTATCGAGAGAGGGACGCTTATGAACACACGCCGCGTGACCGCCGGCACAAAGGAGTACGGACAGTCCAGTTCTGTTTCCACAAGGCCCAAGTACAGCTGAAACCAAGGAACCAAAACTGCTGGGGTTGGGGCAGGGTCCAGCAGCTGTCTGGACTGATAGAACATTCCAGGAACATTCTAGATCATGACCGGGCTGGCGGTGACACAGCTGTATGCTCACATATTTGTCAAAGCTCACACGACACTGAACCACTTCTGTGTATTACTGTGTTTAAGTTATTCTTCAACGAGGGGATGTCCACCCGACACCCCACACAGACCCGCCAGCCTCGCCACTGGATTCCTTGATGCCAGCCTGCTCATGGCGAAGATGCAGCAGTAACAAGAGCCACGCACATGCACGTGGCACACGCCAGCCACCACCACACCGCCCCCCGAGAAGACAGAGTTGGGGCTGGGTCTGCTCGAAAAGCCGACTCATGTCTGGAGGTCAGAGGTCAACTGTAGAACGCTGGGAAGCAGTGGGGACCCCGGCCCTTTGTCAGGAACAAGACTGCAGGGCCCCCTGAGCCATCTCCCGTCACTAACAAGAACAGGACCCAACCTACTGAGGGGCCCGGGCCCCATGCCAGCCCCGGGAAAGCTGCAGCTGGTAGAGGCAGGTGCATCAGCCACTGCAGTCAGCAGTCTGTGCACGGTGCTGGGGACCATGCCCTCCCTGGCGAGCCCCGGGGTGCTGACCTTGGGTATGTCTCCGACCCTCAGAGCCCGGCCAGGCACACCTGGGACGCTGGTCGTGGGGTACTGACAACAGGGCTCCCCAGGAGGGTTGTGGCAAAGCACTGCTCACAACGATGACTGGGAACCTGGATCATGGTGCCGGTGGGGCTGGAACCTTCCTGACACTCAGGGAGAATTTGGTGACTGCTGGCCGTCCGTGGCGTTTCCTGGTTTGTGGGCACAGCTCACTCCAGTGCCTGCCTCTGCCTTCCCACGACTGGTCAATAGATTTAGGACCCACCTCATCCAGGATGAGCCCACCTAGACTACCAACACCTGCAAAACCCCTGTATCTCTATCAGGTCACAGGCACCAGGGCTCAGGACTTCTAGGTCTCTGGGGATGGGTGAACAATTCACCCTACACCCATACTCATATTTGTCGACTTGTGAACCCTTTATATGGTGCACGGGCAGTGAAAATAAGCCCCGCCTGGCCAAGCTCTTAAGAACCAGGGGCAGTGGCCATGTCAGGTCCATTTCACGCTCTGACTCGTCCAGGGCGCTCCTGAGTCCCACGTGCGAGATCGGCAGCCGCGCCCCCTTGGCTCTCCTGGAAGGTACATGTCGTGGTCTACTCATTAAGAGTACAAGGATCAGGAGCAAAAATTCCTGCCAATGAGCCAAGAGACTTCAACTTAACCCACGGCAACGCACCAGACAGGCCTCCATCGCTCCTAACGTAGACGTCGGTACCTCCTTGTCCTGTGCTGGCCCAAGTTCAATACCGTGGGAGAGTGTGGGGCAAAGGTGGCTGCCAGAGTACCTTCCTCCCCAGAGCTAGGGGAGCGTGGATGATGGACCGAGAGCCAGAGGTCCAGGCTGCTGGTAACAGGGGAGGGGCCTGGGGGTGGGCAGGGACGACTCCTCCTTTTCCCCCATCCTGAATGCAGCTGCGAGGTGGCCATGAGCCTGTCTCCTGTGCTGCCCTGGCTAGACTGCACCATCCAGGGACTTAGTGAACATCCTCCTAGGTGTTGCTGGGAAGGTGTCTTCCAGACTAAATGCCTAGAACCTATTGACTTTAAGAGACAGAGACTGCCCTCCACACACGGGGATGAATCAGATGGCACTGATTAGGCACAGGCCTTCAGTCAAAGGTGGGACTGCTGCACACGGGGGCTCTGCTTCGAGACTGCAGCACGAGCCCTCGCCCCAGCATCCCCAACCCCACAGAGCTGAGACCTGCCGCCATCTTGGAACGGCTGTGCGTGAAGATGGGGGTCAGGCTCCCGTGCGTGCCTGCGTGGCCTCCTCTTGCTTCTGCTCCTCTGGAGGCCACTGAATGGCCACGGGGTGGGAGGTGAAGGAGGAGGAGCCACACCTGGCCCCAGGTGAGGCAGAGGCAGGAGACCAGGCTGGTGGAAAGACAAGCCTACAGGCAGGTCCTTCAAAAAGAGTGTGGGCAAATGGTGCCAACACGTATTTCAAATCCACGTGTGGTTTTTCATCGCACACATTTTCCATGAGATTTTTGGAAGACCCCTTGTAGGGCATTCAGGGGCCACCCAACAGGCTGCTGCTGCCACTGGGGGCCCCTTCCGGGCCAGGGTCCTCCACGGTGGCATTCCCAGCCCCTCCCTCGGCTCCCACCCCTGCTCCTTAGGCTCCCAGTTTGGCTACCCGTCTCTCTCCCATTGGCACAATCCTGACTCTCCCTCGACCACATCCTGACTTCCTGCTGGGTCCCTGAGCAGCCTCAAGGTGGGAAGTCTTGACCCAGGCCTTGGCCCTAACAGGGGCTGAGTGCATGGCCTCTGTTGGGGCGGGGGAAGGGGCCCACTGAGCTCTGCCTGGAAAGCACAGGACAGCTGCTGCTGTGTTCCTCCCAGAGCGGGAAGCCCCTTCGTGAGCGCTGGCTGCACAAATATGCTCTCCTCATACATTTCCGAGCCCAAGGGGACCCTCCTGCCCCTACCTGGACGCAGCAGGAGCACAGGTAGAAAGGAAGACATCAGCAGACTTAAAGAGCTTCCTCGTCCTGTGCTGGCCCAAGTTCAATAATGTGGGAGAATGTGGGGCAAAGGTGTGTCTCGCACACAGCAGGTGCTTAGCTAAACGTTTGTGGAATGAGTGACGGCTGTCAGTTGGACACACGACCTGCTTTTCCTAAACTCGCAGAACAAAGCCATCTGCCTGACACCTCGTGGTTCTTTTGCTTGTGCTCCTCCCCAGCTCTGGGTGTCAAAAACACTTCCGAGGGAAAGTCCCCAGGGTCTGAATCTTATTCTTGGCTCTCCTTGGCGAGCTGGTGGAAATGACTTCCCTAAAAGCATCGTGAGGGCTGGGGAGGTTCTGAGCTCACCCTAACCTCCGGGAGACTCCCCAGAATCCCAGGACGAAGTCCAAGACGGCCCATGTCACCCCCAGAGCCTGCACCTGTGGCCTTTTCCTACCAGGTGTCTTTTTGGACCCATCACCCCTCTTCACAAAGATGGACAGAACTTAGAGACGCGGTGGCAGAGACTCTGCCATGGCGCCCTGGAGTCGGGGTCGTCCCAGGCCAGCCTCACCTCCGCCACCGTCACTTTGGCGGGGCCAGCCTCAGGGCCCTTTGCAGGCTACAGCATAAGGTGACCAGACGCCTGACTGCACCGCACCGCACCGCTCTCGGCTCAGCTCCTATCACATGGAATCCCCTTGTTGCTGAGCCACAGCGCGCCCCAGGAAAGCCGTGGAACCCCAAGGCGGGAAGATGTCTCTCGGCTTTCCCACCAGCTACACTCTCGCTCTATCCCCAAGGACACTGTGCCTTGCGATCAGACTGCAAGTTTGCAACTGACGGCCCCACAGCCCACTACGCCTACCATGTGTGCACATGTGTGTACACGCATGCACACACACACATACACACACACGCACACAGAGTGGACACTTCTCTGAGTTTCTGCAGAGTTCCAGGCTTCACACTGAAAACCCGTGCATCCTGGCCACCGCGTCTCCCGCTGTTCTGGGCCATGGGAAGACAGGCAGGACCAGCGCACTTCCAACTCCACCGGCTGTACACGGACCAGCCAGGCGGACTCTGGGGCCACAGCAGCAGGCACGGTCAGCCTTGTTTCCAGGGTGCGGCTGGCAGAGGACCGTGTTGGCAGGAGGGCTGACCTCCCACTCCAAAGCTGTCAACTTTGGCAAACGGTCAGAGACAGAAACAGCTCACAGAAGGACCAATGGAAAAGTGTCCCGGCTGCCACTCCTCAGGAGAGCTCTGACCAATGCCAGCCTCCTGGGGCTGTGTCGCCAACGAGGTGGCTGTCAAGCAGCTTCCGGCAAGAGGTAAACCATTGCCTTTCGACAGTGAGCCCCACAGTGTCGTCCATGTGTGTTGCACACTCCAGGAAAGACGAAGACAGTGACAGGGACACCATGGTGACATCCACCCAGCAGAGAACACTCTCTGATCCTGGTCTCTGAGTCCATGGTGTGACTGGTTCGCTCTGGCGGCCCCCAGGACAGGATGAGAACAGGGCAAGGTTAGCAGTGAAGCACTTTCAGAGCAGTTTGATGTTGCTCAGCCAAGTTCATGATCATTTTTTCAGACTCATTTCTGCTGGCATTGACAAAGACGCTGGTCACAGAAACAGGTCTTTCGCCACAGACAGAAGCACACATGTGGGCAGGCAGGTCTCAGTGGGGCTGGTGCGCACGACAGCTGGAGACATTTTTGGTTGTCACCACTAAGGGAAGGGTCCTGCTGGTACCTGGTGGGCGGAGCCAGGGAAGATGCTGAACACACTACAACACACAGTTCAGCCCCAATAGCAAAGAATCGTGCACTTCAAAACCCCAGTGGGGTCCCAGTTCAGAAATTCTCCTTTGGAGAACAGATGAAAGTGGTGGCTGCTGTCTGCCCAGTGAACACTGATGCCTGCCTGCCTCTGCCTTCTTCTGAGACCGCTGCACTCTTCCTGCACCTGGTTTAGCCACCAGTTCCCCTGCTTCCAAAGCACACATCCTCCTTCCTCAGAGAAGCCTCTACCCAAGCTGGAAGGCAAGAACACGCAGGAACCCACTCTGGGGCCCGCCCCCTCCTCGGCCCACCCACTCCTGACGTCTCAGTAAGTCAGCTCACATCCACGTCTTTCAGAGGCACATCGCTGGCCCTTGGCCATGAACCACCCAAGAACTGTACCGATGACACCATGGTCCTGGACATTCTGCACGGCTAATATTGCTATTGGGGTAACAGCAGCTTACTATGTCGGTTGCCCCAGCTGTGAGCCCTCCTACAACCGGCAGGGCCGCCCCGGGGACAGGAGCTGCTCCCCACCCACATTCTGATTTTCCGTTCTTGTGACAAGCGCCGAGGGCTAGGCGGCATCTCATGGGGCCTGTGTGCCAATGGCCGGGCGGGACTAAGGGAAAGCCAGGCAACGCAGCCGGCTGGGAGAGCGAGGCAGGTGGGTGTTGACGGTGACTGTAACAGACAGGTGCCTTGGGGAGAGGGCTCACCAGTATCAGCGGAACACGGAAGCAGAGCGAGGAAGGCGTCAACTCAGAAACACTGCCTGGGGAACAGCTGGGCACCGCAGAAGTCCCGGCGACACCAGGAGGAAGGAGAGGTTCTCAAGGCAAAGGAACCGACTGGGAGACAGGGAGCCTGGGAGATGGGGGCTCTGCACGGTCAGGAGCCGGGCCTCCTGGGACAAGAGCCTGGATCGCGGGTTGACCTGGCCTGCAGAGCGCCGAGGGTCAGGATGCCGCTCTGGTCATGTCCCCAGGGCGAGATTTCTGAGCACAGGAATGACGGGATTAGAGTTCATTAAACCAGTGGTGGCAAACAGTGGCCACTGTCAGCTTCGCAGGCCGTGTGATCCCAGCCATAGGTCACTCACAAACAAGTGCGTGAGGCTGTGTCCCAATAAAGCTTTATTCAAACCCACCGACATCCAACGCCCACGTCCCTTCCATGTGCCACATGGCGTTGTTATTCCTTTACAGTTTTTTTCAAGCCATTGAAAGGCAGGGAAAACCTATCCCTGCTCGGAGGCCACATTCAAAATGGGTTAAAGAGCTGGATTTGGGCCGCAAGCTGTGGCTGGCTGGGTCCTGCTTTTGAAACACCGCTCAGTGTGGCGGGGAGGCGGGAGCAGCAGGAACCTCAGTGGGAGCGGAGTGCAAGGGGCAGGTGCAGAGCGCAGGAGGGGGGTGGAGGGAGGCCAGCAGGGGGCACCAGGAGACCAGGAACCTGGACAGGCAACATGGAGGTGGAGGGTCAGGAAGACTTGTGCCCTGGCCACACCCCAGCGACCGAGGGCACAGAAGTTTCCCACCCAAATGCAGATGAGCCAGGGCACAGCGGACTCACCTGCTCAGCGTGCCAAGAGAGCTGCAGAGTTCAGTTCTCCAGGCTGAAGCCCGCCACCCCCTTCCTTGTCCCCACTGAGTGAGCGGGGCCCGCCTCTCCCTGGGGCTCCAGGCAAAGCACCAGGGTCAATGCCAGGAACTTTGCTGGATGTTTCTGGCAGAAGCTCTCTTTCTGCTAAGCCTGCAGGTGGTCACGTTCAGGACCCTCCTCTGCAGACAGAGACTGGCTGGGAAGGAAGCTAGCATGGTAGATAGCCAAGCCAATTCTGAAGCTACCCACTGACCCCTGGATCCAGCCACACCTGAAGATAACCCTGGACGTTTCAGTCTCAGTGGGGGAGCTGATCACTCCTCATCCAGCCTGGGATTTTGTTACTGACAACAGAAAGTCCTAGCACATCTTCCATCTAAGCGCTAACCAGACCAAACTCACCCAGCTTTTGAGATCAGACAGGATTAAGCCGAAAGTCCTACACATCTAGGCGCTGTGAGGGCCCCCCGAGGGTCGGAGGCCTTGACTTTGGAACACGAGTGACAAAGCCCCTATCTGACAGCACTGTGTGAGAGTCTTGTCCATAGCATGTGCACCTGCATCCTTTCTCAACAGTACTGCTTGTAGACAGAGGGGCTTAATAATTGTTGCTGCAGGAATGAATGCAAACACCCTGAGCTGCAGGAAACACCAGGAGGCAATATGGGTCTCTCTTCCTCCCCACCACGAGTCGTGGGGGTCTGGCTCGGCCCAGAACAAACAGCCCGGCAGTGTCTGGCTGGGAGAGAGCAGCTTGGGGGACATCAGCTGTAACCGTGCCTCAGACAAGAGAAAAGAAGGGAATGACCTGCACTCAGAAACGGTTAGGGTCCCCCCCACCCATGCACGGGAAACATTTGCTATCAGCAGCCACTGACTGGGCAAGAAGGAAACGCACAAGGGAGGCTGCAGTAAACCTCCCAGCCCTGATCATGGGGCACAGGTATGGAAGTGGAGGGCAGCTGGGGACCCCAGGCCTGGCTGAGTCCCAGTGGCATTGGTGCTGAGGTTCGGATGCAGTTTGGGCGTCCCGTCTCCTAGCAGAGCACCTGGGTTTAACTCATCTCTGCCCGACTCCAGCCTCCTGCTTTGTGCACCCAGGGAGGCAGCGGGTGATGGCTCGAGTACCTGGGTCCGGCCACTCAGACCCGGACTGATTTCCTGACTCCTGCCTTTGGCCTGGCCCAGCCTTGGCTGCTGTGGGCGTTTGACGAGTGGGCCGTGGATGTCTCTATCTGTGTCTCACTGCCTTCCAAATTCACAATAACCAGCACCATCCAGGGAGTCACGCTGCTGGGGTCCGAGGGCCAGCCCCAGACTCTCAGAACCTCCTTCTGCAGGGCCCACGTCCTCGCACACCAGTGAGAAGTGGGTCTCCGGGGAGGGGAGTGGAGCCTGAGACGTGGATCCACGTGTGTGGAGAGAACACGGGGTGAGCACACCCACGCCAGGGCCACGTGGCAGGGGAAGAACTATGCCATCAATCAGATCACGAGGTTGGCAATGACTCTGGTCATTCTGCTCTCTGGGTACCACACACTCCACCCAGGCAAGGAGCGCCCTGCACCTTCGCCCAGGCCTTCGCTGCCTGGGTTCAAATTCCTGCCCTGCCCCGACTAGGAGCGAGGCCTCGGGCAAGGTTCTCCGCCATGCTGTGCCTCTGCTTCCCGTGAGTGAGGCCAGCACAGCGTGGTACCGACCTGAGGATGAGCAGTTCATACAGGGTGCGGAGGACACCAAACCTGGGATACCTGGTCAGGTGTCGGTGGAGTCTTTTTTTTTTTTTCTTTAAAAAGGTGCCCAGATAAACCCACCTCTGGGGCAGGCATTGGCACGGCAGGAAGACATTGCTTGGGATGCCCACGTCCCATATCAGGGTGCCTGGTTCGAGTCCCAGCTCTGCTTGCAACTCCAGCTTTCTGCTAATGCACACTCTGGGCAGCTGGGGTTGTGGTGGTAGGATGTGGCCTGTGCCAGTTCAAGTTCCGACTGCTCTGCTTCAGAACCAGCTCCTTGCTAGGGCACCCGGGGAAGCAGTGGAAGACGGCCGAGCATCTGGGTCCCTCCGCCCACGGGAGAGACCAGGCTGGATTCCTGGCTCCTGGCTTTGACCTTGCCCAGCCCTGGTGTTGTGGAGTGACCAACAGATGGGAGATCTTTCTCTCTACCTTTCCCTGTCACTCTGCCTTCTGAATAGATAAGAAAATACTTTATTATTATTTTTTTGGACAGGCAGAGTTAGACAGTGAAAGAGAGAGAGAGAGAGAAGTATCTTCCTTCCGTTGGTTCACCCCCTAAATGGCCGCTATGGCCGGTGCGCTGCACCGATTAGAAGCCAGGAGTCAGGTGCTTCTCCTGGTCTCCCATGCGGGTGCAGGGCCCAAGCATTTGGACCATCCTCCACTGCCTTCCCGGGCCACAGCAGAGAGCTGGACTGGAAGAGGAGCAACTGGGACAGAATCCGGCGCCCCAACCAGGACTAGAACCTGGGGTGCTGGTGCCGCAGGCAGAGGATTAGCCTAGTGAGCCATGGTGCTGGCCAGAAAATACTTTGAAAAATAAATAAGCAAATAAAAAATACTACATGTAAATTTTTTTTTTAAAAAAAAAAGTGCACCCTGGGAGGCAGCAGGTGGTGGCCCAGGTAGCTGGGTCCCTGCCACCCACGTGGAAGACCCAGACTGAGTTTCAGACTCCCGGCTTCAGCCTGACCCAGCCCCAGCCGTTGTGGGCATCTGGGAAGCAAACCAGCAGGTGTGAGATCTCTGTGCCTCTCAAATAAAAAGAAATCCCCGGTGTGACAAAGCAGGGGGTCTGACCCAGCACTGTCCCAGGAGCTCGGTTCCACAGCCGCCCTGCCCGGGCGCCAGCTCTGTGTGCAGAGACCCTGCTAGGTGCTGTCCCCGCAGACTCAGCCTTCCACCAGAGCCGCCACCGGAGCACACGTCGGCTCCCCACGGTGACGTCCCGGCACTCACAGACAAGGGAGCCACAGGCCCACACGCATTCTTGATGAGGAGCCGGCACACGCACGTAACCTGCCCGACCTCACTCTCCCCAGAGGGGAGCCTCCCATAGGGGGATCAAACACGACCATACTGCAGGACAAGGGAACAGTCAGTGACCAGCCCCAGTCCATCCCAGCAGGGAAATAAGGGAGCCAGCCCTCGCCAGCTGTTATCTTTCTCAATCCTTACTGCTCCCTGGGGTAGACCTCCTTCACCCCATTTTGCAGGTGAGCAAACAGAGGCTAAGTGACTCGCCTGTAAGCAGGATGGTCAGACCCGCTCCCACGCCAGCAGGCCCCGGGCTAACCCATGGGCCCTGCCTCACTTGGCTTATGCCCCCAGAGCCTTTGTCTTGGCAAACTGGCCTGCCTGGGCAGGATTCCGAGCGGATGTCAACCGGCACGCTGGCTCCCAGAGGCTGCAGCGCCCCAGCCCCGACTCACGGGCACTGTTGCCGGCTACTGAGTAATGAGGCGAGGTGCTTCCTTCAACCAGGAAGCCCAGGAGACTGGATTCAAGCACAACAAACATGATAATAGATCCCGATCCCAGGGCGACGCCACCCCCTCCTCGGCTGCTTTTTCCGTCCTGACTCACCTCCCCTTGTGGGTGGGAAACCATGCACAGACACACACACACAAACAGGTGTGCACACACACTTGTGGGCATACACAGGGCATGTGTGAGCACACACAAAAACAGGTGTGTACACACAAGCACATGCAAACACACTCGTGCACACACATACAGGCACATGCACACATACACACACACATGCTTGTGTGCATACACACATGTGGGCATGTGTGCACGCACACACACTCCTGCAGGTACAAGCACACATATAGCACAGCCCCTGACAACCCAACACTTGGGTTCAGTGGAGAACATTTCTCACTGAATGTACACCTAGACACACACACACACACACACACACGCACACCAGAGACACACACACGCAAGGGTACTTCACAAAGTTTGTGGAAACAGCTCCTCGGGCCCGAAATCCGCTGAAATCCCAGCCAGCTTTTCCTCAAGAGGTATTCTCCGTGCCCCTTTGAGGACCCCTGTGTGCTCAGCCCTGGGCCTCAGCCGCGCTGACCGGGGCGGTTTGGGGCAGGGAAGGGAGGCGCACATAGGAGGACCCAGCCTGGGCCAGGGGAGGGGGGCGGGCAGGGGCAGCAGCGTCCACAGGGAGCAGCAGGAAGAAGACACAGACGAGAGACGCCTGCTACTGAACTCAGCTCAAGGCTGGCCCGGACGTGTGCAGGGGTCTGGGGGCGACACTCCCTGATTTCTGAGGTCCCATCTACAGATCTCGGGCTCCAGCCAGCGCTTCCCGAGCTGCTCAGAGCCTGTGACCTCGGACCACGGCCAAATGGCACACAGTGGCGATTGTTGTACGATGGCCTAGTGGCACCGTGGCCAAGTTTGTGTCGGTCACTCTGTGATGCTCACACAGTGATGAAACGGCCAGACCATGCGACAGACGCACGGCTGTGACCCTGGCCACGGACAGCAAGAGGGGCGCTGGCAACGGCTGCATCGGGGCAGAATGGGGGACCCGCTTCCAAAGGTGCTGCTTCCAGGGAGCCCCCAACTCCTCAGGTGTTCTTGGTGACAGTCACCAATGGTGTCCCAGCTCTTTCAACTCACCTAGGCTGATCCACAGAAAACCATCAAAGCTTCCAATCGAATCTCCAAAGGATTCGTGGAAAAATGGAGCTGAAAGATAAGTTTGCTTTGATGCCAGACTTTTGACAGCACGCCTAGTTTTGTTTCCCGATATGCATCTCCCACGAGCTTCCTGAAGACCTCGCATTTATGCAGGAGATGCAAGGCATCTAGGCTTCCCAGTAACATCAGGGTGGTCGTCCCAAGCGAAGCTACAATCCCACGGCAGGCAATGAGCCTGCTGCCTCCACACGGTATTTTTAGAAGGCAAGGTAATCAATTTCCTGTCTCGCTTGGATACATGCTGCTACTTACTGCAGCGAATATCAACATTGCTCAGCTTTGAAAGAAGAGAGCGTGTTGACGAATGTTGCCCATGATCAGCAAACCGTGAGGTGCTCAACTACTGGGGAGCTGGTCCACTCACCACTTCTATTCCTACCATTAAGAAATCGGGCAACCGGCCTGGAGGAACTTGAATACACTAGTCTCGTGTTTCTTCTAAGAGCACTGGTGTTTAGAGGAAAACAGAGAAGGAATTCTGCAGCTGGTGCGTGTCCTTGGCCTTGGCCTGCTCTGGGGCATTTTGAGGGGGAGGGGAGCGAGTCCATCAGGTCCACGTGGGCAGGGCGGCGAGGTCTCCCGGGCCCCAGCCTTTGCTCCTACTGAACCACAGGCCTGGCTGGGCAGACGCAGCCCCGGGGCACTACATGCAGAAATAGCAGCAACTCAGGCAGGGCACAGAGACGGTAGGTGACTTGCCCAAGGTCACACAGTAGGTGGCACCTTTGGGACCTGAATTCAGGAAGGCTGGCTGTTTAGCACATCTTTCTGCCACTATATAACGTGGCTTCTCTGCCCAGAGACTGGTCTTCCAAAGGGGCACCCTCCGCAAAGCCCTACTCGACTCTCCTAGGTACATGGAAGGCACCTTGCACTGTGTTCTTGTGTGCTTTGAACACCTGCCCACTGTGGCCATTGTCACACTGTACTATTACTTCCCTATGTCCAGATTCAAGTCATACTACCCACAGAGTGTCTGGGATTAGCCAAGGTCTTCCTCAAGACACTTCTATCTACTGAAACATTCTCACCATAAAGAACAACAATCAGCCACGTCCGATTTGAATGGTGACTGACGTCTAGGGTTGGGCAGTGCACAACCTGCACACCTGTACACACAGGTCTATTACTGGACCTTGAGCACAAGTTCCTGGAGGACAGTCTGTATTTCCCATTTGCTGCCCCCAGCTCCCAGCACGGCTCGAGGCACACAGTGGATGCAACAAACTCTTACTGGCTTGCAAGCATCGCTGCTAACTCAGCTCTGAGAAAGAGCCCTGTTCCGATTCTTGCTTGTGAGACGGAGGAACGAGGCTACTGTAGCTTCCTCCTGTGCCCCAAGTAGGGAAGGGAGGACTGCCAGTTCCTGGGTGCCTCGTGGGAACTCCCCCTCTCTAAAGTGAAGACGTATTTAGAAGAAGCATTTTCACTTTCTCACTCCTGTTCCCCAGTTTCTCCTCTCGAGCAAGGAACAGCCAAAGATGTATTTCCTTCCTGCACCAACAGCTTCAAACACGCCGTTGACGCTGGGCGTCAGGGGAACCAACAGAAGTTTCCTAGCTTGCATCTGCGCGGTGAGCAGCTTCCGGTAAACACCACGGGCAAGGCCAGCGGGGACCCAGGCGCTCAGACTGCCTGACCTGAAAGCAAATGAACTCACTTCCTGCCCACAGCTCATGGCAGCACGGGCTCCCCTGAGACAGGAACACAGGCTCAGTCTCACACGCTCAGTGCCTCCCCAGGGAGGGATGGGGTTCAAAGTCAAGGGCAGAAGGCACCGCAGTCCCACAGCATCCGCAGGAAGCAGAGAAGTGCAGAGGATCTCAGTGGAGCCTGGCAGCTTTCTCTCCCCTGGTCGGCTGCGCCCCGGCTCTGGGCAGGCAGGGGCGTGGACTTCCCCCAGCCTGGAGCCAATGCCTTCTGACTGCTTCCGGTTTACCAAGGTCCCACCTCCACGGATGGCACCAGGCCACCAGCCCCTCTAACACAGGGTCCAAGGCAAAACTAGGCATGGATTCCAAAATACTTTTTGCACCAATTGATCTTTTCATTCCGTTTCCGCCCGGGGGTTGGTGCTTTATGTAAAACTGTGCCCCTCCTGGCATCTGCCCCTCCCTGCCCCTCCCCCAGGGCTCACACCAGACAGGTTTTCCTTTGTACAGCGTTCCTTGGGCCGTTGCAACGCTCCTCTTTCAAAAACACCTTGTTCATTTTAGGTTTATGTATTTGAAAGAGAGAGAGAGCTCGCCCACCCACTGGTCACTGGCTCGCTCCCTGCATGCCGGCAATAGCCACAGCTCCAGGTCAAGGCCAGGAGCCCAAAACTCAATCCAGTTCTCCCACATGGGTGGCAGGGACCCAGGTACCCGAGCCATCACTACTGCCTCCCAGGGTGCACCTTAGCAGGAAGCTGGAGTCAGATGCCGAGGCGGGACTCGCACCCAGGCCCTCCAACATGGGACGTGGGTACCCCGGGAGGCATGGCAACCACTGCACCAAATGCTCGCCCTTCAGCTCTCCTCCCCGTCTTTGCGATGACAGATTTCACTGCGATCGCCTTCACTGTCCACTCTGATAGCCATGCCCACTGGGAGGAGGGGCCAGGACATCAGAGAAGTACTGCAAAGCCCCAGACACCCCCAGCGTGAAGGCAGAGGGACCTAAGTGAGTATGCACGCTTCAAAGGCAGGCAGGGAAGTAGCCTCCTATCAGAACCCCTGGCAGCATGTAATCTGAAAGGCAGCACCAGGGCCAGCGCGGTGGCACAGTGGGGTAGGCCGCCACCTGGGACGCCAGCACCCTGTATTGCAGTCCTTGTGTTCTGCGTCCTGCTAATGTACCTGGGAAAGCAGCAGATGATGCCTAAGTGCTTGGGCCACTGCCACCCACTGGGAGACCAGGATGGAGCTCGGAGCTCCTGGCTTTGGCCCAGCCCAGACCTGGTGCTGTCCCTATTGGGGTAGTGAACCAATGGATGGAAGATTCCCTCCCTCCCCCGGCCCTCTTCCTCCTCCTCCTCTTCTGTCTCTGTCACTTTGTCTTTCGAATAAAGACAACACCATGAAATAACGGTTCTTTCCTTGCCTGTGGAAAGCAACAGTAACATCAAGTAATTTCCCATCCAAATCTTGTGAACGTCTGTCTGTCCCTAACTTCTTCAGGATATAGCTGCCTCCCTCCAGGTTGGAGAAGAGAAACAACAGTCGTGGAGCCGTGGATCTGGACTGTGCGTGCATCACGCCAGGTGCCCCCCCAGCAAGCATCCAAAGGCAAGGTGAATGCGGCCGCCTCAGCAAGTTCATGGCCATTTAGATCCCACCGAGTGACATTTTTAACTCAAAGTACATGAAATTAACAACAGGTTCTTTTCCAGGAACCTGGGTCGAGGGAACACTGTGTCCTCCTGAAAACGCATTTTAAGATCCATCAAAGCCAGCACTAAGCAGCAGGGCTCTCCCCGGGCACTGGCATTTACATGCTGCCTAAAGGGCTCTAAAGGATTAGGCCGTTCATGTTGTGCCTTAAGATCCTAGAGCTTGCTGGAATCCCCTGGAAGTAGGATCCGCCGTCATCTCCCAGCACGGCACGGCTGCCCTGTGCTGTCAGATTCAAGTCGACGTGGCCCTGGGTCCTGAGGAACCCCACCCTGGAAAGAGGCAGGCGCTGGGCTGAGGACGGGTGTCACCCCAGGGGCCCCTTCTGTGGACACTCGGCCACCAAGAGTGGGAGGAGAGTGACAAGGCATGGCGGCGGTTCCGTGGCCACTCCCCTTCCCACCGTGGCTGGCCTTGGGAGGGGCCCGGGCTGAGCCACGCCGGGTGCCACAGACGTGAGGAACCTGTTCCGGCAGCCCAGGTGTCGGGGCTGGGGCACAAAGGTGTTCCTGGGTCTTGGAAAACTTCAGGGAGGAGAGGAGGTGTCAGCAAAGTCGGGTCCTTGGGACCCCTTTTGATTTCCTTCCTGAACTCCTGCCTCCAGCAACGGCACCAGCTCTTTCTCTAAAAGGTAGCCCCGCGCCCACTGCCCCAGCGCCCAGCCCTGCTTTCCGGGCCCACTGTGCCCCTCAGGAACCCCCAGTGGCCTCTACTGCCCCAAAGATGAGGCCAGCCTCGTCTGGCATGGGACTGCCACGCGACTTCGGCTGGCCGACTCTGCAGCCACAGCGGCCTCCATGCAGGCTGCACCGACTCGGGCCTGCAAACACCAGGCGTGTGTTAGCAACAGACACAAGGCCTTGTGACAGGTGCATGGACCAAAGGACAACCGCAGCAGGGCCCCTGGGCCTCCCCGCCCAGCCCCTCTGGGTGCAGAGGCTGTGACAGAGGAAGTGATGCAGGCTCGTCCGTGGCTTACAGCTTGTCCCCAGCCAGGACCCTCTGACAGGCAGGCCGGTGGCCTGAGCAAGCTTCCTAGTTCAGGACTGACTCACAGCCAAAGCCCCAGAGTCCTGATGCCATGGACCCTAAACACCACCATGTCCCGCGCTTCTGTGAGAAAGGCGACACAGGTAGGAAACCCCCCCCCCCCAGCAGGTGGGCTCTTGTGTTACTTGTACAAAATCCCAATTTGCAACACTGGATAAAGCCAGACGGAACTTTCTAGAAATCTCCTTCATTCCTTTCCAAACTCACCCTGACCTTGTCAGCCCCTCCTCTTAGGAGTTCCCCTCCCCCCAGCCTCCGCAGGTCTCCCACACCACCCCTCCCCCACTTTGTCATCTGAAATGTCCCAGGCCAGGGCTCCCTCCTCTAGGACCCCAGGCAGCCATTTTCATCCAGCAAGTTCTCCGCCCACTGTCTCCCCCACCCCCCACCCCCCAGCAGGGAGCAGAGCCCTGGACTGGGAGTTAAGGAAGCAGCGCTTGGCTCATCGCAGATTCGTTTTCAAGGCAAACACAGAAACCTAAAAAACTCAAGGCCCTGACAGCTCAATCAGCCACAGATGGTGGCTCCACGTGGCCACGACTCGGGAATCGGAAGCCAGGCAGAGCAGGAGGAGCGGCGCAGACCAAGGCCGATCTCGTGTGGGCATCTGAGAACAGACACCTCCGCCTTCCAAATGCAATCGCAGGGTCACCCGCAGGGCTCCAGAGAATCCAGCCCCTGAATCCCACAAAGGGGCGGAGTTTTAGCCCTTCCACGCCCTGCTTCCCCACACCCAGACTTCCTAAGCCGTGGGCAGCCGGAGATGAGTGAGGGAAAAGCTCACTTTCGGCCCTTGCGCTTCTTACCAGACTCAGGACTGGGAGGGCAGGCGCGAGGGAGGTTGGTGCACCGACAACGCGGGGCTCCCGCAGCCCTGGGGCAGGGCGTGCCATGCAGGGGGCCGACCACGAGCTCTGGGAAGCCGTCCAGATGCCCCCATTTGCTGTCCACACAGCATAGCCACACGAGAAAGAATTCTCACTCCCAGACACAGGATAGAAAAGTGGACTGCAAAATCGCTCACGCAGGGCATAAAACCTCCCTACAGAGACATTCGGACAGGTGCCCTGCACGTCACCTGTTGTGCCAAAGCAACTGTGACACTTCAACTGCGCCATCCAGCGGTGGGGGACGCGGGGTCCTGAGGTTGGGCCCAGCTCCTTTCCGGGCTGATTCCTCCACCACTGTCTTTGATCAGGAATACGGGTCCCGCAGCTGCTACGTTTTTGTCTCTTTACCCCCAGGCCACAGAGGAAGAACTAAAGCATTTAGGGCCACCCAGGCCCACCTGTTCTCCCATCCCCAGTGACAAAGGGACCCCAGGTGAAGATGATCCCGGGAGCATCAGGGGACCACAGAGCAGAGCGGGCGGCATGCGTCTCAGTCTAATTCCTGGCAAGTGATAAGCCAAAACTAGGCAAATAGGACTAGTCTCATCCTGCGATGCAAACAGCTCACCAGAAGCTCAATTAAATTGGCAGCGAGGCTACGTGAGGAGCGGTTTGTTTAGAAATGAAAGGAAGAAGAGCAGTGGGAGGCAGGCACCGTTCAGCCCAGCAGCTAAGACACCGCATCCCACACGGGAGGGGCCCGGGTTCCACGGCTCTGGCTCCCGACTCCAGCGTCCTGTCCACGCGCACCCTGGGAGGCAGCTGGGATGGTTTACATAAGGAGTTCCTGCCACCTACATGGGAGACCTTGACCAAGCTCGGGCTCCTGGCTTTGGCCTGGCCCAGCCCTGCTCATTGTGGGCATTGGGGGAGTGATCAGCAGATGAGAGCTCGCGCTCGCTCGCTCTCTCTTTCTCTCTCTCTCTCTCCCTCCCTCTCAAATAAAACATTAAAAAAGATTTTTTTAGGTAGACATGGAAAAAGGCAGTGACTAAAAACCATGGCATCTGCAGATGATAGGCAGAAAGGGCACTCACAAAGCTCACTCCCTCCAGTCAAGGGGATCCCAACTCTGTGTGCACACGTGGGGGATGGAACTCTGCACACACATCCGGGCAGTCATGGTGTAGACAAGGAGGAAGCTAAACTAAAGGGGAGGAGCTGGAGTCATCAGCTCCTTCCTATCCCCCCCCATTCCACCCAAGGCCCCTCCCCTTGTGTTGGGGGAAACCAGTTTCTACAAAGATGCCTGACATAACCAGTGTGGGGCTGAGTGGCCCCGTGATGGCCTGAGGTCCACTGTGATGTCATTCTAACAGAATCACCACGGCCAACACCCTTCCTCCCATCCCGTGTCTGATGCCCCTTCTAAGGCTTCCCAAAACAAGAAAATGGGTAGCATTCAGATCCCATCTCCAAAGCCCACCATCTATGAATATTCAATTAACCCCCGCCCCAGACCCCACCCACTGTGCCCCCAGCTCTAACTGGTGCAGCTACTCTGGCGCGTGCCACTTTCCACACAGGTCCTGTTCTTCCACTGTATCTTGCTCATGTCTCATCCTTGAATTCTGCCTGCATCACAGACAAGAGCCCAGACATCCCACGACAGACGGAAGCGGGCGAGACAGCAGCTCAGTGGAATCCAGACTGACACAGAATCTCGAATCTTAGCTGATAAATAAAAAGTCTTGGTGAAGCAGCCCTTAATAGCTTCCTTAGGTAACTATTAGCCCTCAATTATGTCTGCAAATGAAGTTCTGGAGGTAGCTATCAGCAGCTCATTAACGAAGTGATTTTGTTTGGTTTTGTTTTCCATCAGCCCTGGCCTGCAAAGCTCCGGGGTAAGCCTGGGGTTTGGCTCTGAAAAATCTTTGATCTAGAGCGACCATTTGCAACACAGTGTGTTTCTGGGCATCGGGGGTGGAGAGCTCGGTTTGTACACGCATGTAATGTGGTAGGGCAGCCCAAACTGGCTTCGGATCCCAGACCTGGACCCCCGACCCTGGTCAGGCAGAAAGAGCGGGATGCATGGCTGGCGCCGCGGCTCACTAGGCTAATCCTCCGCCTAGCGGCGCCGGCACCCCTGGTTCTAGTCCTGGTCGGGGCGCCGGATTCTGTCCCGGTTGCCCCTCTTCCAGGCCAGCTCTCTGCTGTGGCCAGGGAGTGCAGTGGAGGATGGCCCAGGTGCTTGGGCCCTGCACCCCATGGGAGACCAGGAAAAGCACCTGGCTCCTGGCTCCTGCCATCGGATCAGTGCGGTGCTCCGGCCGCAGCGCGCCGGCCGCGGCGGCCATTGGAGGGTGAACCAACGGCAAAGGAAGACCTTTCTCTCTGTCTCTCTCTCTCACTGTCCACTCTGCCTGTCAAAAAATTAAAAAATTAAAAGAGCGGGATGCAAAACCTAGCAAAACACTGGAGCCGAGTTTTCTTACCACTTCCAAAGAGAAAAGTCCTAAACGTGCAAAGCTATCTGGGGTCAAGTTCAGAGCTCTTTCTGGGCCATGCCAGCCCACTGCATCCGCCTGCCATCTCTGCCCCCTGTGACCCATGCTGTCCAATCCTGACTCCCACTGGACCCTCAGGGCTCAAGGCTCCACACCTCCTACGCCCTGGCTGCAGGAGTTGGGACATTCGCCCAGGAATGGAAGCGCCTGGCTGATACAGAATGATTTACTTTCTATCCTCCATCCAGCATTAAAAATGCAACATTTTGAGAGAACATGTAAACAGTGCTGCCGACATCTTACACGGTATGTATATTAAGTAGATTTTTATGGTCCGGAGGAGTTTTCAAAGTTATGTGAAGAATAATCTGAATTTCTGCTAAAATAACACCCCCTAATCCTCCTCCTCTGGTTGTTTTGGTCAAAATTTTCTGTAGGATTAAGCATGACAGGAAAACAACATTACAAGCGCAGTCATTCCCCATCTGGATCTCCTTTTACCCCAGCAGATGGCTACGTCGCTCCTGCATTCTGAAAACGTTAAGTGGATGTGATGTCCCCAAGCCAAGAAAAACAGCCTGGGGGCCACGGCTGTGGCACAGTGGGTTAAGCCCCCGCCTGCAATGCTGGTATCCCTTATGGGCGCTGGTTCAAGTCCTGGCTGTTCTGCTTCCCAAACAGCTCCCTGCTAACGCGTCTGGGAAGGCAGAGGAAGATGCCCAAGTACCTGAGTACCAAGCACTCTATCCAGTGGAGAGACCCGGATGAAGAGCTGGCTCCTGGCTTCAGCCTGGCCCAGCCCTGGCCATTGCAGCCTTTTGGGGGAGTGAACCAGTGGATGGACAATCTCTGTCTCTCCGTCATTTGAAAGGCTAAGAGACAGAGAGAGACTGACAGGGACCTTCCATCCAATCGGTTCACTCCCCAGGTGCTCCCAACAGCCGGGGCTGGGCCAGACCAAAGCAGGTGGCAAGGATCCCCGTGACCAGGCTGCACATTAGCAGGAAGCCAGATCAAAAGCGAGGAGCCGGGACTTGAAGCAGGCACCCTGACATGGCCTGTTGGCACCCCAAGTGTATATGCTTTTTTCCTTTTTTAAAAAGATTATTTATGTATTTAACAGAACGGGAGGGGAGGCAGAGGTCCAGTGGAGCTGGGAACTCCATCCAGATCTCCCCCGCGGGTGCCCAGGGTACGAAGCCATGGGTTGGAGGAAGCATGGAACTCCTGCAAGAGCCTTCGCAAGGTCAAGGTCAACATTGGGTTCATCTTTACAGCTGTAGCAGCCCCCTCCTCCTCGACCCAAAATCCCACTATGGTGGACACCTGGAACTGCAACACAAAAATGAAGCAGCCTTGAGGTGAGCATCACAGGTCAGAGGCAGGTGACTAACTCAGCACCACGCGAGTGGGATGGGCTTACAGCGCGGGCTGCAGGCGACTCTGACTTCTCCGCTCGCAGATCCGGGGACAGGGAGGCTGGCAAATATTCTGGGTTACAGCAGGCACTGTCTCTCCCCTGAGTCTCTCGCTGTAACTCTTTCAGGTAAATAAATAAATCTTAAAAAGAGAGAGAGAGAGGGAGGGAGGGAGGGAGGGAGGGAGGGAGGTGGGGCCGGCGCTGTGGCGTAGCAGGTAAAGCCGCCACCTACAGAGCCAGTTCAAGTCCCAGCTGCTTCACTTCAATCCAGCTCTCTGCTAATGGCCTGGGAGAGCAGTGGAAGACTGTCCAAGGGCTTGGGCCCCTGCACACACATGGGGGGCCCGGAAGAAGCTCCTGGGTTCGGCCTGGCCCAGCCCCCCATCCATTGACCATTTGGAGAGGGAACCAGTGGATGGAAGACCTCTGTCTCTCTGTCTCTGTCTCTGTCTATCTTTCTCTCTCCCTTCCCATCCCCAATCACGGTCTTTCAAATACATAAAATAAATGCAAAAAATTAAGTAAAAATAAAAGTTTGTGGAAACTGGAATAAAGATATAAGCTTATTTTGCTGCAAAAGACCCACTTTTAAATCCATGCAATGTTCATAATACGCATTTTCCGAGAACTTTTTGAAAAGCCCTCACAGGCATGGATTTAAGAGTTTTTTGCACCCAAATACACTCCTCCTCTAATTCTACTTCTCCACGGCTGTCTCAAGGCTCAGACCACCCTGGGCCACACACCCAGGAGGCTCTGGGGTGCGCCTGGAAGTCGGCCTGTGGTCAGCACAGGGGCTCTGGCTGCGTGGACGGCCCGCCTCCTGGCCCGAGCTTCGGGTGGCGCCCAGGCCCTGTTCTCCCTTCCCGGGGCCGGGACAGCAAGCTCAAACACAGCACCCCAGCGTGGGGTGCAGGCCGGCAAGTGCGGGGAGGAACGCGGGCAGGGCGGACGCCATGTGGGTGGCCTAGGCGTCGTCCCAGCTCAGCTGCCCCACCCGGGGCCCATCCCTGGGCTCCAGCCACATGGTCACGGGTGACCCCAACTGCCCCAAGCTGGAGCCGGCTTCCCCTCTACAGCAGCGACACCCCCTCCCTTCCCCAGCCCGGGGCATCCACCACGAGATAAAGCAGAGGGCAGCGTGCCAACGGAGGCCAGGCAGGATCCCGGCGGCCGCGGGCAGCACTTATTAAACACTTGCTGTTGTCAGGCAGGGTTCGACGTCTTACTTGTCTCTCAGATGGGAACCCTGAGACACTGCAGGTAGGGAAATCACGGAGGCTCCGAGAGGCCGAGCCGCTGGTGTGAAATCAGAGACAGGACCCGCAGCCAGCACCGCGCCCGGGAGCTTACAAACCCCTCTAGCAGCAGCCAGCTTCAGCCAGGCTTGAAGAGAGACTGGGCAGGGGGCAGGCAGATGGAAGCTGCGACCCCTTTCGTCACATCTGCCAATGGGTACCTGGTTACTTACTAATCAACCTCTACAAACAGCCCTCTGACCTTGCCAGTTGCGGCTGAAATCCCAGTGTCTTCCAAGGACTTCCCAGAATGCTGCCTCCATGAAGCCACCCAGGATTGACCATGGGGCTCTGAACTTGTTGCCCTGAGATGCCTCCACCTGAACTCACACCCAAGCAGCTCCCTGCTCAAGGCTTCTCGACCAATCAACTCGGTGTCTCCCCCAACACCATGCAAGCACAGGGCAGGCGCCCCAACCCGTGCCGACAACATTTCTAGAAAACAGAGTCGACCCGAGAACCCCCTCTCGTGAAAGAGACCCCGATTCCTGCTGCACCACGCAGAGCCCACCCCTCAGTCCTGAGAAGTCTAAAATAAACTCTAACTGCAGCACCCTCGGGCCTCCGCCGAGCAGCCGGCGGCGCCCCCTTCCCACGCTGACGACTTCGAGCACGGCTGTGCCCCACAGGACTCCGCATGTCAGCACTGAGTTGGAGGGGAAAAGACACCGGGCGGCCCGCCAGAAACACTCCCCGCGCCCGAGCACCACTCCAAGTGCAGTTCTCTGTGTTGACTCGGGTCACATCTCGTGGAGTGGAGCCGGACTCATTAACTGGCTCACTCCAGAGTCATCCCAGCGGGCGTCCCTGGGCAGCCTAGCGCTGGGCTCCTGCAGCTGGGGATGGGGCGCAGGTGGGCACAGATGGCTCCAGAGCCATCCCGAGGAAATGGCGCGCCGCGGGCGTGGCTAAGGCAGGTGCGCCTGCAGCTACAGGCCCAGGTGCACGGCGAGGCTGCCCGGCTGGGCCCTGTCTCTCCTCCACCTTTGGCCCCACCACGGAGCCATCCACACATGGACAACTGAGCCCGGTCTTGCTGTGCACCTCTCTGGGGGAGGGGGAGCCGCCCAGGGACCCCCACACAGTGCCTCCCTGCCCTTGGCCAGGTGTCTGGCTGACAAGAAAGGTCACACATGGTCACCGGCTTGAGCCTGCAGCCAGGGGATGATGCAGAGTGGCACAAGGAGGGCAAGCCGCTCACTCTGTGATGACGAGCGGGGGGCTGCGTAGACGGGGGGGTCCGCACACACCCTGCAGGCTATGTAGACACAAGAGGGCCATGGTCCTGCAGGCTGTGTAGACCTGGGAGGGCCATGAACCCTGCAGGCTGTGTAGACACAAGAGGTCCGTACACACCTGCAGGCTGTGTAGACATGGGAGATCTGCACACATCTGCAGGCTGTGTAGACACAGGAAGTCTGCACTGACCCTGCAGGCTGTGTAGACACAGGAGGGCCATGGTCCTGCAGGCTGTGTAGACACAGGAAGTCTGCACACACCCTGCAGGCTGTGTAGACTCAGGTGCTGAGACAGACAAGGAAGGGTGTCCGGGAAGGGGAACAGCACAGGCCGAGTCTCGGCAGCACTCGGGGTTCTGCCTTCTCCCCCCACCCCTCATGGCACTCGTGTGGCTGCCTCTCCCAGCTGTCACCTCCCCGTGGCACTCGTGTGACTGCCTCTCCCAGCTGTCACCTCCCCGTGGCACTCGTGTGGCTGCCTCTCCCAGCTGTCACCCCCCTGTTGCACACGTGTGGCTGCCTCTCCCAGCTGTCACCTCCCCGTGGCACTCGTGTGGCTGCCTCTCCCAGCTGTCACCTCCCCGTGGCACTCGTGTGGCTGCCTCTCCCAGCTGTCACCTCCCCGTGGCACTCGTGTGGCTGCCTCTCCCAGCTGTCACCTCCCTGTGGCACCCGTGTGGCTGCCTCTCCCAGCTGTCACCCCCCTGTGGCACCCCTGTGGCTGCCTCTCCCAGCTGTCACCCCACAGCTGACTTGCATCTCTCCTGGTGCCCTTTGGGTGTACACGGGCTGTGCATGGGGTGAGGGCCCAGAATGAGGCTGGGGGCCACACCCCCTGCTCAGGGCCAGGCCTTCAACACATTAGGAATCCTCCACTGCCCTGAGATCCCCGGGGGGTCTCTACATGTGACAGCGACAATAACTTGTCAGCTGGTTATCAAGATGCCGGTGAGGCCACAGAATGATGGACGGGGATGGGGGCAGGTGGGCAGCCCACAGTGGTCCACACGAGGCCCGCAGGGGCCCCCAGCACGGCTGAGGAGCCGAGGCTGAGCCAGGAAGGAAGAATCACTGTCTGCCATGCACACCTTCTGACTCAACCCAACTCCTGGTGCCGCTCCAAAGCGCACTTCCTGAATCGACCACTAGAGGGCAGAGTGCCCAAGGCAGGTCCATGAGGATGCCCCAGCCTCTGGCTGATACCTTGCAGGGCTGATCAGTTTCGGTCCCAGGCCGGCCAGGGGGTCAAGAAGAGGTAGGGGGCACTATGTTCCGATCACCGCGCTCACAGCCATCAAGTTTCCTTACCCCGTCCAGGGTGTGCTTCTGCCTGCTGTATGTTCGCTCGGGGCATTCGATGGTTGAAGGTTTGAGAACTGAGCCTGCACCAGCGGCATGCAAAGCAGCAGCACTCACTCACGAGGGGCCAGGCGCAGGCTGCACACCTGACGCGTGCTGAGAGACGAGTCCTCACATTGTCTGTGGGACAGGGACCCTCCGCCTAACAGGAGGGAAAGCCGAGGCTTGGACAAGTTGACTAATCTGCCAAGTTAGACCTTGGACAAGGACAAGGACAAGGTCGGTCTGGCTTCAGGACAGGGGATCCTTGTACCTATTCTTATTTTGCATGTATAGTTTTCTTCTATAAGTGTGCTCTCTCTGTCTCTCTCCCCTCCTTCCTCCCTCCTCCCTCCTCGCTAGAATTTTAAAGCCACTGCACCAGAAGCACTACCAAAAAAAAAAAAAAAAAATACAAATCTCCCTTTAAAAATGGACTCTTCCCGGGTGTAGAAAAGGTGCGTTTACTCTAAAAAAAAATAAAATACAACTTTTTTTTCAAAACCCAAACCAAGCACAAAGAAAATGAAATTCACCCAGAAATGATCACTCGTCTTTTGGGCTCTATTTTCACACTGGTTTGTCTTTTTGGAGAGGCAGAGAGAAAGAGGCACAGACAGGGTTCCCATCTGCGGGGCCAGGCCAAATCCGGGAGCCAGGACCTCATCACCCAGGCCGGCGCTGCTGCCTCCCAGGGTGTGCACAAGCAGAAAACCGGAGTCAGGAGTCGGACCCGGGCACCGGCCTCGGGCGCTTCCCTGGGGCACCTGGGCAGCTTAGCTGCGCCTTCGCACTGTCTTAGACGCACACTCATATTCATATCATCCCAGCACTCTGGCACCTGCTTCCTCCCTCCTCCCCCATAACAACCCGAAGCCAAACAGAGTGGCCTTGTGAGCGCGGGCACTGCACTGTATGAAGAGCAGTTTGCACCAGCGCCCGCCACGCCTTCACTCCTGCACCAGCGCCCGCCACGCCTTCACTCCTGCACCAGCGCCCGCCACGCCTTCACTCCTGCGCCCGCGCCCGCCACGCCTTCACTCCTGCACCAGTGCCCACCCTGCGGCAGGGGCTGCCAGCCACGGAGCGGGTGCACTGCACCCACTGCCACTCAGCAAGGACTTGCAGGTCCCTCCCACTGCAGCCACCGGGCAGTGAACACAACAGGCGAAGCCACGCTCAGGGCAGAGCTGGCAACAAGCAAGCTGGGCTGTTCTGGCAGTTCCGGCGCCGTGAAGGGCGCACAACGGAGGAGGGGGCCTCTCGAGTCTGAAAGTCTAAGAAGGCTTCACGGAGGAGGCGACATTCAACCTGGGCCTTGAGAGTGAGTCAAAGGATCCACCACATCAGGGCTCAGGAAGAACATTCCAGAAAACAAGGAGAGCACGTGCAGAGGCCCTGGGGCAGAAGAAAAAACAAGCGAGCTGACCAGCCAGGGGGTCAGCCAACACACTCCCCGCAGACAAGGTGGTGGGGGTGAACTGCTACAGTAGGAAGTCTCCTTCTAGAAATTACACACTTTTTAAATGACCTCGCTTGGGTTCCTCACAGATCTCTGAAAGGTGACGAATTAAAGAATAGACCCAACTGCCTAAAACAGGGGCTCTCCGCCCTAGAATCCCTTGGAAACTGCGAAAGCTCCGGTGCCCGGGCCACACCCCACGCGTGTCACAGCCTCGGGCGAGGGCAGGGAACTGCGCTGTTCCGCAGGCTGCATCTTCAGGGCCAGGTGCTTGGTGCAGCAGCTGAGGCACCATGCGGACGCCCTGGGTTCGAGTCCCGCCTCTGCTCTCCTTTCCAGCTTCCTGCTCAGGCACCCCCCGGGGGGAGGGGCAGGAGGATCCCTGCCACCCATGTGGGAGGTCCGGATGGAGCTTCTGGCTTCATTTGGGGAATAAACCAAGAAACGGAAGATTGATTGATCTCCTCTCTCTCTCTCTGTAACTGCCTTTCAAGTAAACAAAATACATTAAAAAAAAAAAAATACTGCGCTGCAAGGGGCCAGTGTTGTGGCACAGTGGGTTAAGCTGCTGCAGCGACCCCAGAACCCTGTCTCAGAGCAATGGCCCGAGCCCCGCCTACTCCCTTTCTCACCAGCTCCTCGCTGATGTGCCCACGAAGGGTACGGCCCGAGTGCTTGGGCTCCTGCACTCGTGTGAGCAATCTGCATGGAGCCCCGGCCTCCTGGCTTCTACACGGCTTAGTTCTGGCTGCTGCGGCCATCTGGGGAGTGAACCAGCAATGGAAGATATCTATCTCTCTCTCTCTCTCTCTCTCTCTTTTATTTATTTATTTGAAAGGCAGAGTGACATAGAGGGAGAGACAGAGAAAGATCCTCCATCCGCTGGTTCACTCCCCAGATGGCCACAATGACTAGTGGGGCCTGAGCCAAGCTGAGGCCAGGAGCCCCATTGAGGTCTCCCACATGGGTGCAGGGGCCCAACACTTGGGCCATCTTCCACTGCTTTCCCAGGTGCATTAGCAGGGGGCTGGACAGGAAGTGGAGCAACCAGGACTTGAACCAGTGCCCATATGGGACGCTGGTGCTGCAGGCCGTGGCTTAACTTGTTAAGCCTAGAACACTGGCCTCTCAAATAAGTCTTTAAAAGAGAGAGTTCACAGGGGAGGGTATCTGAGTAGCCAAGAGACCCACAAAAGAAACAAGAACCAACCTGCAGCCTCTGTTCTCCGGGGAATCATACATTAAACCCACAGGGTCCAGGGACAGGAACATGGTTGGCTGGGGGTGCTGGGAACCCCAACCTGTTCTCTTGTTCTCTGGGGAGCCCGAGGCCGTAACCGCTGGGAAACCATTCCAGTGACCCTGCCCTCCTCCTCTGTGCTCTGCAAGAATACACACACGCATCCCCCAAGGCGTGGACCTGGATGCCCGGGACAGTGCGCCTGGGACAGCTCCGTCCCCACCAACGGCAGCAGCTGAACAAACCAGCCCACCTCTCACACCTGGTACCAAGGAATTCTACAGAACAGAAAGAGAGAATGCTGGCTCCCCACCCGAGATGGGCCAGCACACAGGTGCACCCGCTAGGCTGCATGTTTGTCCCGCAGGCAGCTCAACCCGACGCCTGGGCTCAACCCGACACCTGGGCCCACACCCCACGCCTGGGCTCAACCCGACGCCTGGGCCCACACCCCACGCCTGGGCTCAACCCGACGCCTGGGCCCACACCCCACACCTGGGCCCTCCCGTGTTCTCCCTCTCAGTTGGGCGTCCTCTGAGCTGGAGCTGGGGTCCCAAATGGCTCCTCCCTGGGGAGACTGCGTGCTAAGCTCTGCCCCTGCACCTGTTCCCATCTTTTCTGGAACGCTTCAGCCCAACTCAGCCCTCACGGCCTCACTCTCACCCCAGGTCTGCTCCCACCTGGCCCATCCCCACAGTGGGCGCCTTGACCCGCTGCTCCCACCTTTCCCTCAAGGTCAAGTTCGAGCCCCCGGAAGTGCCCCCTCCCCCTGCTTCTCTCCCAGTGCCTGGGGCCCCCACGTCAGCCAGGACTCAGTTCCCTCTCCTCGGTTCCTGGAGTTCCGTCTTCTGAAATCGCCCTTCCCGCCTCTCTGGCACCTGCTCACTCAGGCGACCCTCTCAGGACATCCCAGGCACCCCACGGGCAACACCGTCCCCTCCCCCCACCAGGGCTCCTGCAGGAGGCGGCTCCAGGTAAAAGCTGGTTTACCTGAACAAGAACCAGGCCACCCACCGTGGTCTGCATTTGGTAGCCCAGGCCTATAGTCCCATTTTACTGACGGGTGCTTAAGGAAGCAGGCTGCGGAGACAGACTCAGGTTCTGACCCGAGCAGTGCTGGGTGCCTGGCAAGTGACCCCTCCCTCCCAGGACTTCTGGGAGGTGCAGCAGACCCCTCCCTGGCACTGATACTGGGCGTGCTCGTGGCAGGCAGGCCACCACAGCCTCCTCCAGGGCCACTCCCGGGCCACAGAGTGCTTTGCCTGGGGGACAGCCCTGGGTGCTGAAGTCTGAGCTCCGCCCCTCCCTGCCTCCCCCTGCAGCCACTCCCACCGCAGGCTGTCACGACAGAAAACACCCCCAGCAGGTGGGTGAGAAGCAACCCCCAACCTAGACCTTGATCCCGGAACCTAAACACTCGGAGCACCTGCGCTAAAGCAGCTTTGCCCAGCCGGCCCTGCAGCAGGAGGATAATCCCCGCGTGGAAAAAGCCGCCGGCCCAGCTGGGGTCAGGGCAGGCGGTGCCTCCCCGCAGCAGCCCAGTGCTGAGCGAGCTAGTCCTCTGACACAGCATCACGGAGAGACCCCGGGCACAGGACACACGCCGCGTCTTCCGGCCCCGCCCCCGGGCACTGCACACTCCTGTCTGCCTCTCCTTCACCTACAGGGTGGGGGTGCCAGGCAGGGGTCCTCACTCTGGGGTGCAGAAGAGACAGCTAGAGTTTGGGAAGTAGCATGCGCCAGGCTGCTAGCTGGCCTTCCGAGCAACCATGTCCAGTAGCCATTCCCAGCAGCCCCTCGTATGGATGAGGAAAGTGGAGCTCAGAGAGATTAAGTAACTTAACCAACATCACACAGCGCCCACTGCTGCCTATGGCCGCTGACCATCAGCAGCCGGCTTTCCAGCTCACTCAGCTGCCCTCTCTGAACCTTGTGGACGATGCACTTGGTCAACACGTGGCTTTTTGTGTCTGGTTCTTTCACTTAGCATAATGGTTTCTGGGGTCCTCCATGTCCTTGTGGCCTCAAGGTTGTGTTCCTTTTCACGGCTGAGTGATACTCCAGTGTATGGATGGCCCAGCTGATGGACGTGCAGACGGTTTCCACTTCCAGCCCCATCAGTGACACTGCTACCAGTCCCTGTGCACAAGCGTTTGTTTGAGCGGCTGTCTGGGGCAGGTGCCCAGGAGTGGAACCGCTGGGCTGCAGCCTGGTTCCAGATGTCCAAACTGCTTTCTACAGGGGCCACCCCACTCCCCACTCCCACCAGCAATGCACAGGGGCTCCCAGTTCCCCACGGCCTTCTGGATACTTCTTTAAGTTGTCATCACCGTAGTGGGTGTAAACTGGTATCGCTCAAACTGTCTCCTGATCTAACACTCCATGAGCCTTGAACAGGTCAGCTCAGCCACGGGGGTCAAAGATCCCGGCGCAGCTCATCCGGCCGACTCAGACCCGGAGGACCCGGGAGCAGCTGGTGGAATCACTGGTGGAACTTCTCCCGCTTCTCTGCTCTCACGACCAGAAGCCCCAGGGTAAGGACCGGGGGAGGGGCAAGGCACAACCTTGCTTCTAATCGGATTTAGCTCACGGCCGCATGCTCCAGGTCGCCCAGCAATGCAAAAAATGTACTCTTTAATCTGTTGACATTTTGTTCCCCAGAGCACTCAAAAAAAAAAACACACGTGCACTTCAGGGCGGAATAAAACCGGAAGAGAGGAGCCAATGTCGAAAGAGAATTAAAGATCTATTACCAAAAATGGGTCAGGCAGGTGAGCTGCAACACGTCGCAGCCATCCGCTGGTCCCTTAACCTTAGCCGTGTGACAATGCTGAGCCACCCCGGCCCTCGAAGCTCCATAAAATAAAATGGAGCCCCAGGTCTCAACTACCCAGCAGGATGAGAAAATGCGGCAGGGGCGGGGGGCGGAGCTGGGTGACCGCAGCAAGGGGCCCCTCCTGGAATCGCTGCCCCCGTGCCAGACACCTGTCTGCAGGAGTGACCTTGGACCCTGCCTGCAGGAGTGACCTTGGATGTGGCAGAGCCCAGGTCAGAAATCTGCTTTTGGCTTTCTGTCGCCCTCCAAGGCAGTAACTGCTCACACATCTGGGACCACACAGAGCTGTGTCCCTCCGGGCAACCTAGAATTCTACCCTGGCCTTGTCTCCCGCTGCCTGGGGGACCTTGGGATAAGCCGCTCCTCTCCTGTGCACCACCATGACTTTGAAACCTGGCGGCTGACGTCACCGGCCTGATGCCTGAGGGACCTGGGGCCAGGGTGGTCCCGGGACTCACTGGTTAGCATTTGCCGCAGGTCCTCTCTCCACCGCTCACGTCTGTCATTCCTGAAGGTTATGTAAATGGCTGGTGTTACATAACTCCACCCTACAGGCTTACAATCCTTTTCCCCTTGGAACAAGGATGCTCTCCAGACCTGTGGGACCCCACCAAGGGCAAAGTGCCATCCTCCCCTCCCCCACTTAGAGGGGACATTTGGCAATGTCCAGGGACTTTTTCACTCATCAAGATCGGGATGGGGGGGGACTGTTGGCACCTCCTGGGTAGAGGTGAGGGAGGGCCGTTGCTAAGCAACCTGCAATGCACAGGACCCCGTCCCCAAGCCACCGAAGCCAGCCACCCCGCCCCTGCCCCCGAGCCTTGGGCCCTGCAGGGAGTTGCTGTTGATGGCTCCTGTCTCCCACTCTGCTCACATGCGGGTCCCCCCGGGAACCCCACGAATGTGGCTCCCAGCAACACTCCTCTTCCGGTTCCAGGGGCATCTGCTGCATTCAGGGGTCTCGTCTCCCTCACCGCCTTTGTTCTAGAACAGTCTTCCTTCTGACGTCTCTGGGGTTGTGGGCAGCTTCTTGTGGGCAGCCCCTGACGTGGACTGGTCTGATGGCTCCCTCGTGATGCTGTCCCCACCACACATCCCAGCGAGAAAGCTCCGCAGCCAACAGAGCCCCCTTCACCCCGCCTGCCCCCCCCCAGCAGGGTGCCCCCAGGGCGCTTCTCTTCTGTCTCAGAATCCCAGAGTCCCCGCTGTCCTTGGACACTGCTGGCGATACCAAGCTGACAGCTCTTAAGGCAGGGAACACGGACAAAAGCCTCACTGTAGGGTGACCTGGAGGTGGGCTCTTCATTATTTATTTATAGTTTTGTTTATTTATTTATTTATTAGACAGAGAGAGAGAGAGACAGACAGACAGACAGCTCCCACCCACGGGCTCACTCCCCTAACGCCTGCAACAGCCAGGGCTCGGCCATGCTGACAGGAGGAGCCAGGACCTTAACCCAGGTCTCCTGCATGGGTGGCAGGGACCCAGCTGCTTGAGCCATCACTGCCACCTGTCAGTACATTGGCAGGAAGCTGGGACTCAAACCCAGACAAGCTTATGTAGGATGTGGGCATCTTAACCACGAGGCCAAATGATGCCCCAAGGTGGGGTCTTCGGATCCCTTCTCTCGGGAGGAATGGACTTCCCAGAGAAGAACTTCCTGGTCTCCTCCTAAGTGCAGCTCGGAGCTGAGCGGGGGAGGAAGCTGCAGCCGCTGTGCCCACGCTCGCTCTTCCTTCTCCCAAGTTGAGGTGGGGGAGGGGAGCCGCTGTGCTGGGGGGGAGAGGAAGGGAGACCTTGACCTTGACCAGAGCTCCTGTTTCCAGTTCCCTCTGCCCCCGCCCACAGTACCCTCTGAGCAGCCTGCAAGACTACCATTCCCACTTCCGCTTTCCAGCTTCCAAAACTTGGTATTTCCTCTTTCTCATCTTTCCGGGTTTTAGTTTTAAAAAACCAAATCCTATGGCTGTTCCCAACATGGGCTTCTGGGAAGAGGGGAGACAGGGGGTGCATCTCGCCGGCTGCCTTAACATCTAGATAACTGCTGGCGCCTCCGGCCCATTTCCCAGAGCAAATTCAAGGGCATCTCTCCCACCAGATGGCTCCAAAGACTGCGAGGAATATACTTATCCCAAAGTGCACAGTGAGCCAGAGGAGTGTCCACTGTCCACTCCAGGTCACACTGGAGCCCCCCCCCCAACACGCCCAGAGCAGGTGCCCAAGGCTCCCAGGGATCACGACTTTGACCTTGACTCCCAGCTGTGGCTCAGACTTGGTGAGGCCAGGAGTGAACTTGTTGGAAACAGGTGAATTGCTCCTGGTTTCCAGGGTTGGGGGAGATGACCCCAAGAGTCATGGTTGGAGTGGGTTCCCAGCTCACACAGCACTCAGGCCAGCGTGCTGTCGCTGGGGAGAGCAGCCAGTGGGGACCCAGCTCTGTCAGCCTGCTGGCTCCCCCCTGGACGGGGAGGCAAGGCTGCCTCGGGCTCTCCGTCGGTCTGAGAACCCACTGTGTCTGCATCAGAATCCCGCGTGTCTGTGCGCGATCCCCATGTTAGACGCTTCTCAGATTCCCTCGGCCAGCTCTCCCTGGGCTCTGCATCTCGTGGACACTTATGCTCCCCTCCACCCTGCGGGAGGCCATTTCTGGTCCCCCTCCCCTGCCGCCAATGATGCCACAGCATGTAGCATGTGTGGGCGACCCCCACACCACTCCCCGCCAGCCATCCCAGTGCCCCATCCCCCACCCCCACTCTCCGCAGAGTGGTGCTGGCCACCCCCTTTCTCCAGCCCTGTATTCCCTCTGGGGAGCGCCCCGCTCCCTCCTAACCCCCCCACCCCTTACTCCTGTTTGCTTCCCAGGCAGTGCAGTGCAGCTCACTACCCGTGGCTGGGGGCCAAGCTCGGGAGGACGCCATCCCAGGGCTTATCAGAGAGCTCAGACTGCGGTGTGGGCTGGGCTCTGCTGCTGGCCGACCTGGGGTCCCCGACACACCTCCCAGCCTGGGGCGGGGCAAGGCATTTTCCCCTTCCTTCCTGCTGCTCCACCGGAAGGTGTTATGGTGACGTAGGGGACTCCCTGACAACCCCCCCAGAATGTGCCCAGCGCACCGGCCTGCTCCCTCCTGCCCTTGTGGTCCCTCATCACCCCAGCGCCCCTTCCTCACCCAAAGCCAGGAGGCCCTGGCCCTGCCTCACTGTTTGCCCACTGTGTGGCTCAGGCTCTCTGATCTTCAGGTGGGAAAGGAGACAGTGGGCACCACCCATCAACTGCCCGCTCCTTCCCCGAGGCCTGGCCCTTGGAGCTGCCGCTCTCAGGAGAAGGTCAAAGGAGCTGGTACCAAGGCAGCGCCTCCAGCCATGATTACTGACCTTCCCCTGCCTCAGTCTTCTCACCTGTAAAATGGGGGTGTTACGGTGCCCATCCCACAAACGGCTGTGCAGATTCAACCTGTTCACACACACGAAGGGTTTACAAATCCGCATGCCACACCGCAAACTCTCCTACAAAAGCTCCTCTCTCAGTGCCTGAATGTGGAGGACGCTCCGTGTGCTCCCGGCACCCCGCTCCCCGCTCCTGCAGTCCGCCGCGGCTGTCTCGGGTTTCGGGGTGAGAACTTACAGTTAGTACACAAGAACTGCCAAGAGCGGCAGCGCCGTGCACTGAGCAATCAGTGGTTATGAGTTGCCACTGTGATCGCTGGGACCTGCTTGGGGACTGCGGTGTCACAGCATGCCCCCCCACCGGCTCCCCCAGATGACTTAAGACCCTGGAAAGTGAGGCTGGCTGGCTGTCACCAACATGCAACACCGCGAGATGTGCCACAGTGGGTGCCCAGCACAGGGCAGCCAGGAGGGAAACAGAACACAAACTGGTGCCAGGGCTCAGGCAGCAGGGCCTGGAGATGACTGGGGAGCAGGGGAGTCTGCCTAAGCCCTCCCGGGCCGGCCCCTGCGCACAGGAAAGCCTTATCCTGCGCGGAAAGCCCACACGTGGGGCCGGCGTGGTGGCGCAGCAGGTTAAGCCATCGCCTGCAAGGCCAGCAGCCCTTACCAGAGTGCTCGTGCAAGTCCCGGCTGCTCTGTTTCCAGCCCAGCTCTCTGCTGCTGCACCTGGGAGAGCGGCGGGAGACAGCCCAAGTACCGGGGCCCTTGCACCCACGGGGGAAGGAGTTCCAGGCTCCTGGCTTCAGCTTGGCACAGCTCCAGCCACTGCAGCCATTTGGGGATGGAAGCAGTGGATGGGAGAGCCCTGTGTCTCTCCATCTCTGCATCACTCTGCCTTTCAAAGAGATCAAATAATTCTTTAAAAAAAAAAAAAAGGCCCACTCACGGGGCTCTGATGCACACAGGCTCACAAAGACAGCAGCAGCGAGGCTGGGGCTGCTGTGGCTATTTTAGGTGCCCCAGCCACTCTGCAACTCCAGTCTCACCAATCCCTCTCTCCAGACCCTCACAGGGAGAACTTAGGCTTCACTCAAACCCTTCCCCGGACATGGGCCAGCGTGGGCCAGACCATGTGAGCCACACGTGAGCAAGTGGTCCCTGTCTTCGGGAGCCAGGCAGCAGGTGTTGGGTAGACTTTCAAGGATGTCAAGGCCAAGTGGCCTGGCTGTGCCACTGGGGGTATCCAAGAGGGCTTCACAGGGGAGGCAGCACATAAGCTAAGCTGGAAGGATGGCAGGCAGGAGGGTCAGGCAGAGGGAGGTGCAGGGCAAGGTAGGGAGAAAGGCGGGGTGGGGGCGGGCAAGTGGCATAGGGAGTTAAGCCCCGCCCATGATACCGCATCCCATAGGGCGCCGCCCACTTCTGACCCAGCTCCCTGCTGATGCGCCCGGGAAAGCAGCAGCAGACGGCCCAAGTCCTGGGCCCCTGCACCCATGTGGGAGACCCAGAAGCAGCTCCTGGCTTCTGGTTTTGGCCTGGCCCAGCCCCAGCTGTGGCAACTGTTTGGAGGAGTGAACCAGTGGACGGAAGACCTCTCTCTCTGTCTCTACCCCCCCTCACTCACTCAAGGGGACCATTGGAGGGGATCTGTGTCCCCTTGGGGGCTCAGGGGAGCGAGACCTGGGGGAGGGGTAGCAGCACCAGCAGCCTCACACGGATGAGGGCAGAGCCCCCTGGCAGAGGGAGCGTCCGCCCGTGCCTCCCTCCCGGCGCCCAGTCCCCTGTGACTCAGACGGGTCTGTGAGCAGGGAGCAGGGTTTCTCTTGCTGTGCCACATACCCTGCCCCCGCCCCTCCCCACACTCTCCACCCCGCCCCCTGCCCCACCCCCGGCCCTGCGCCCACAGCTGCCGCTGATGCCGCACACTGCTTTCATCCCGGGTGTTTATGCATAACTACGCTTTCTCTGCCCCTGCCACCCTCAAGGGCAGCTGCCCCTCCTCTCCCTCTGGGCTCTCACCTGCCCCCTCCTCCAGTCCCCAGTAGTAGCCTGGCAGAGCTCTGCCCAGCGAGGATGGGGGTCGCCCAGGGAAGTGACCACGACCAACATCTGGTTCATCTGACCAAGGCCTGGGACCAGCACACAGCAACCCCTGGAGGGTAGCAAGCCGAGGCGCTCACAGCCTGTCTGGAAAGACAGCTAATTATGATAAACTAATTACACGACACACTCATAATCATAATCTAATTATGCCAAAAGAGCCGTCGTGGAAAAACAGAAATGACTGCCCGAGTGAGGCCGGGACTGTGTCTACAGGGGAGGCCGTGACATTGGGCACTTGAAAAGCCACCAGTCACCAGAGCACGCTGGGAAGGGCCCTGGGCAAGGAGCCAGCAGGTGCACAGGCCAGGAAATGCCTGTGGGCAACAAGGCCAGGGCATCCTGTGGCCCAACAAGGCTGGAGACAGAGCAATAGGTGCCTGGCAGCTGGGGCTCCCGGATGCCAGGGCAAGATGGGGTAGAGAGCCTTGAACCAAGGCGGCAGGTGGGTAGGGAAAGCCTCCAGGAGGTGAGCCTGGTGGCCCCGCAGGCACCGTTAGCACCAGGTCCAGTCCTCAAGTGACAGGAAGTCCTGCAGCATGCAAGGCCAGTGGCACACATGGCCAAATGACGTCAGCCCACAGACCAGCCTCGGGACAGTGTGCGGGCGGGATCCCCTTGAAGGCTGCAGGTACCTGGGTGCCAGCCTGCACCAGCCTCCATGGTCAGCCCTGGGCACCCTGCTGCGCTCCGTATCCTGGAAGTGTCGCCTCCATCACTGTCATGAAGGCATGGCTGGGGTGGAACAGCCCCGACTCACGCTCCGCGTGGCACCTGCCCATGAGGGAGGCAGTCAAGTGACCAAAAAAGTAAGGACTTTTTCCTCCCTGGGTTTTGCTTCTCTCATTCTCTGTTACTAGTTTTCAAAACCCATGGACAGACTCAGAGTTTCTTTACCGAGGGCTTGGTCAAGGCAGGGAGCACACAGCTGACAGAAGCCCAGCCAGGCAGGGCACCTGTTCCTGTGTGTTCTTTGCAGTTCCCACCTCCTGGCACGGCATCTTGCAAACAGTAGGTATCCAACATTTGCAGCCCGAGTAGCAGTAATCTTGAAGACCCCGCTGGGCGCTGCTGCACCTCTCTGCACGCATCCTACAAAACGATTTGAAGCAGGCTTGGGGCCCAGCCCCCAAGAAGCGCCCGAGCGGAGGAGCAGAGGGCGACAGGGACACCCACAGCGTGGCGTGCTGGCGCTGCCTCGGCAGCTGTCACGGTGCCGTGACTTGTGGACTTCAGGAACACGTTGCTTTTGAACCAAGTTTTCACTTCTCCAGCAGCTCCCACGCTAGAAACTGTCTCTGCTGCGCCCCCCCACCCCCACTTCTCCGGATGCCCGTGTGGGTTAGAGACTGTGGGCGGCAGGACGGCTCAAGGACTAGATATGGATTTCCTAGGGATTCGGGGCAACCCCAGCTTCTCCCACCCCCCAACTCTGCCCAGGGGTGGCAGGAGATGGAGGACCAGGGGAGGGGGAGCACTGAGGGCGATGGGAGGGAGGTGGAGGCGGGGCTGTCCCGAGGTTTCAGGCTGGACCACTCAGGCACGACAGAAATTCAGCTCTGAGATTCTCTGTCCAGAAAAGCAGCAGGGCCAGAGAGAGGAGAAGGCTGGGCCTGGGTGGCAAATGGCCTTGGGGCTGGAGAGGCCTTGGAGTGACACCAAGGCTGGACCAGGCTGGGGCTGCACCAAGAAACCAAGGCTTGGAATGTGTTTTAGCAACATTTATTTATTTCAAAGTCAGAGTTACAGAGAGTTAGGGAGAGGGAGGGAGGGAGAGAGAGAATGGATGAATTAGAATATCTTTCATCTGCTGGTTCAGTCAAGGCTGGGCCAGCCCAAAGCCAGGAACCAGGAATTCCATCTGGGTCTCCCATGTGGGTACAGGGGCCCAAGCACTTGGGCCAACCTCCAATGCCTTGCCTAAGCCATCATCAGGGAGCTGGATCAGAAGTGGAGCAGCTGGGACACGTCCCAGCGCCCCTATGCAATGCTGGTGTCACACACAGCGGCTTTACCCACTACAGCACAACTCCGGCCACAAGGCCCAGGATTTGCACGTGAACCCGAGTAAGAGAGGGTAGGAAAGTTCTAGACGCTCCATCAGGTCTGAGCAACCTCGTCCCCACCATCAGCGGCTGAGGCATCCCTGAGCGTCTGGGAGCCGGGCTTTGCCTGGGGCTCCTCCCCCAGGTAGGATTTTCCCAAGGACTGTTTTAATAAAAAGCGCATTTAGCTAGAGCACAGAACATTTTTGCACCTCCAAATACTGTTCCATTGCATAATGTGTCAACATCGTGAGAGGAGCCGCGTGTGGGGAATGATGCCAACTGGAGGGACACCTCTGCACGGTCTCGCCACGGGCCTGCTGCGGCCACGAACACCCCCAGCTTTCCACAGCCTGCCCCCCTGCCCGTCCAACAGCTATAGCCACAGAGCCTGCTAGGAGCATTGCCCCAGTTTGTTTAATATTAAAATGTTGCCGGCCATTGTGCATTTAGAAGGCTTGATTCATTTTATTGACCTTCACACACACAGTGCGTGCATCTTGTCCTCCAAGACAAAGATAACACGCTGGGCATTTGAGATTTTGGTACTGGTAGACGACAACCAGACATGTGGCAGGTGCACAGGGCTTGTCACTGACTAGCTGGGTCCCGTGGGCTATGGCTTGAACCAGGCAGGGACATGAAGTATACTGGCACCACAAACACAGATCAAAGTCTGCCATCCCCAGGGGTTCCAATCCACAGGTGGTGACGGGCAGTCCAGCGAGCAGGTGCTTAGCTTCTCCAGGAAGCAGCTCACGCACCCGTCCCATGGGGGACGGCTTTTCTGTGAGGCGACAAGGTGACCATTTGCTTTCTACTCACAGGGGAATAAGTGGACTCCTGCATTGGAAACTGTACTCCAACTGTATTGGAAACTAGTACAGAAGTATGAAGCCTCATCGTTAAAGAAATATCTTCCCCACAAACCAATAAGAATGCCTGATATCCAGTCATTCAGGATTTTTCCTTTGGGGGCTGGTGTGGCACAGTGGGTCAAGCTGTCACTTGATTTGCCTGCATCCCCTGTCAGAGTGTCCGTCAGACTCCTGGCTGCCCCACTTTGGACCCGGCTTCCTGCTGATGTACCTGGGAAAGCAGCAAATGGTGGCCCAAGAACAGGGACCCCTGCCACCCATGTGAGAAACCGGGAAGGAGTTTCTGGCTCCTGGCGTCAGCCTGGTCCCCTCTGTTGTGGCCACTGGGAAGTGAACAAGCAAGTGGAAGAATCTGTCTCTCCTCTCCCTCTTTAGCTCTGCCTTCATAAATACATATTTTTCCTCTGGACATGGAGGATTGCAGGTCTTCAGGACACTGTTAGAAGGAAGATGACTTAGAAAAAATAAACTCAAATTCTCATCAGTTCCACCTTGCACGGGTCCATGGCGGGGCCTCATACACGGGGCTGGGCTCAGCCTGGACGGATGCCACCCTGGATAAGGGACCTGGCTGCTGCCTGTCCCTGCCCTGAGCCGTGCCCACCCCAAGCAAACACCAAGTTTCGGTGACCAGGCCTTTTGGGACAAACACCACAGTTCACATTTGCTCGGACACCCACAAAATCCCCAGCCTAACATGGAGCAAAGGGATCAGCTATTTACAGAAAAGGAAAGTTGCAGAACTTGAAATGAGGGGGAGGATTCTGGAGTAACAGTCTTGTTTCCATGCAAGGAAGAAAATTTAACAATAAGAGTACGAAACGTTCCTATCACCAGTGAGCCAACTTGTAGTAGAATTTTTAAAGTTAAAAATGGGTCCAGAGTTGGTTTAAAAGTGAGAAAAAGACCACTGGGACCTGGGCCACCCTCACCACGTCCATCACATCCCCCTATGTCCCACCCACCAGGACTCCAATCCTCAGTGTCTCAGGCAACCTTGGGTATTTAATGTTTCTCTCCTCATTTTCCTCGTCTGTAAAATGGGCAGAATGAGAGCTACTTGGAAGCTTTTCGTCAGCAACTCAAGCCTGCACAGTGTCTGTCCAGCAAAGGGGAGCTGCCCGTCCTGTCGATCAGCGTTCACAAAGGCCCTTCTGGCCCAAGTGGCCATCTTGCACCAAATCTCTCACGAAAATTCCACTGATCTGATCACCAAGCAACAAGCGAGGGCCTAGTGTCATCCGGGTGCTGCCCTGAGCCCAGAGACGGGGTGGGCTCAAGCCAGTCTCTGCCTTCAGAGGACAATGATTCTGACGGGGGCACAGAAAGAAAAAATAATCAGGAGAATCGTTCTGCTTTTAACGCAAGAGCCGGAGTAGAGAGCCACGAAGACTGAACTCCCCCGGATGAGCAGGGGCGTCCCTGAGAGAGGACACCGACGCCTGAAACTCAGAGCACGGGGCTGGCGCTGTGGCGCAGGGGCTGAGCTGCTGCTTGCCTGTGGCATCACATGACAGGCGCTGCTCAGGGTCCCGGCTGCTCCTCTCCCCGTCCAGCTCCCTGCTGGTGCGCCTGGGAAGGCAGCAGGAGGCGGCCCAAATCTGCCACACACGCGGGAGTCCTGCATGGAGTTCTGGGCTCCTGGATTCGGGTTGGCCCAGCCCCGGCTGTTGCAGCCATTTGGGGAGTGAACCAGCAGATGAGAGATCTCTCCCTTTCTCCCTCTCTCTGTCACTCTGCCCTTTGAGTAAATAAATGGGTAAATTCTTTAAAAACATACCAAGGAGGCAATCTGGTAAAACTTGGGGGAACGAGTACTCCCAGGGGAAGAAGATAGCACATGCAAAGGTCCTGAGACAGAAGTGAGTTTGCCTCTTTGAGAAAGAGAACCAAAGACAACGCAGTTACATGGGCATAGGAGGTGAGTGCAGGGGAGGGGAGAAGGGCTCAGAAGCCCTTCGGGACTTAATACCCCTGATTAGAGGCCGGTAGTGACAGGACACAGTTTATACTTTTCAAAGGTCACCCTACATTAGCAGCACAAGTGGCTTGGTGCACCAGCAAAGGTGACAGTCACAGAAGTCACCAGCAGGTGGATGACAGACTTGATTGTGAAAAGGGGAACTAGACTTCTAGAAGACCAAGTGGAAGAATATCTTCAAGATCAGTGGGGAAATGAATGTTTAGCAAAGTCAGGGAACGCCAACTGTACTGGAAAAATGGGTGCATGTAACCATACGGAAGTTAAACCTCTCTTTTAATCCAAAGATAGCCCTATAGAACAAGCCACAGAGAGATTTGTAGCAAAAAAAAAAAAAATCCCTATCTAAAACTTATAAGAAAATTATATAAATAAGATGCCTATAGAAAAATAAATAAAAGATAAAAACAGGGGCTGGCACTGTGGCATTGCAGGTAAAGCCAGTTCAAGTTCCGGCTGCTCCACTTCCGATCCAGCTGCCTGCTCGTGTGCCTGGGAAAGCAGCAAAGGGTGGCCTAAGTGCTTGGCCTCCTGCACCCATAGGGGAGACCTGTTAACTCCCTGATTTGGTCCAAGTGATGGCCCAAGTGCTCGGGCTCCTCCTGCCCACACAGGAGACCAGGATGGAGTTCCCGGCTCCTGGCTTCCGCCTGGCCCAGTCTTGTCTGTAGTGGCTGCTTGGGGAGTGAACCGGTGAGTGGAAGATCTGGCTTTCCCGCTCTTTCTCTTTCATTCTGCCTTTCAAATAAATGAGTCTTTTTAAAAACTAAAAAACTTTAAAATGAAGGGAAATCAGGGAAGTGCAGCCACAGAGCAATTCTACCACATCCCCGAGAGTGGTCATCGTTGCAAAGGCTGTCGGGACTGACCACGTGCAGACATGGAAGTCCCAGAACTCCCCGCTCCCCCTGGAGGGCCTAGAAGTGGACACACACACAAGGGAACTCTGGAGCCGCATGCTGGGGCCAATCCATTGCCAGGCGGGACCCAGCAGAAAAGGAAGCAGAGGCCAGGTGGCGGGACGCAGGGCCAGTGATGTCTCCGGGAGCATCAGTGGCCTCAGTCTCAAGCAGCCAGCAACCAACTCTCAAACAACAACGGCACGGGAGAAACCATGCTGTGCTGAGTGTGCAGAAAAACCACATCACAGACAGCGGCTGCAGCACGAGAACAAGACGCAACCAAACACTGAGCAAAGAAAATGTACAAGTACATGTGTGTGAGTGTGCGTGAGAATGAGTGCGAGAGAGAGCAGGTGTACCTGAGCATGCGCAGATGCCTGAACACACCTCTGGATGCCTCAGCATGACTCACTCACGTGAAGAGTTTTTACAATTTTTATTTGAGGTGGGGCGAGGGAGGGGTGCATCCATCCACTGGTTCACTCCCCAGATGCCCACAACAGGCAGGGCTGGGCCAGGCCAAAGACAGGAGGCAGAAACTCCACCTGGGTCTCCCATGTGGGTAGCAGGGGCGCAACGACCTGAGCCACCGGCTGCTGCCCCCCCGGGAGTGCATTAGCAGGGAGCTGGAGTAGACGCAGAGCCAGGGCTCCAAGCCAGGCGGCGGAATGTGGGAGCACCCCAAGTGGCATCTTACCTTCTGTGCCAAATCCTGATGCCTCACATTTTTTAAAGCAAAAATTACACCGATTTTACTGAGTTTCTGCAACATGGGACAGCAATTACCTCGCGTTCAGGGCGGTGGGTCCCAGGGGAGGCCTGGGGTATGGGTGGCAGGAGCCAGGCACGGCTCCCTGGGTCCTCGTTTTTCTGGAACAGAGTGACCGTAGCTTGAGTGTCTATTTTAAATTCCTTATCATGCTGCCATTTATGTTCTATGGGTGTTTCTGTGCATACAGTGATGGATAACTGACAACGTCTTACAAAGTCCCAACAAAGCTCCCGGGCTGTGGACCACGGATGTTCACAGGAACACGAGCAGCACCTGCCTCTCACAGGAAGCAATTCCAACATCTCACGGCTGCAACCGCTCAGCTCACGCAGGAGGGCAACCGCTCAGCCCCTGGCTGGGCTCGACCACAAGAACGCAGGGCCGGCAAGGGCACGAGGCCCCGGGCTAGGCTGCCACCCTCCAGCGACAGCAGGGACGAAGGCCACTGGGCCAGGGCTGAGGTTGACAGCTGCGGTGGACAGGTGACAGACCAGGATGTGGCGAGGAGGCAGAGGGGCTGGACACACAGGGATGGGAAGGACATCCAGGCAGCTTCTGTGGTGCACCTGCACAGCTGGTGACGTCGCCGAGACGGCAGAGCGCTGGGTAGGCATGGGGAGGGGTGCAGGTGGACATCAAAGTTTCCACATCGATGGGGTGCAGGTGCAGGTGGACACCGCCTGGCCACCCAAGAGCAGGTGGAGCGAGGTGCAGGGATGCTGAGCCTGGAGCACACCACACTGCCACGACTAAAGATGGCAGAGTGGTTGCCAGGGAGCCCTGCCATGAACTCACCCCTCCCCGCCCGCCAGACCGCGCACCTACAGAACACGTGTGGCTCGGCAACTCCACGCTCTCCCATGGCATGGGGTCTCGGCGTGCGCTCTCCAACAGCCAGCCCTCGAGCGTGACTCTGGGCCTCACCAAGAGTCGACCTGATTAGAAATCAGCCTGTGTCCAAATGGGCACCACCACCTGCCCTCTGGAGGGAGAAGAAAGGCCGGCTGCAGTCGCGTGCACCTGCCTGGCCTCTCTGACCACACAGCGTTCCCCTGCCCAGCTGCACACGGCACCTGCAGCTTACCCCCCTCTAGGTAGAACGGAAACAAGCGATTTTAGGGAGAGGAGGATTTTTGAGTAGAAAAGCAGCAGCTTCCATCTCTCTCTCTGACCCATACTTTTGGACAAAGCAGCCTCAAAGAGCAAGTGTGCCAGGGGCCAGGGGCTGACGTGGTGGAGACCAACATTCACTCCAACCCAGTCTCGTGCTGGGAGGCTCTGTTTGCACAGCTCCCCTGCGATTTATTTCATTCTAAAGGCAGCCAGAAACAGACTCCCTGCACTGCCACAACCTGTGGCACATCAATTTTTATTTTTACTGAGTTTCTGATTAAAATTAAAATTATAATACATAAAAAATTATAATACATAAAAGGTACATTCTAAAGTTGGCTATTACACCCAATTTTCAAAGATTTACTTATTTATTTGAAGGGAGAAGGAGAGAGAGAGAATCGATCTTCCATCCACTTGTTCACTCCCCAAATGCTCACAATAGCCAGGGCTGAGCCAAGAGCTCAGAACTCCATCTGGGTCTCCCAAGGACTTGGGTTGTCTTCTGCTGCTTTCCCAGGCGCATTAGCAGGGAAATGGATCGGAAGTGGAGCAGCCGGGACTCTAATCAGTGCTCCGATACGAGATGTCAGCAGTGCAAGCAGTAGCTTGACCTGTTGCCCCACAGTGCTGGCCCCCATCACAGCCACTTTTAAGTGTGTGGTTCAGCAGCACCGGCTTGAGTAACCATCAGGGGCATCCGCCTTCCAGGCCCTGGCACCGCCCACTCTCCTTCCGGTCTTGGTGGATGCGACAGCTCTAGTGACCTTGTGGAAGGGGAACTACGCGGTCTTTGCCTTTTCGTCACCGGCTCATTTCACTCAGCATCACACCTTCAAGGTGCATCCAGGCTGTGGCCTGTGTCTGTCAGGACCTCCTTCCTGTCCATGGCTGAATGATCCTCCTCCCGGGGTGTCTGTGCGCTGGCGCTGACCCTGGCAGTCTCTGCAGGGGCTCAGGGTCACACACCAGGAAGGCTGCCTTCCCCAGTGAAACGGCCGAAACCTGTCTCGAGAAACTGAGAAACGCGGTTCCGGTCTGGAGCAGAGAAGGTCATTATCTGACTACAACTCCTCAAAGCTGGAACCAGGACTCGGAGACACGGGGTGGGGGTGGGGGGGTCGGCACAGGGCTCAAGATGCCACTTGGAACACCAGCGACCCGTGTGAGAGTCCCTAGTGGAGAACTCTGGCTCCACCTCCGATGCCAGCTTCCTGTACCCTAGGGAGCAGGGCGATGGCTCAGTGGAGCCCCTGCCGCCCATGGCAGTGACCAGCATAGAGCTCCTGACTCCTGGTGTTGGCCTGGCCCAGCCCTGGCAGTTGCAGGCATTTGGGGAGTGGGCCAGCAGATGGTAACCCCCTCCCTCTCCCTCCCCCCTCCTCCCCTTCCTCTTTCCCTCTCTCCCTCTCCCTCTCACGGCTTTACAAATTAACATTAACAACAAAAATACAAAGGAAGCAACATCACTCCATGGTGACCCAGCCAAACACCGCAGATCGCCTCTGGGCATCTCAGCACAGAGGGTTCCGGCTCAGTGTTAGGTCCCCACGGACACAGAGGCACAGTACGTGTGTGTGTTGGGCACAACTGGCGCACCTGCAGGAGCAGGTGGGTAATGAGGGGCACAGAGGAGCTGGAGAAGACGGGGGGGGGGGCTGGGGAAGGGGGCACACTGTGGTGTAGCAGGTTAAGCCTCCGCCTGCTGGGCAGCCTAATGATATCCCAAGAGCACCCTGCACCCCCAAGACCTGGTTCTGTTTTTCCCCTATTGCACCAAACACCTTCTAGGGCCTCGCTGCGCCCAGGGCCATCTGGAGAACCGAACGATCCCCGCCACCCTGGAGCTTGTTGCGTGCACAGAGTCTGCTGGGACCCACTCCGCCCCCGCTGTATGTACATCAGAAACACACAGAGGGAGCTGGGAAGTCCGCTCCGGCCCCTCCTACGCTTTGCTTCCGTGTTGTGTCTGTGTCCTCCTCACCAAACTGGAAGCTCCAAGCGGGCCGGCGTTTGCCCATTCTGCTTCCCACCGTGGCCCTACACCCTTAAAACAGCTGCCTGGTGTAGCCCTGCTGCCACACATGATTAAGAAACCAATCAAGCGAAAGTGGCCAAGGGGAGGTGTGTGCTCACCTGTCAAGTCTTGGACACCCCTCCCCAGGGGTCGCATGGGCTCCCCAGGACCCCAGACCTGGCTGAGTTTCTGACAGGCAGATGCCCATGGCCAAGCTCTCAGAGGGACCTGGGAAACCGGGGAGTTCTCTTAGCTGTCACGGTGGGCTGATTCCAGGCCGGTAAGACGGAAGCTTGGTCGGGGACCACAGCAGACACAGACAGGACAAACAGGGCTGAAGCCCTGATCTGCTCTGGGATTCCGAGGTGCCCCCTGGCTGTGTAGGCTTGTCTTTAGGGAACCTGACCATGACCATTGCTTTTCTGACAACACCAAGTCCAAGCAGGGTGCAACTGATTAAAGGAATGCATAGACTTGGACATGAGCAAGAGCAAGCTAAATGGAAGGAACACCAGTGGGCCCGGGGCGGGGGGCGGGGGGTCTCAACCTCGTGCATGAGGCAGAACTGAAAACTACACAGAGACAGCAGGATCCACTCCCTGCTTGGGAAACTCCACACGTCTGATAGCGCCACGGGCCAGGGGGCACCGGCCCTCTCTTCTGTGACTGCTGGGACAGAGGTCAGCCACTGGTCCCAGCTAGACAGAGGGCCACTTGGCCCCATCGGTCACATTCACACTGGCGCTGACCCAGCAGTCCCGTGCTAAGCCCCTCACTGCAACATTGTTTCCTGCCCGATTTTGCTGCGAGGCGACCTCTGCATATCACACACGCCTTATTGAAGAGATCACAGCCCGTGCATACAACGAAATACACAACCTGGTGCTGCTTCACACCTACCCTTCCCTGCCGTGGAAGGGCAGCCAGATGATTTGTTAAAGCCTGTTTTCCCCATCCTTTGATCTGTTACAGAGCATTCTGCTGGATGTGAGGTTGTGATCTATTATGTAACTGGCTCCTGGTGACTTGTATACATTTAGATTGCCACTGTAGCAAAAGCTGGCACAGAACAATGTTGTGATGGGGGTGGGGGGCGCTGAGAGTGGAACTGCTGAGTAGTTCTTCCAAAACCTCCCACACATTACATCTACACAGGATGAGTATCCTTTGACCCACACACCTGAGACTCCAAGTTTCTCAGGTTTTAGAGTTTTGAGTATCTGGAATATTTGCATAAACTCCACCAGTGCAGCATCCCTAATCCAAAAAATCTAAAACATTTTGAGAGTCAGGTGGGCAGTCACGAAGCTTTGGTTCTCAGGCGTTTGCAGATGCTAAATGCTTGGATTAGGGATGTCCAACCCCTACACACGAAACCCGGCAGAGGGCTGGGTGGCGGAGGACAGGGGTGGGAAAGGATCCTTTCGACTGTATCATCTTCTGTTCCTTCGGAATTCTGGACCACAGTAGTGGATGGCTGGCGCCCAGACTGCCAGGTATTAAAATCACTCCAGCCTGAACGCGGCTGCTCTTCAGGGTTGTCACGAGCCAGCTGCGGGGCTTCCCTACAGAATCGCTTTGCCAGGCGTATTTCACGGATGACTGGTGGTGTTCCCTAAGCGTGGAGGGCATTTGCAGCTCGGCAGGCAGCCTCAATTCCTTTCTGAAATGTTCTAATTTGAGGGGGCATCCTGTTGCATCCCCGTATAAGTCTCCCTGCAACCCTAACTCGCTCTAATGTCAGCCAGTAGTGACCTCGGTCACCAGTTGCCACCTCCTCTTTTTGCAGAGGGCCAGGGGCCGGGGAACAGGGCGGTCATGGCACCGCCTCCAGCTCCAGTAGACCTAAGGCCCTGGGCCTTGGCTCCCCCCGGGCAAAATGAGGACGGTGCTTCTCAGCAACTGTGATCTGGAGACTGAGCCGACCCCTGTGGCAGTGCAGAGGCCACGGTCAAAGTCAGATCCGTGTCCTCACCCAGGGGGCCTTGTTCAACATGGTCCCTGCAACCTCAAGGCTCATCTCCCACCTCCTTCCCCTGCTGTTCCCTGTGTCCGTGCTGGCTCCTGGCCCTTCTTATAATGGCACTAATTCCAGGGGCCAGTGTCGAAGCACAGGTTAATTCTCCACCTGCAACAGCAGCATCCCACATGGGCACTGGTTCTAGTCCCAGCTGCTCCAATCCAGCTCTCTGCTATGGCCTGGGAAAGCAGTGGAAGATGGGCCAAGTCCTTGGGCCCCTGTACCCGAGTGGGAGACTGGGAAGAAGCACCTGGTTCCTGGCTTCGGATCGGAGGAGCTCCAGTGGTTGCGGCCATTTGGGGAGTGAACCAATGGAAGGAAGACCTTTCTGTTTGTCTCTCCCTCTCAAAGCCTATAACTCTACCTCTCAAATAAATAATTAAATCTTTAAAAAAAAAAAAAAGAGCACTAATCCTGTTCATGATGCTCCCATCTGCATTACCTTATCACCTCTCTCCCAAAGCCCACCTCCGAGTACCACCACACCGGGGGTGAGGAATGAAGCACAGGAAGGCAGCAGCACAGAAACAGTTAGCTCACTGCAGGTGCTAAATTAGCACGATGATCGGCCAAAGCCCAAAGGCCTTTGGTTTATTTCCCATGAACCTCAGCAACTCTGCTAATCTGCATAATGAATTGGGATTGCTGGTAACTGAGTGATTTGGTAATTAGCAGACTGGATGTTAGGCTGAACTCTGGTGGATAAAGTCGGTGGCACTTGGGACATGTGGATAGGCGGGGATTATTTTAGAGATCATCCTCACCCTTAGCTGATTAAGGAGAGAAGCCCGTGTCCTGTGTCCTTGGGGAAGGTATACAAGAGCCAGGTGATCCCCAAATGGTCCTGGATCCAGCCTACGGGGAGGGAGCGTTGTGGCTCCCTGATCCTGGCATCTGAATACTGTTGCTCCTGGCGTCCACCTTCCCTGCAGGCTGTGGTCACAACACCTGACTGGACAGATTTCATCTGTCTTCCCCATGGGTGCCCTGCTGTGTGGGCTGAATTTGAGGACAATTTTTCTTTATAACCTGGTAGTGGAGGTGCTAGCAAGCAAATGGCTCTAATCCACCATTCTTTTTAAAGTTATTTTTTAAAATGTATATTTATTTATTTGAAAAGCAGAGTGACAGAGGAAGACAAAGAGAAATCTTCCATCTGTTGGTTCACCCCCTAAATGCCCAGAATGGCCAGGACTCAGGAACTCCATCCTGATTGCCCGCACGGGTAGCAGGGGCCCAAGCACTTGGGCCATTGTCTGCAGCTTTCGCAGGCACATTAGCAGGGAGCTGGATTGGAAGCAGAGCAGCCAGGACTCAAAGCCTTGCTCCAGTGAGGGATGCCGGCCCCTAGCCCACCACTCTTAGCAGCCAAGCAAAAGAACTCACTGGCACCTGACCAAACTGGCCGAGGTCAGCCACTCCTAGTCCTCACCGTCTTTGTGGATAGAGACTCTCTAGGGCTCAACACGGCCAGAAGTCCACAGGTAACGTACGAACGCGTCAGGCAGAACTCGGCAAGTTTCTCCTGCACTGGTTGATTCTAAGGGGAAGGAGACCTCCGTGGTCAGCCCCCAGGGACTCACCTCGGTCACATATCTTGCCAGGGGTTGGGGCTGGGGCGTAGCAGGCTAAGCCTCTACCTGTGGAGCCGGCATCCCACATGGGTGCCGGTTCTAGTCCCAGCTGCTCCTCTTCTGATCCAGCTCTCTGCTTATGGCCTGGAAGGGCAGTGCAAGATGGCCCAAGTGCTTGGGCCCCTGCACCCATGTGGGAGACCTGGAGGAAGCTCCTGGCTCCTGGCTTTGGATCAGCCCAACTGCAGCCATTGAAGCCATTTGGGGAGTGAAGCAGCGGATGTCTGTAACTCTACCTCTCAAATAAGTAAATAAAATCTTCTTTAAAAATATCTGCCAGGTAGAGGGGCACGGCTCCATGGCGCCGGGGAGGAGGCTCATTCTCCAACCCTCGCGAATCGCCAGTTACTGAGCTCTCAGAGCCATTGCTCAACGAGGAGACATTCTATTCTTGGAGGCGAGACGCTCGGCTGCAAGGAAAAGAGGAGTCACTGAAATGCTGGGACCACTCTGCTGGGGGCCGCCCTATTGGAATCCCTCGAAATTCAACAAAAACCTTCCAGTCCAAAATGTCTACAGATACACGAAGGTCCATGCAATGGTGTAAATGCTCCGTATCTTAACTGGCTTTTAAAAAATATTTATCTACTTGAAAGGCAGAGTTACAGAGAGAGACAGAAAGATCTTCCACCTGCTGGTTCCCTCCCGAGATGGCTGCAATGGCCAGGGCTGGGCCACACAGACGCCAGGAGCTTCATCGGGATCTCCTCTCATGGGTGGCAGGGACCTAAGCACTTGGGCCATCCTCTGCTGCTTTCCCGGGTGTGTTAGCAGGGAGCTGGATTGGAAGTGGAGCAGTCGAGAAACGAACTGCTGCCCACGTGGAATGCTGGCTTCACAGGTGGTGGCTCTACCTGCTGCGCCACGGTGCCAGCCCTGTATCTTAACTGCTTCACTGGCACTGTCCTGGTTGTGACGCGGTACTATAGGGAAAGGAACAACCGCGTGCGAATCTGCAACTACCTGGAAATTAAAAGCTTTGTGTATGCATCTATATTAGCAACACAAAAGGCACCTTATGGTTGGCTTACTGACCAAGGACACTGTCGGTCCGGGTGGGATTCAAGCATGATCCTTGCGGCGGGCTTTTCCCCAAGGTATTCGGGGCCTCCCTGTCCCCTCCCTTCCACCTTAGGGTGGTTTATTTCATCAGATTCCTAGAGCCTGCGGCATGGATTTAGTGCCCCAGTGAGAGCTCAGGACTCCGGATCGTAAGCCAGCATCAGCAGCTGAGCCTTGGGCTGAGTCTGGTTACTGCCCCAGTTCAGGTTTCCGCTCCTGGGCCACGTTCTCCACAATGCATGCTCCAGGAGTCTAGCCCCCCACCCCCCGGCGTGGCCCTGGGCTCCAGGAAGCCTTCCCACAGCGGGGCCCGTAGGACACTTTGCTTTCAGTGGATCCTCCCCCACGCACGGCCGAAGAGCGTGTCCAGAGAAAACCGACAATGTGCTGGCCCTGCTGCCTTCACGTGAATCTTGGGGAAAACAAACAGATGGACAACACAAAAGGGAGTCACGTGCTGACGGGCATGGGGTTGGGGGAAGGGACCGGGAAGAGAAATCGCTGACCAGCTTCGAGACCTCCACCGGGGATGGCAAATGACAGCCGGGGTCATCGCGATTCATGGCTACCCACTCATCGACACATCCGCCAGGAGATGTGGCAGAGTGGAGCTGTTGCCACAGTGTGGTGCGAGTGTGTGGCCCACCAGCACCAAAACATCTACGATCTGCCCCTTAAGAGAGCCAGTTTGTTGATCCCTGGCTTGGACCGATAACCACAGGGTACCTACAACTGAGCCAACGTTTAGTAAGTACCAGGCACCATGCCAAACACGCACCTCTGCTTATCCACGCTGCACAAGGAAACCACAAAACAAGCGTCGTTTCTGTCTCGTACATAAATAAGGAGCCAGGGCTCAAGGAGGCTGAAGCCCATCACGTCCACACCCATGGGAAGCAGGGCACGCAGCTCCTCCTGTCACCTCGCCTCACTCCCCATGCAAGCCGGTCCCCCCTCCCCTGGGCCTGGGTGCCCACCCGTGGGAGGATGTCACAGTTGTAAAGGAAGCTCTAACATTTCATGCATTCTTTGTAGTAAAATAGGAACAATTCTTTTCTAATCAGGTATCCAGGCACAAGCACAATTTTCTTGTATTTTTATAACCCAAATACTCCCTCCAAAATTCTAAGGTCAGAGTAGGAAGTTGAAGGCTCAGGACCAATGTGGAGAAATAATGGCAAGGCGGGAATGGCCAACTACTGGTTGTCAGTTCTAAGGACATCGAAGGCCATTGAGCACAAAGTACTTTTGAGCTTCCAGGCAGCCAAGGCAATAAGGGAAATGATGTGAACGATGGGACTCTCACCGTCTAAAGAGAAGGATCACCCCTTTCTGCTTTGCCTTTAATTTCAGTGTTCCCAACCCTGCCCGTTGCCATGAACAAGGTCTCTGGCCACAGACTGAGCCACCAGGCTCCAGGTGCCTTTGGCTCCCTGTAAGCTCCAGCACAAAGTGGAAGCAGCCCAGTGCGGGACACACACGGAACCAGGAATGTACCACATCAGCCCTCGCCCCCCAGCGAAGGCTCATCCCCACCTCCCCGGGAGGGAGACACCAGGGACAGAAGCCACCGACGAGCCCTCGCTTGCTGGCAGCGAGAGCGGAGTCCCTATAAAGCATTCGCCCCTTTAGGACGCCTTTTCTTTTCTGTCTGGCTGTGTGAGTGAGCCACACTGGAAGTGGGGACCGCAGAGACGTAGCTCTGTTGACTCCCAAGTCTAGTGCTCATTCTCACCCTGGAGCCCTACTACAGGGGCATGATCATGGAACTGGTGTCCACAGAACCTTCTGGAGTGCGGCAGGCCACACCCCCACCCAGGCCAGCCAGCGGTCTTCAACCGCAGCCCCACACTGGAACCCCCGAGCGCTGGGCCCGCCCCTAGAGATGACGACCTGGCAAGTCAGGCACCGCCTCAGCACCTGGGCTTTCCAAAGCTCCCAGAACACTGAGAGGGGCCAAAGCCAAGAACCGTGGTCCTAGATCAAGACGCCTGTTCACAGATGTCCCGCCGCTCCCCCTTGCCCAGGCGAAATCTCCACAGCGGGCAGCCGTTAGCGCCCCACGAATCGCAGCAGGGCCCTTTTGGTTCTGTGAGCAGCGACCCCTAGGCCGCAGGCCCCTTCCCCACACCACTCCGGAGCTGCTTCCGGCCCTGGCCGCAGACCGCCCCTCCCAAGGCTTACGATAATTCACGGTCACTATACGCTGCCTGTGACTTCACATAGTGTCCACAACCACCCTGAGGGGCAGCGAGGGCCGGTTTACAAATGCGGAAACTGAGGCTTCAAAACAAGGTCTGAGAATGCCAGACTTTCCTAGTCCAGCATTACTTTCTAGAACATTCTGAACGTGTAATGGAACCAGAAAACTTCAGTCTCCACTTTCAGCCACACTGGCCTGTTTGCTGCTCCCAGAAGGGAGAAGTTCATCTCCACCCCAAGGCCTTTGCACTTCCTGTTCCCTGGGCCAGAAACTCACATCCCCCTCTGCCCCCCTCCAGGTACCTGCAGAGCCCCACCCCGTCCAGCCCTGTGCACTAACAGTCTTCCCAAGCACCCTACTTTATTTTTTCACTTGAAAAGTAGAGACAGAGATCTCCCTTCCACTGGGTCACTCCCCAAAGCTTGCCACAGCTGGGGCTGGGCCAGGCTGAAGCCGCGAGCCTGGTGCTCCATCCAGGTCTCCTGTGTAGGCGGCAGGGACTCAGGTACTGGGGCCGTCACCGGCTGCCTCCCAGGGTGCGCATCAGCAGGAAGCCGGACTGGAAGTGGAGCTGCACTCCAACCGGACACCCTGACAGGGGATGCGGTGTTTTATCCACCGCACGGGATGCCCGCTCCCAAGCACACATATTAAATCCCCAAACCTGTCGTGGCCACTGTCTCCTTACCCCAATTTATTTTCTTTCACAATTTGTAACATCAGACATTAAGCATGTGCTCATTTGCATATTTCTCTTCTGCCTCCTCCACTGAAACATCACACACACACACTTGCACTCACACACACGTGCACACACACTCGGGTGCACACACAGTCACTCGCACACACACACACTCACACACCCTGGCCAGCGACCACACTGTTCACTGCTGTTTGCCAGCACAGGGTGTGGCACGTGAGGGTTCCCAGTAAATCCCCTCCACCCCCACACCGGTCCTCACTAACACCACCCCCCGCAGGGCAGGCAGTCATCACCACTCTGCAGGTGGGGAAACTGAGGCACGGCAGGGCCGGGCAGCACCTTGCCCCAGGTCACTGCCAGGAAGCGGCCGAGCCAGGCCCAGAGCACTGCTGTCAGCCGCCGGGCCGGGTGAGGGGACAGCGCTGGCTCAGTGAGCTGCTGGTATGGCCGCCCTGAGGCCCAGGAGAGCACGCAGCTCCGTCACGGGCTGCAGGAACCGTGTTCTCGGGTGCCGTGTGCCCCTATGGGGCCTGGGCTCCCCGTGTTCCTTCAGTGTCCTCGGGCTCCGTCGCCACTCCACCGGGCAAGGGCACGTGCAGAGGCAGAGCCCGGGGAGGCCCCGAGGCCAGTAGTGGACTGGAAGCCCACCTGGCGCCTGCACGGCTCTGCAGACAGCTCATTCTCCCGCGGCCACGGCAGCCTCCTGGGCACAGGCCACACAGAGTGGTGGGCTACCCTGGTCTCCTTGCCCTGGGTGGCCCCACGGGACTTTGCTCCCTCCCTGGGAAGAGACTGGTCTCCCTCACCTTCAGGCAGGTGAGACCCCTCCCACCACCTGACCAGGACCCAGGCTCTGCCACGGAACCCTCCCCCCTCCTGCCACCTGACCAGGACCCAGTCTCTGCCACAGAACCCTGTCCCCTCCCGCCACCTGACCAGGACCCAGTCTCTGCTACGGAACCCTCCCCCCTCCCGCCACCTGACCAGGACCCAGTCTCTGCCATGGAACCCTCCCCCCTCCCACCACCTGACCAGGACCCAGTCTCTGCCACAGAACCCTGTCCCCTCCCACCACAACCTCTGCCACCTCTCCCAGCACCTGCACTCCCCAAGCAGCCTTGACCCTCTCCAGAGCCAGCCCCATCCTGCCCTGAGGCCGGGGTCACGCTCCCAGAGTGAGTTCCTCATCATGGCAAACCTTGCCTCAGAACCCTGCCCTGCTCCTTAGCTGGATGGGCAAGGCGGCTGTCACCGGATTCCATGATGCCATCAGTCTGCAAACGTGCCCCTCTCCTAATGCCATAGCCAAGCAAACCACAGCAGTCCATGCCTGCGGGGCCCATGACAGTCAGCACCCGCTGGGTTATGCCGCAGGACAAACAGTCCCCCAAATGATCGGCGACAAACACCACACTTCCCTTTCTCCCTGGCAGCACGAGGCGCGGGCGGGCAGGCGGCTTCTCCTGCCTTCCCGTTCTGGAACCCGGGCATCGAGGCTGCACCATCCTCGTGGGAAAGGGAAAGGAGCAGGAGCTGGCAGAGGCGCACGTGGTTTTAAAACTTCCGCTCAGGCTCAGCGAGAGTCATGTCTGCTCGATGGCCACCGGCCAAAGCAAGTCACATGTCCATGTCCAATGCCAAGAGATCACGAATCCTACAGTGCACGACTCATCCCCACCTGCACAGGTGGGTCTGGTGGCAGCTGTTCAATACCAACAGTAACACAGGCCATCACAAAAGGCCCTGCCCAGGGCCTCTGTCCAGGCAGCACCCCCATCCACGGGGTCAAGGCTATCCATCCCCCCAAGGCCAATTCCTCCATGAAGGCCCGCAAGGGGACGTCTCTTGCTCCTTGGAACCGTGGCACGGCTTCACCTGCCTCTCACGGGTGCAGACCTGGATCTCCCTCTAGCCCTAGTGCATATTCTGGTCCCAGGCAGTTCACAATCCACCCTCCTCTCAGATTATAACCTGGGCTCCCCGATGGGGCAGTCACTCTTCCCACACGTGGTATGCCGCATGCTGTAGGCACCTCAGAGTGTTTGCTCAGAGAGGGAATGGAGGGGTAGAGAATTCACTTCCCATTGGGCTTTGGAGGGTGTGCGTGCATGTGTGTGCATGCGTGTGTGTGCTGCATGTGTGCACACATGTGTGTACATGCATGTTTGAGTGTGTAGCAGGTGTAGAGCTGCTGGCTCGTCCCCATCCACTCACACCTGAAGTCATGCTTCCTCCTCCCTCACACTGAAGACCCCCTAGGGCCCCCCTGGATCAGTTCATCCACGCTTGTTAAAGTGCCCCCCCCCACAGCCCAGACTCTTGGATTTCTTGGCTAAATAAACAAACGCGTAAGTAAATGAGCGAGCAGATTGTCTGAGTAGACTGCAAGGCCAGGGGCAGCAGAAGAGATGTGAGTGGAGAGCCCTACAGGTCTGGGAGGCACGGAGGTGCTGGCCTCCAGGATGAGCTAAACTCACAAGGAGCCATCATCCAGTCCGACGGAGAGTGTGGAGAACTTCTAGTAAGTCCACAAACTGCTCCTCACTTTGCCAGCTACTCCTGGAAAGACGGGGGCACTAGGATTTCACGACACAGACTGAACGCAGACAGCTCTTAAGAGACGATGGCGGAGAGCAATGGGAGGGACTGAGCAGACAAGCCACACCAGCACCCTCTCAGGCAGACAGGCAGGCATCCAGCCCAGCGCTGCACCTGCCACTTGCTGCCTTCTTGACACTGTCTCACAGGCAAGCTGGGGCGAAGCAGAGTGGGAGGCTGCAGAGAGTTCCAAGACCAGACACCTGGGCAGGCAGCTGCACGGCAGGGACTCGCGCAACGGATCCACAGCCGGCAAAGCCAGCTGCTGCACGCTTGGTCCCTGACGCCTGCAGCTCCCGCAGGATCCTGGGCTGGCTCTCAGATCCGCAACAGCCAGCGCCCTGCTTCACGGTCTCCTCTTCACAGCAGACTTCTACCCCCAGTTCTACGTCATGCTTGCAAGGAAGAAGCTGGGGTATGAACAGCAGGTGGAGGCCAGGGCACTAACCAGCCGCAGAACTGCGGCAGGTGTTCAGCCTAATGGTCCAGACACCCATGTCCTGTATCAAAGCTCCTGGATTCAATGCCTGGCTCCAGTTCCTGATTCCAGCTTCCTCCTTCCCCACCCCCCTCAGGTTCCAACCTCAGTCTTTAGTGCTGTCACTTGCTTGTCTCTGATGGGCTCAGGGAAGGACTCGGCTGATGCGGTGAGGGCTGCCACCCTGGGTTTCCGTATGACTTGCGTTGGAACCACAGTTGCACCTGCTCTCCTCCATGGAGCAGACTCTGGTCCTGCAGCTGGGCCAGGCCCTCCTCACAGGAAGCATCCAGCAGACTCAGGACGGAGCACAGCTCCACGCCCCCTCTGCCGAGTTCTCTCTCCTGGTCCAGCTTCCTTCTAAGGCAGCCCTGGGAGGCAGCAGTGAAAGATCAAATAGTTGAGGTCCTGCCATCCCTGTGGGAAACCCGGATTGAGCGCCTGGCTTCAGCCGCAGCCGGGGGCTGTTGCAGGCATTTAGGAAGTGAACCAGTGAACGGAAGTTCTGTCTTTCTGCTTGCCTCGCAAATGAATGAATAATCACTTTAACAACCATTTAAACAACTTTTCTAAAAAGCCCCGGATTTCTTTGAGAGGGGATGGAGTCAAGAATCGAAGCCCTTGCTGCAGTGGGTTCACCGCTGCCTCTGATGTCACCGACATCAATGGAGGAAGACAGATGGGGACACGTCTGCCCGTTTGTTCAAACCACGTGTGTGGGTCACACCCTCCACGTGGAGAAGGGGCGAGAGGAACGGCCCATCTCCCCCTGACCCTGCTGTCCCGTGTGCCCACCCAGGCTCTACAGCCAAGCCACGTGCTGGCTCCCAGGTCTAGAGGGAATGTGTGGGTGCAGCTCCCCAAGCTCACCGCTCTCCTCCTGCAGTCAGGAAGCCGGCACATCCCCCCCACCCCGGGGGGGGGGGGCTCGCCCAGCGCCCAGAGCTCTGTCTGAAGGATGCGGTAAAACACGGCTGGGACCGCTTTGTGGCTGACTGCTGGGGGCTTGACCGAGTCTTTACCAAAGAGCCTAGAGGTGCAGGGGGAGGACTTCACATGGAGCGCAGACTTCCGGCCCCTGCGCTGCTAACAAGCAGTGTCCTCCCTGCCTCTAAATCGTCCCTCCCCTCTCTTACATCAAACCAGAGAGGAAGCCACCGGGGCTGCTGGACAGGGCCAACAGACCACCATCTGGGGCTCCTGGGGTCAACCCGTGCGGAGACAAGCCCCCAAGTCCAGGGAGGGGTGCTGTGGGCCTTCCAGGGGCCCCACGCTGTGGGTGTGAAAGACACCAACTGTGGCACAGAGGGTTAAGTCACCATCTGCAGTGCCAACATCCCATGTGGGCACAGGTTCAAGTTCTCGCTACTTCACTTCCGATCCAGCTGCCTGCTAATGTGCCTGGGAAAAGCAGAAGAGGATGGCCCAGCTGCTTGGGCCCCTATACCTACATGGGAGACCTGGATGAAGCTCCTGGCTCCTGGCTTCTGTCTGGCCCAGCTCCTGCTGCTGTAGCCATCTGGAGAGGGAACCAGCAGATCAAAGATCTCTGTCTCTCCCTCTGCCTCTATAACTCTGACCTTCAAATAAAATAAATCTTAAAAAAAAAAGACACAAACTCACAACCTCAAAGTGAGGATGAGCACCAACAGTGGCCGCCCCGCACATGAGCTCCTCAGACTTGGCATCCTTAGGGCCCTCTGCACACGGCCCCATCCTGGGCATCCACAGAACCCCTCGTAAGCGGCCATCGCTCTGCACACTACGCCGAGGCAGGTCTGATGTGGGGCTTGGTCACATCCTGTTGGTGACTTCATGGGGTGCAGACCCACCTCCTGGCTGGGGTCACTTCTCATGGGACAGGAGCTTCCGTAACCTCCCTGGCAGAGGTGGACAACGGCCCCTTGTCAACAGGTGCGGGGTGTAGGGCAGCCAGAGGCCAAGGATGCTCCTGGCAACAAGGCCATCGCCTCACTCCTGCATGCTCCCGCAGGCCCAGGGCAGGAACTCAGGTAGAAGCCCAGGGTGGGTGACAGACTGCAGCATGTGACAGCGGGCTGACGGCCCTCAATTCATAGGCCCTGAACTGCCACCGGATATGACTCTCAAGTCTGGGACGAGGTGCTTATTAGCACCACCTGGCTGCTCTAATGATTCCCCTGCCCCGGTCCTAACAGAGAATTGATCCAGGGCAGACCTGGGCACGGTCTTTTTTTTTTTTTTTTTTTTTTTAAGTTCCCTGGGTGTTTCTAAAGCCCAGGGTTGAAAACCTTGGTGAAAGACCTCCGGAGCCCCCTCAACTGTGACATGGAGGCTGGGCAGTAAGGGGTGGAGAAGTCTGACATTTCTCCACCGCTCTTCCCCTCCATCCCAAATCTGGGAAATCCTTGGGTATTCAGGGCAGCAGCTTAGATGCTGCTTGGGATGCCCACGTCCCCCATCGAAGTGCCTGGGTTCCAGTCCCAGCTCCGCTTCCCATTTCAGCTTCCTGCTGACACACAGCCTGGGAGAGGGCAGTGATGGCTCAAGGGCTTGGCTCCCTGCCATCTGCATGGGAGACCCGGATGGAATTTCTGGCTCCTGGCTTCAGTCTGGCCCAGCCCCAGCTGTTGCAGGCATTTGGGGATTGAATCAGCAGGTGGGAGATGTCCCCTCTCTCCCTGTTTCTCTGCCTTCCTCATCAGTAAATTAAAAAATTTTTTAAGTGAGAAGCTCAAGCAGGTATTTAAGTAGGAGTCAAGAGATGGGAAGAAACAAGGGCGCATCGATGAGTAAACACAGTGAGAGCCACACACACATCAGGGAGTAGCACGCAGCCCTGAAAAGAAGTCCTGCCACGTGCTATGGTGTGGCTGCACCTCGAGGACACGACGCCTGGTGGGAGAAGCCAGCCACGGGAGGGCAGCTGCCCCATGACCCCACTCACACACTGCAGCTGGAGGATCACAGCTGGAGAGTCACGCAGTAGGAGGGTGTGGGTCGGGGGCCAAGTACCAAGTTTCTGTCCGGGGAGATGAAAAGGTTGTGGAGCTGGAGGTAGGGATGGGCTCACGGCCACATCAATGGACAGTGTGCCGAATGCCACGGATCTGGGCACTTTCCATAGTGACGCCAGTGACTTCACGCTCCATCGATTTCATCCCAGTAAAAACTGATCTATTTTTACAATGTAGAGGTTTTGGCTGGTGCTGCGGCGTAGTGGGCTAAACCTCTGCCTGCGGTGCCAGCATCCCACGTGGGTACAGGTTCGAGTCCTGGCTGCTCCTCTTCTGATCTAGCTCTCTGCTTGCTAATGGGCTGGGAAAGCAGTGTAAGAAGGCCCAAATGCTTGGGCCCCTGCACCCACTTGGGAGACCTGTAAGGAGTTCCTGGCTCCTAGCTTCGGATCAGCCAAGCTCCGGCTGTTTCAGCCATTTGGGGGGTGAACCAGATGATGGAAGACCTCCCTCCCTCCCCTCCCCCTCTCTTTCTTTATGTAACCCTACCTCTCAAATACATAAATAAAACCTTTTTAAAAAATGTAGAGGTTTCTTGACTGCAGAGTGTCTCGACCGTGAACCCACAGCCTCAGCCCTATCCGTCTCCAAGGGCAGTGATGTTTAGGGTCCATCCCACAGCTACTTGAGCATGGAACTTTTTGGAGCAGGAGTGGGAGGATACCTGGTGGGGCCAGGGGTCCCCGAAGCAGCTTGGAAAGTGCCAGATCAAGCACTAAGCGCACAGGCACACTGCCACCCAGCACTGGTTCTGTGCGGGTCTCCGTCAGCTCTGCCAGGTCAGCACCAAGACGCCATCTCACCGGCACAGACACCCAGGCTGGACTTGCCCAAGGCCACAAGGCTCCAAGGCAGCGCTGGGACACCAACCCTGGTGAGGCAGACTCTACACCCTCCCTTCTCGAAGTCTGATCTCCAGAAATACAGACCCTCGGGCGGGCTCATGCCTCCTGCATCCGCAGCTTAACAAGGTCCCCAGTGACTGCCGGCACATCACAGAGGGAGCAGCCCTGCTCCTGGCTAGGAGGCCCGCAGCCTTACCCCTTAATCTCACCCGCGCCTCTGGCTTCTCAGCTTGGTCCACGCATTCCCGGAGAGGCAGCGGCTCCCGCAGCCTGCGCTTGCCAGCCTCCCCCACCCCGAGCCCTGCCGTGGTCTTCTCCTAACACATGTGGGTCACCCAAAGCCCCCAAGCCATTTAGCCACTTATCACCAAGCTGCGTGGGATCTCTGCCAGCTAAGGAAACCACAGCAAGGTTGAGACGATGAAAAGGCTCTCAATGCAACGCCTTCAAGGGCTTCAGAGGTACCCAGAAACGGGCGCAGAAAGGCGCTGGGAGTCCATTCTGCCACAGCACGTCGGCTTCCACTAACAATCCCCCCGCCCCCACAGCTGCCCAGGCGCGGGGATCTGGGGAGGCCCAGGTGTCCCGACAGAGGCTCAGCAGGTGGGGTGCGCTGCCCTTCTGCGCCTCTCCTCCCTGGCTGGCGCTTCCCTAGGGGCAGCCCCCGGCAGCCAGGACCATCACTGCGCCCCTTCTTCACCCCGAGCCTCCCCAGGGCTCAGCTAATAAGCCCGAGCTACTTAGCGTCTGTAATCTCGCTCATAAGCCACTCTATCCACTCCATTAATCGCCTTTATCGACACTCCCGCTCGTCTCCAGGGAGTCTCCACCTCGCTCTAGAGGAGAGGAAGCCTCTTGGGGGTGGTGACCCCATTCCTGGCTTTTGTCCACGTCTGCCAATCAGCGTGCTCCGCGTCAGCTGATAGCCCCGCCCCGCGCGCTGCTCACACCCCGCCTCCGTGGTCCCGCAGGGTCCGAGCCTTCAGGAGGGAAGCTTCTACGGGAACCAGAGGCCATTCGCTGAGCACAGACCCACTGCGCCTCCGTTCCAGGAGCTCATCTCCCAAGTTCAGCGCCCGGGGCCACTAGGCCACAGGAGGAGGCGGGGCTGCAGCCACTTTACCCGGTGCCCGGTGCCCGAGCGCGGCGGGGGAGCCTCTCTCCGGAGCGCTCAGCTGCTGAGCCAGCTCCCTGAGGCTGAGAGTCTCGCCTTGGCCAACCCTGCAGCTCCCCGCCCGCCTGGAGCCTGGAGCTTGGAGCAAGCCCCCCCCCCCCCAGCTTCACACAAGCCGGACAAGGGCCCAGCGTCTGGGGCCACACATGCTGCACCTGACACAGCCCAGCCTTAGGGGGCATGCTGCCCAGGCCCCTGACCACAAGGCCAGCAAACACCTCCCTCAGCCCTGCTCTGGCTGGATCCTCTCTCACCATCCTATTTCTGCAGTCCCTGTATCCACCGCCAGGAACATCCCACCCTCCCCATCTGTCCAGCAAACACCCACTTGCGTCACGGCACAGCTCGAATGCAAGCTCTGTGAAGCCTTCCAGCCACGCCGGGCATGTGTGTCATTCGGGGTCACATGTGGCGATTACAAGTCTACCTTGTCCTTGAACCCAGGCTCACCGGACGGGACTGCCCTTGCTGGTCCCAGCACCACCGCCCCACTAAGAGTCCCCTGGGTTTGCCCAAAGGGCCACTTATCACAGGCACACTTCGGAAATAAGATGTCGGATCTTCACCAGCCACTGCGCCCAGCACAAGGCTCTTCCCAGAAGCGGGGTCACCATAGACAAGTCGGCATCTAAGGAAGGAAGGAGGGCTTTTCCAGCTCCCAGCTTGGAAAGCGGTGGTGCCATGCAGCCCCACCTCATGCCGCACACAGCCAGGCTCCACCTCGCTCTCTCGGCTGCTGAGACCATCACCTGCACCCGAGTCTCTGCAATCACTCCTGAAGCCTCATTTCACTTAGTGTAACGCCAAGAGCTTCCACACACCTCTCAGTTTAAGTTATCGCCTGTGCTGCCAACAGAGCCATCTTCCTAAAACACACACAGCTGTTCAGGACCCTCAGCGGCCCCTCCTGCCCGCCAGGAAAGAGCCAAGGTCTTTGGGTGGTGAAGGCTCTTGGTTCCAATGCACACTATGGGATGACTCGCCAGCCACACCCACCTAATGCACCTGCGCCCCATGCTCACCCAGCACCAATTCCCTCAGCTGGGGGCACCCTTCCCCTTCTTCCTCCCAAAGATCACAGGCTCTGGAATGAGTTCAAGTCCAAGCTCAGACCAGGAGACCCGAAGCAAGTCATTAACTCCTCTGTGCCTTCCTCTTAGCTTTTGTAAACTGGAAATGACGCCAGCCCACGCTTGCTCAAGGACTGGTGCGAGCCACAAGGAGCCACAGGGAGGCATGGGAGGGACTCAGTATGGCGCAGCCGCTTGATTCCACTTCGGAAGCCACCCTTCCCCCCTCAGCCTGCCATCTATGCCTCTCTGACCTTGGGAGTGAGGCCTCGGCTGCCCTCCTGTGCACGCATCACCTGGACTAGCCAGCACCCTGCACATTCATTTTGTAGCTTTCAGTTCTTTCTACCGGAATGGAAGCTCCCTGGAGGCAGAAGCCACATCCAGGTCAGTTTCAATTCTCACCCCTGCCCTGGGTTCAGCAGCCGGGTCACTCAATCAACATGTGTCCAGCAACCAAAATAGTAGCCCCAAAGATGGCTTTGTTCCTGGGTCAGAGAACCTGCCCCGGGCAGCTCCTAACTGGAGTCTTTTTCTAATACTTGTAGTTATTTTAATCAAACATCTTAGGTACAGAGTCAAATCAGCTGGCTCGAGATCCGCCCGGCTCTCCTTGAACTTGGCAGGCACGGCAGAATCAAAACTCAGACACGTGCCAGGTGAAACGCGATTAACCAGCAGCAGGCTCATCAGAACGGGTGTGCGGAGGATTTTTCTCTTCCAGTCAGTGCCCCATCAAGGAGGACTTTGCTGCACACAAGTCAAAGAGCAGTGCCACCAAATCCCATTTATGGTTTTATGAATCAACCCAGAAAATCCCCCAAATTGATGACATCCTCTGTGTCACAAGGGAAGGATGCTCTTCAAAGGGTTAAGCACCTACGACGCACATGCAAACGGCAGTCATCAGATTTGCAGAACTCAATCCCTAAAAACCTTCAGGCTAACCTGCGTCATCCGTGTGCCCATTTCGCAGACAGGAAATGAAGCCTCCCATAGCCCAACTGATTCGTGCAAAATCACACAGGTTCTAGCAGGGCTAGAACGCAAATTCTGGTCCCCAAATTTCAGGTGACATTCCTCAGGTCCCACGTCACCGACAGAAAGAGCCAGAATCACAGCAAACATTCCGCAGGCCTGGTGTCCACGTGGTCCGAGCACGCTCTTGGCCTCAGTTGTGCAAACAGTCAACACCTCCTGGTTCTCCAAGAATCCATAACGAGCACCCTAAGCTCCAGATGGCCTCTTCTTTATACTCGAAGGCAGAGAGATGGAGAGACACGAGACACAGCGAGATCTTCCATGTGCTGCCTCACTCCCCAAACGCTCACAACAGTTAGGACTAGGCAAGGCTGAAGCCACGAGCCGGGAACTCCTTCCTGGTCTCGCACAGGGGTGGCAGGGGACCCAGCACGTGAGCGCTCACCTCCCGCCTCCCAGAGCGTGCATTAGCAGAGTCGGGACTCACACCCAGGCATGGTGACATGGGGTGCAGGCCCCCCCAAGCAGTGTTTAACCACTAGACCCAACACCTGCTCCCCGATATTCTTTCTTTCACTCAAAATAAAGCGAGTGCTGCATTTCCAAAGTTCACCCTCACTCCGGCAGGAGCCAACCGCAAATATTCATCCTGGAGCTGTCAAGTCCGAGTCGGCCTGCGGAGGCCACTTCAGCCGCCTACGCTTCAGTCCCTGTGCGCCAGGCGCTTTGCAAGCACTGTACATCCATAAGCGCATTCAGTTCTCACAGTCCCACGAGGAAGGTGCCGTCTGACCTCCATGCGCACACGTGTGCAACTGTGCACTCCCCACGGGGACACACACTCCCATTCCAGATCACAGACCTACTAAGGGCAGCGGCAGGGTGGGGAGCTGGGCAGTGTGTCCCCAGGGTCCTTGTTCTTAACCCTTGCTCTGTAACTCAGATGCTTCCCGTTAACAGGCCAGAGGACAACCCGGGGGGGGGGGGGCAGCAGCCAGCTGTGGGTTCAGGTCCCTGGGGTTACAACGTGGGCTCTGCCTACTCAGTCACCACGTGCTGCAAGCCGGGTGTCCGTCTGCTACAGCCTCAGCCCTGGAGCCAAGGACAAGGGCGACACAGGGCCTGCTTTCCCAGAGGTCAAAGATGCACGGATGTAGGTTATTCCAGCTGCAGTCTGCAGGAGCTTTCCCCGAGCCCAGCACAACCTGCGAAGGGAGCCCACTGCCCTGGCCGTGGCGTGGGGGTGGGGTAGGGAGCCGAGGAGAACCAGTGTGCTGACTCCATGCTGGGCCAGTGGCCGCAAGTACCCAGCACTCCCAGCCTCTCTCATCCTTCTACTTTAAAAAAAAAAAAAAAAAAAAAGTCCAAGGAACCTGATTCAGCCCTGGCCCTACCTGGGCTGGCTCCTGACAAATCCCCAAAGCCTCATTACCTGCACCTTTGTGCCTGTTTGTTTTCCCTTCCAACAACCAACGCGCGAGCTGCAGCCGTTGCTACCGAGCCCTCACTTTTCTGGTTCGGGGGCTGATGCTGTGATTTCTCATGGCGCACTTCCAAAAGCACAGGGCCTTCTGCTAGATGTCCTGCCACCACCATCTACCCCAGAGGCCAGGCTCCGGGGTCATGCCCTCCAGGGACAGCATGCTTGCCCAGAGCCCACCCTCCATCCCCTCCGCTGTAACACCTTCCTTGCCACACGTGGCTTCGGCTGTTATTTGAGCCCCAACTGTCTCCCCAGTCTCACCCCATGTTCCCTTCCAGCCTTGGGGCCTAGAATGCAGACGTTTAAGAACTGCACATTGCACCTGATTCCTGGCAGTTACTATGAAACTCAAGTCTGCAGCCAGGCACTGTGCTGGGTGAGCAAAGAGAGCGCAGGACCAGGAGCGCTCCCATCTGCAGCGGGAAGGCGCACTGGGCCCACAGCGCCTTCCCTCCTTGGCCACGGAAAATTATTCCAGCACATTTATTTCTCTTTCTCTTTAGTCAAATGCTACGCTCCAATGGCCTCTTCAATAATGGACAATGTTGAGTAAAGAAAAAGAAAAAAAACAACTCCCTTCTCAAGCGTTCAGCTTTCCTGTTGAGTGGAATGGCTGGGTCTCTCCCACCCAAGGCAACACATGGCAACGCTTGATGATTTCCATTTTTAACTCTGGGCAGGAACGTTCCCCAGAGTTCAAGAGGAAGCCGAGTGGGCGCGCTCTGGATTGCGGGAGGCCCGCATGTCGTGGAGAGCGGACGATCTGCAAGTCGGGGGTAGCAGATGGCCCAGCAGGGAGGACGCATGGCTAGCAGATGGCCCTGGGAGTTTGGAAAAGGCCAAAAAAAACTTTTGATTGCAAACAAATTGGTATTAGGAACATATCAAGCAGTGGGGCCCACACAGATGTTTGACGTGGCTGTGGACAGGTGCTCCCTGCACCCCAACAGTGACAGGCTGGAATTTGCCACCAGGCCCTCCTCTCCAATTCCTCTCTCTGCCCCAGTTATTAATAACTATGGACAAAGATATAGGCTTACAATTCAGACCACCCAAGTTTTGAAAGCCTGGCTCCATATGGCACTTTTGGGGTAGTGAGATTCTGCCGTAGGATACACACACATACAGACACACATCTACCCAAATCTGCATACAGCATAAGCCTTAATGTGAACTTAATGCATTGGTCCTGCTTCATCTGGTGTAACAAGTGCACCACACTAATACCACAGGTGGCTAACAGGTGGAATTGTGTATGTGTGTGTGTGTGTGTGTTTGTATGTGTACGTGTGTGTGTGTATGTGGGGGGAGGATACAGGAGCTCTGTTTTCTTAGTTTGTCTAAGCTGAAACTCAACCTTAAGGTCTCTTAGTTACTCACATTGGCACAGCCCCCACCCCTCCCTGCTCTGCCTTTTGTTGGCTGTGTGACCTTGGTCTCCGTTAGCTCTCTGGGTCTCCTTCTCCTCTACCCTGGGGGCCGTCGTGAAAAGCGAGTAAATGAAAACGTGGCACGTGTGCCGAGTGGGACCCAGCACCTGGGTGTCGGGCACACAGAACCGTGAGCTGCTGGGACTTAGAGACTTCTCTACATCGCGGGTCTAGGTCTCGCAGCAGCCCGGTGGCACACACAGGAAGCTCTGACCTGCGTCTTTTACAAGAGAGAAAACCTGAAGCTTAACAGGTTGCGTAACTCGCTCTGGGTCACACCATCATCTCCAAGACAGACGACAGGAGCCTCTCCTGGCCTCTGGAAATCTTTGTGCTGACCCACAGCAACTCATTTTGTTGGAGACAGGGAGAGCTGGGGAGAAAGGGTGAACACCCCCATGCCAGCAGGTGCAATCTGGGCACAGCCAGTGCAAGACGCCAGGCCTTTGTCCTCCCACCCCAGGCACTCACAAACAGGAGAGAACAGGTGCAGCAGTGACAGGCTGCTGTCTGCCTCAGTGACCAGGTTGGTGGCTGTCCCAAGGTGCTGAGACACTGTCCCCAGTAGCCACCTGGGGCTCTGGAGGTTGCCCCACCAACAAACGTCCCCTCCCCGGGCTGCGACTCGGGCCTCTTCCATCTGGGACAGGAACTGACCTGTGATTACCCTGCCGGAGGTGTTAGGTTCAGTTCTGCTTACTTTTTGAAGTCAGGATTTGCTTTTATGTAACAAGTTTCAAACTTCGGAGGAGTGACTTGGCTCCGGAGCCTGCGGCAGCTTCCAGAAGCCGCCTGTTCACAACCCAGACGCTTGCCTTGCCGTGGGGACCGCGGCACCTCCCGCCCACTCATCCTGATGTACTTTTTGCAGCTCTGGGGCCCCCTCCGCCTCTGGATCTGGATCTGGATCTCTCTCTCTCTGCACCTCTGCTCCCCACACAGACCCAGGATCTCCCCTCCCAGCCCAGGCCGCCAGGAGCGCCCCCGTGTTCAGGGTCCCGCCCCCACCAGACTCCGCCCCCATCTCCTCCCACAACCACCTTTCCATCAGGCTGGTGCAGAAGCAGCAAGAGCGGGTCAGAACCAAGTGGGCCACAAAAGACCCTGCATTCAGGGCCTGCGTCCATCTTTTGACCCTGTCCACTGCCCTCCTGTGCACACACAGCACATTTCAGAAAACACGTTTAGAAAGAGGAGAATCGAACTTGATAAAGCAAATCCTACAGAAGAATGTAAACCCCTCCATAACAACAGGAGGAAATCAAGCTCCCCCTCCTCCTCTTCCTCATTTTAAACAAGGGGCCGGGATGTTGAAAACCCAAGTGACCTGGGTGACACAGAGGAGGGCAACCCACTTATCCAACCTCAGATATGGGAAGCCACACCCACCCAGGTAAAGGTCCCCAGTGCAAAAATAACACCCACCAAGAGGCAACCAGGTTCCCTATTCAAAGTGACTGGGGGCAGCTCACAGCACCGACTCCACACGGGCTTCCTACACTGGCCTGGCCAGAACGCAACACACAAGCCAGTGTCACGTGTGATGTGTCACACAGTGCTGAGTGCTGGCGATGTTAATTCTCACAACTGTCCTAGATGGCTATCACGACTCTCCATCATACCCATTCTACAGATGGAAAAGCAGAGGTGCATATACACTGTGGTTCTTAAAAGAAAGTACGACTTTCATCTTCTACATTCTAAGTGAAAACATAACCATAGATAGAATCAGCAGCGATGAGGAGCTAAGACAAGATGCCACGAGAGCCGGTGTCAGAGGCTACCCTGGACTGGGCAGCAGAAAAGCCTTGGGATGCATCAGTGACAGGTAGGAGCCCACCAGGGACGATCTAGACAGACCAGTCATGGATCCCAGAACCCCCACGTCACCCCCAGGATGCACCTGTCACTTGTTCTGTCTCAGAGCTCAGGGCTGGGCCCAGACATCTGCATTCTTCAGGGTTCCCTTGGGGTCTGTCGCTTGGAGCCCAGGTTTGGGAAGCATGGAGCTCCACCCTTGGCTGTGTTCAAACATGCCACGTTCCACCGCCAAGAGACGCCTGGAAACTCTGGTTCTTCACACGGACCAAATGTTTGTGTCCCCTGACTCCCCAGAGTTTGCAGGCGGAAGCCCTAACCCTGGTCTTTGGAGGCAGAGCCTTGGGAGGTGACCAGGGTTGGATGAGGTCTGGAAGGTGGAGCCCTGTGATGGGATTAGTGCCAGTGCACGCGAGTGCTGGCTCGCGCTGTCTCTCACGCATGCACCCACGTGAGCACACAGCACGGAGGTGGTAGTCTGATGGTCCCAGCTCCCTCAGCACCTGGAGCTGGGACTTCCAGCCTCGGCTTTGTGAGCGACCCGTGTGTGTGACCGACTTCGCCCAGTGTGCAGTGTTTTGTTCCGGCAGCCTCAGAGACGGCGGTTCCCACGGTGGGGGCAGGGGTCAAAGTCACAGCTGCTCACTCTGATTTCGCACTTTCCCATGGAGGTACCCACTTCCTGTTTCTATTAATTTTTTAGAATTTCAGAGGCAGAGAGAGAGACCTCCCATCTGCCCACTGGTTCCCCATATGCCCGCAATGACCAAGACTGGACCAGGCTAGAGCCAGGAGTTCAGTCCAGGTCTCCCCTGGGCATAGCGAGAATCCAAGCTCTGGGGCCATCCCCCCTGCTGCCTGCCAGGTCTGGAACCAAGAGCTGGGTATCAAAACCAGCATCCCAGCGGCCATCTTAACTGCTAGTCTAAATTCCTGCCCCCTGCTTCCTGTTCAGTGCTTCCTCTGCACTGACCATGAAAATAAACATCTTAACCCTAGGAGCGAAGGTCAAGTCTTAAAAGCTCTGGGGGAAAATTACAGATCTGCCACAGACATCACCTGTCAAACACGAGGCAGTATGGGTTTTTTAAAACTTCCTTAAATTAAAAAACAATGGGTTTTCAGCAGAGTGGCTGTCGCACCAAGCCTTCCCCTTCCTTTAAGAGCCAAATACTTACCGAACACCCATCCTGCGTGGAGGGGCTAGCAGGGCTCCAGCCCAGTGCCTTTTGGCCTTTGGGGCCCCGCTGGGATACAGATTCTGATTAAGTGGCCGGCCCACGATCCTGCATTCCTAACAGGTTCCCGGGTGATGTTTCGCAGTCACACTGAGAAGCAGGGCTCTCGCCCAGGGAGCAGAGACTCTGGTTTCATCTAGTCATCTCCTAGGGAGCTCTTAAAAATGTACGACTCCTGGGGTCCTGCCCCCAGACAGATCAGACACTGTGGGGTCAGTCCTGGCATTTAAAAGTGCAGTCACCCGTTCAGTATTCTTGGGGGTTGGTTCCAGGGCCCCCCCAAGACACCAAAATCATAGCTGCACACCAAAATCATAGCCCCTTATACAAAAGCACAGGGTATTTGCATAACCCATGCACACCCTCCTGTATACAACCAGCCATCTCCAAATCACCTCCGACACCTCATACAAGGTCAATGCTATGCAACGCTGTGCACTGTTTAGGGAACAAGGACAAAGGGAAAACTGCACGTGTTCCGTGCAGATGCAGTTTCTCAATATTTTCAACCTGCAGTTGGTTGGATCTGTAGAAGTGAAATCCACAGGTGTGGACAGCCCACTGTGCATCTGTCGCTCTGGAGGCAACCTGAATGTGTGACCAGAAAGATGACTTGGCCCTCTGGGCACGCGCAGGCAGCCCTCAAGGGCAGGCAGAGGACAGCCGAGTTATTCTGGATGGCGAGATGTCACAGAAGCAACGTGGAACGTGACACGGCAGTGATGGGGTTGAGGTGGGGAGCTACAGGTGCACTTACACCAAAACACAAAGGAGGGGACCAAAGGCCACCACCAGGGACTGGGGACACGGCCCAGGCAACAGGCCTGTTTTCCACAAGGAGTCCCCATGGGAGACGGGCGCAGGGCCCCATTCATACTTTCAGGAGACAGCACTACTCCTCACAGAGAAGCATCCAGACGCTGAAGGAAATAAGACAGGTGTTCCCAGGGCTTGCACCCCTGTTTCTGAACACCAGCTGTGGGCAGCACGTTGATACAGTGCAAACCCCTTAAAAGGTCCCTCTTCCCATGCCCCCGAGAGACCTCATCTGGGAGCCTGCGCTGTGGCGTAGCAAGTTAAGCTGTTGCCTGTGATGCCAGCATCTGACGTGAGCACCGCCCCGCTCCCGGCTCGTGGACTAGGAAGTGGCAGAGGAAGATGGCCCAAGTGCTTGGGTCCCTGCACCCACGTATCTGTTGCTTAAGGTGCTGCCCACTCTGCTTAACAGGGACAGGGTCAGCCTCCTGACCAAGCAGGACAGTACCTTTGATCAGGCAGTGGCTAAAGATACAGGGGCCACTGTGGGGGGGGAGGAGATCTCCAGCCTAAGAAACAGGGCCCGGGCTAAGCTGGCACGCTCAGACCACACCGGACAGACCACCAGAGGCGACAGGGCCAACCCAAGATAAGAGAGAGCAGCTGCGACCAGAGACAGGACAAAAAACGTCCTACCCCTGACTCTCCATCCGGGGCAGCAAAGCTCTACCCGTGTGGACAAGGCCAATTCCGGCATGGCAGGTCCCTGGAGCAGCAGCAGGGGCCCCACACCGGCTGTCCCTGCCCTGAGGCATGTCCACCATTTGGAGTCATGGACCCAAGTGGCACCCAGAGATCCACCTCCCTGCCGTACAGAGGAAGACACAGTGGGGCAGGTTAATGACCTGCGGGGTCGCCAGGGTGGGCTGGACTGCCCAGGAACGCACGTCCAGCATCAAGGAGAACCCCAGCTCTCCTCCGCCAGCCTCTGTTCGCCCACCTGCCACAGCCCAGGGTGCTACTCGGGGGCCCCAAGGGGAGGGAAGGGGATGGTGTAGATAACAGGATGGCAGGTGGAGGGAAGACCTCCGCTTCACAAACAGGGAACCCAGGAAGCCTGCGGGTCGCACAGGCCGACTTCCACACCAGCCTCAGCGCTTAGGAGTCTCGGGACTTTGAGCAGCTCGCGTCTTCCTCGCTGTCCCACGGAGGGTGACAAGGAAACACAGCAAGACCCGACGTGCCCACACCCACTCCACCGCCTTGGAGCTCTGCCTCCTCCCACACAGAGCCTCAGCAGGTTCTCCCAACAACCCCGCGGCAGGCAGCTGCTAGAATCCGCCCATTCTACAGGTGAGCACACAGAGATTCCAAGAGAACATGCGATTTGCCACTCGTAACACCATGTATAATAAAATCTCATAATCCCCGCGAGGCTTTTGAATGCATCATCCCACTGGGACCTCTCACAAGACCCCCAGAGCTGGAGCCACAGCTACAGCCCACGCACTTTGCTGCTAAGAGGGTACACTCTCTCCACCCAGGAACCTTCTTCCCTCATTACAGCCTGCTTATGACAAGATGTCACCTCTGGGGGCCCCACTGCCCCTGCTCGCCTCCAGAAGTCTGAAAAGAAACTTCCAAACTGCTTCCCAGGACAAGCAGAATCTGCCTCCCAGGCAGAATGGTGCCGCGGGCACTCGTGTCCAACCCCCTGGCCGCTGCCCCAGTGAGCTCCCCCCCCAAGGACCTCCCCCTAGAGCAGCTGGATTTGCAGCCCCAAGAACGTGCAGTGAGCAAGAGAGAGAAATCCACCCCCGGGGCAAACAAACATACATCCAGAGCGGGGGGGAAGTAGCCTTCAAGGGCAGAGCGAGAACGAAAAATAGAATTTTCCAGGTCCTGCCTGCAACCTTTTAAGTCGTTGGATAAAGCAAGTCCTGTGCCACTCCGGCGAGAAGTCCACGCAAGCCCCTTCTCTGGCCAGGCCCAAGGCCTGGGGGAAGCCCGGGAGAGAAGAATGTGTCTTACCAGGGTCTGTGCAGTTCTTGGCGGGCTGGGTCTCGTTCATGGATGCCATCAGCTTTCTATTTCTCCACGAATCGGGAAGGACACCATTGCTGGCAGAAGCTGTTGTGTGCCCTGGGATGAGAAAGAAGTCGGAGACACCAGTGACCACTGTGAAACCTGCAGCCCCACAACCACCTTCCGTGTGGGTAAGTGGCTCCGCCAGCAACACCCTGCCTGCCTGCGTGGAACCATCTGAAGGGAGTGACACGATGGTTGTCAGGACACCGCCTGCTTGCACACAGGCCTGTGTTTCCCAGATCTAAGTCACTTCTCATTGCAGGTGGCTCGGTATGTGATGACGGGACCTTGGCCACGACGGAGCCGCCTTAGCTCCTCGCCGGTGCGCACTGGGTTTCGACAGGTGAACACGAAGTTCCCGTTCACAGTTCAGGTGGCTGTGCCCTGGAGGAACCAGAAGCAGGTGCAGCTGATGGGGGCTGGCCCAGGGCGTCTCACACTTGAGTGTGGGCACAGATCACCTGACTGTGCTGGATTTGGGGAGGAACCGGGCTGTTCCAGGTGAGCCGATTCAGCTGGAAGGAGGGGCCCTGAGCAGCACAGGGGTGCCAGGGGCTGAAGACGCTTAGACCCCTGCACCCAACTCCTGCCCGCCCATAAAGGCGAGTCTCGTGCCAGGACCTTCCAGGCGTTCACCTGTGCCGTCTTAGCAGGGTCGCGAAGCCTCCCCAGGGCGCTAACACGGGCAAGCCTCAGGGATTTTGTTCTTTCTGGTGCATCATCTGTGGAGGAGAGCCTCCGACGTGCCCCACAACGAAGCACCAGGCACGGAGACGCTCCAAACCACCTTGCTGGGACCCTTTTCAAAGAGTCACTCTTGAACCTCGACTCACAAAGCTCAGATTCTGAAAGGCACCGGTGCTTCTGAAGTCCCATCAAGTTCACTTGGGAACGGATGGCCATTCCCCTCCGCAAATTCTCCCTCCATGGCCGGCGCAGGTACCACCTGCTTTACCTCCAGGTAATCCCCAGCATTTCCTTCAGTTTTTACATTGAAAAAAAAAAAAAAAAAAAAAACTAAAAGGCCTACAGTATCCAATTCAGAATCAGAACAGGAGAAGGTTGCAACCCCCCCCCCCCAGCCCCACACAATTTTAAATGTCCTCCCTGGACCTGAACTGTGCATATCCTAAGCACCCTCCTCCTCCTCCTGACTGGAGACCGTGGCTGCACGCACCAGCCCTCTCCTTCCGTCGGCATGAAGGGGAGTAGCCACGCGGAGACAGCAGCAATCCCCACGCGGGGCCAGGTTGCCCCCAGGATTTAGGGATGGGGAGCCACGTCAGGAGCCCCCAGAGCCCCTTTGGGCCGGTTCTGAGGCGAGGACAGCGCCGAGATCCGGCAGCAGCTCCCCAGCTTCCAGCGTTTCCAGGGATGCGATGCCCAGCGGGAGAGCGGACCGCCCCCTTTCGCTCACCCCAGCCCCAGAGAACCCTCGCTTGGGCCCCGCCGCCGTGCGGTCCATGCCGGGCGCGCGCTCCGGGGACAGAAGCGGCTTGCCTTTCACCTTAGTAACACACACCTACAGCCGCGTCCTGAGGCCGCAGGGGCCGCCGCGGCTCAGGGGGACCGGCGCCACAACCCAAGGCGTCGATCTGCCCTCTTGGGAGCGCTCTACCTGCCTAGCAGGGAGGGGGCTGGACGAACCCTTGGGACGCACCTGGCAAGGAAGGAGGGGGTGCTGACCTGAGGATTCCCAGCCCAAGCCCCGCAAGTCCCCGGGCAGCGGGGGCCCGCACCGGCACCTACCCATACTCCCGAAGAGGCTGGAGGCACAGCACACCAGGGCCAGCACCGCACACACGAAGCCAACTTGCTGTGGCAGCATCTCTCGCCTCCTGCGAACTTTGTGCGGCCGGAGGGTCCGGCGGAGCGCCATCGCCGCGCGCCGGGGTGCAGCTCCTGGGAGACTATGGAGAGCGGCGGGGGTCGGATGCTATCCCTGGCCCCGCGGCGCTGGGGCTGGAGCCGGCAACGCGCAGATCAGAGGCAGGGGGCTCCGGGCCGCAACTGCATGGCCCGCGGGCGAGGTCGGCGAGGAAGCCAGAGAGGAGGTTGGGGACGCGCGCCGCGGTTGGAGCTCAGAGTCCCGCGCGCGGCGTGCGCGCTCCGCGCACCATGGCTCCGTGGCGAGAAGGCGACGCCGGCACGGTGGCGCTGGCGGCCCCGGCTAGCAGGGCTGGCGCAGTCCCGGCGCTGGAGCCGCTACCTGCCCGCTCCGCCTGGGCGCGCTCGCCTGGCCACAGCCCTGGCAGCAGCGCCCGGGGGAGCCCGCGGGCAGCACTCAGGGCGCCCCCGCGCCCCGCGCCGCCGCGCCCCCTCGCATCCTCCTCCTCCAAGTTCAGCAGCTGCACGCCCGGGTGCCGGCCCGCGATGTTCCCCTGCTTCCGAGCGCGGCAGCGACCCGCGACCCTCTCCGCCAGCCGCCGCGCCGTCGGCCCTCCGGGGGGCGAGCTCTCCCCGGGAACTTTCAGGCTCCTCGGCTGCCGGCGCGGGCGTCTGCGAGGCCGCGCCGCCTCCCGCTAGCTGCTCTCGCTTCCTACTCCTCCCCGCCCCCCGCCCCGCGCACCTCCCACCCCTCGCCAGCACGTGGACGCCTCCCCTCCCCTAGGGCGCAGCCGCCCGCGGGCTCCTCCCTTGCCCCGCGAGGCCCAACTACTGATCGGTACACCCTCCTCTGGCTTCTCCCCTTTCCTCTGCCTCCCTCCCTGCGGAGCCTAAGCGAGCCCGTCCTTTACCCTCAAGGCTGCTGCACCGAGGAACGGGTTACGGCGCCGCCGGAGACTCGCGGAGCCAGGTTTTCTGCAGAGGGGTCGCGTCTGTGCGGGGTGGGGCCCCCGCGAGCCCCCTTGGCGACCCCTCCACGCCAGCGTGCGTGGTGCCCAGAAGGTTAACAGCTCGTGCAGAGCTGACGAACAGGCTCGCACCGCGCCCGCGCCCGCCGGGGCTCTGGGGGCTGGCAGGGACGCGGGTGGCGGGGGCGCCGTGCCGACCTGTGCAACGCTGCAGACCAGGCAGCCCCGCCACCGAGAGTTGAGCTTTTGATGTCCTGGAGCTTTGCCCAGAGCGTCCCGGTCTTGTGTTCCCTTCTGCTCAGCTCTCTAGTGTAAACCGCTTTAAACAGGGGGCAGGGGAGAGCGTTTGAGCAGAGCGGCTGCGGTGTGACCCAGGTGCAGGCAGGTGGAGGGGGGTGGGGACGACCTCCAGGACCGCCTGCCTTCCCTGGCCGGTTCATCCCGCACCTAAGAGGGCGTTAAGTCCACTTAAAATCCTTTTGGGAGCAAAGCCAGCTCTGGTTAATTAAATAAATACCCACCCGTGTGTGCGGGGGCCCGGGCCAACTGCCAGCCAGGAAAAACAACAACAACAACAACAACAACAACAACAACGCGGGTAAGAGCCTGGCTCTGCTTTCAAGGAAGCCTGACTCGAGAGGGAGCAGACACCTGCGAAGGCTCCTGGAGTCACCTTTGAGGTCCGTCCGGGAGCTGGGGAGACAGACACAGGGACCCCCACCCCCACCCCCCAAGTCTACTGACTCTCGGCTGTGTTTCAGCAGAGCCCAGGAGATCTGTGTGCACAGTTCAGGGGGAGAAGCACTGGCTTCTCCAGGCTGTTCCAGTGCCTGCCCCAGGTCCCCCCCTGCAAGATTGAGTGAGCAAGGGGTCATTTTGCGTGTGTGGGTCCCAGCATCTCGTGGGAGGCCGGCAGTGCCTAGAGAGGAGAGGGAGGAGGTTTACAAGTTACTGTCAGCAGCGCAGCATCTGTCCGTACCAACAGATACTGAAGGCATGAACACAAACTAGCTGAGTGCAGTCCCTGGAGGGAAGGAGACAAGCAGCCGTGGAGGGAACAGGGGAGGCTCTGTTTAGGTGGAAGACGCCTCACCTTCCGCCACGCATGCCCGCGGCTGGCTCAATCAAGACACACTTCCTCTCTTGTCGGCAGAATTTTCTTCTCGTTCCGGGGACGGGGAACCTTTTTTCTGCCAAGGGCCATTTGGAGAATTTTCGCATCATTCATGGGACATACAAAATTACCAGCTTAAACATTAACCTGCTGTGAAAGTACAGGGTCGCCTGCGGCTGCAGGGCCAGACCAGATGATTTCCTGGGCTTTATAGGGCCCACGGGCGGGACGTTCCCCATCCCTGGGGCCACACAAGGATGCATTCATCAGTAGCAAAGACCATAGAACAGAGTTATAAGCATCACCTGGGATGCTAGCCAAAGGCTCTTGCCATCAAATGTAAGCCAAAACAGGGTGCAGCCATTCAGCCTAGCAGTTAGCTGCTGGCTTCCCATATCAGGTGTCTGGGTTTAGCGCCAGGCTTCTAACTCCAGCTTCTTTCTAAGGCAGACCTGGTGATGGCAGGCAGCAGTGACGGCTCAGGTAATTAGGTTCCTGCCACTCACCTCGGAGACCTGGATTGAATCCTGGCTCCTGGCTGAGGCCCTGTCTGGACCCCAGGCACTGCAGGCATTTGGAGAATGAACCAGTGGATAGAAGGGCTCTTCTCTCTCTCTCTCTCTCTCTCTCTCTCTCTCTCTCTCCCTCCCTCCCTCCCTCCCTCCCTCTCTCCCCCTCCGCCTCTCCCTCCCTCCCTCCCTCCTCACTCTCCTTCCCTCTCCCAATTAAAAAAAAAAAAAGGCATTTAAGCCGTAAGAATAAGTCAAAGTGATATCGTGCTGCCTGTCCACAATGCCTTGTTAAGGTCACATTGGTTAAAGCAATGCCGGTGAACAGAATGGCATCTTGTTTGTGACTAGGATTTAATACGTCGTTAACATGTCGCCCTTTGAGCTCACCCCGGGCTGGGAAAAGCAGAAACGCTGGAATCGGCAACAGGTCACAGGAACCACTCGGCGTCTGTCTTTAAACATTTAGCCTGCTCCGAACACTTTTTCTTCCTTCACATTTTTCGCCTGCTTTTAGTTAATAGAACCCTTGGAATAATTTCACATGCACAAATGGATTCCTTCTCTTTGACAGGTGAAAAAGCAACTGGCTTGAAAGTGTGCTTTTTGCCTCATTTCAGGAGGGCGCATTACCAGGCAGCCTTGCTGCGGCTCTGCTGGCCCACCTGTGAAGGGAGAAGGGGGTTTTACACACTGCTCAGATTTGAAGCGTTCAACGGCATTTCGTAACTCAGCAAGGCCACAGGGACACATGGAAAATCCATCCCTGGGTTCACCTGGGGCGAGAGTACCTTTGGGTCCAGGTCTCTTCTGGCTGCTTCTGCTTTGACCCCATGGGAGAGGCAACATGACCAGTTGCAGCCGTTTTGCTAGGAAGCCTCAGGCTGTGGGGGATGGCAAGAGCCATCGTTCGTTAGAAATCCTTCCCTGTGCCGGCGCCGAGGCTCACTAGGCTAATCCTCCGCCTATGGCGCCGGCACCCCTGGTTCTAGTCCCAGTCAGGGCGCTGGATTCTGTCCCAGTTGCTCCTCTTCCAGGCCAGTTCTCTGCTGTGGCCCGGGAGTGCAGTGGAGGATGGCCCAAGTGCTTGGGCCCTGCACCCGCATGGGAGACCGGGAGGAAGCACCTGGCTCCTGCCTTTGGATCAGCATGGTGCGCCCACTGCAGCAGCCATTGGAGGGTGAACCAATGGAAAAGGAAGACCTTTCTGTCTCTCTCTCTCTCTCTCACTGTCCACTCTGCCTGTCAAAAAAATTAAAAATAAAATCCTTCCCTGTGACAAGGTGAACCCCACTGTTAGTTCCCTCCATTTTCTAAAGTTTTCTAGAATGACCTGCTACGTCTTCATCCCCTGCTCGTGTGGTCTCTGGATCAGTCAGCACCAGCCCGCCCCTGGTTCTCGTACAGGAGCTGCCTCAGGAACCCAGTGGAGGATTCCTTAAAGCTTCGATTGCCGAGGCCGGCACTGTGGCGCAGCGGGTAGAGCTGCCTCCACACTCCATATACACGCCAGCTCGAGCCCCAGTGCTCCAATTCCAATTCATCTCTCTGCTGATGGCCTGGGAAAGCAGCAGAAGATGGCCCAAGTGCTTGGGCCCCAGCACCCATGTGGGAGACCCGGAAGAAGCTCCTGGCTCTAGCCTGGTCCAGCCCTGGCCGTTGCGGCCATTTGGGAAGGGAACCAGCAGGTGGAAGATATCTCTCTCGCTCGCTCTCGCTCTCGCTCTCTCTCTCCCCTCCCCTCTGTAACTCGGCCTTTCAATAATTAAATCTTTAAAAAAAAAAAAAAAAAAAAAAACACAGATTGCTGAGCTCTACCCCAGAGTTTCTGCTTCATTAAGCTCAGCTGGGACCTGGGAATCTGCATTTCTGACAAGCTCCCAAGTGAAAAGGCTGAGGGACCACTCCTCAGGACCCCACGCGAGGTCACACTATGTAAGAGTTTCTGGTCTACCGAGAGGTAGCGTGAGGGCAGGCATCTGCTGCAGCGGAATCCACAGCAGAGTGCCTGGGGCTGAGTCCCGGCTCCGCTCCTGATCCCAGCTCCCCGCCAATGCACACCGTGGGGGCAGCAGGGGTGGCTCGAGTTCCTGCACCCACAGGGAGACCTGGACTCAGTTCCCAGCTTCCAGCTTCAGCCTGGCCCAGCCTCATTTGCATTTGGGAAGTGAACCAGCAGGTGCTCGCTCGCTTGCTCCCCCCCTCCAAATAAAATAAATTTCTTAAAAAAAAAAAAAAAAGCAGAGTGTGTCTTTGAGAAGGGTCACCTGCCGTCCCACACTGCTGCCCGCGTGCCAGGGGACGGACAGTGGAGCCCCTGAGCCTCCAGGGCTGCCCTGCAGTGCTCTGGCCTAGAACCGACGTGCTCACCCCTGCTCACCACTCGGGGACCAAGGCGAGTCATTGGCTCTGCAAAGCACAGAGGAAATCCCAAGGTGCCATTCTCGCACGACGGGCTGGGATCTGCCCTCTGCAGGGGACAGCCCCAAGGAGGACTCTCCTCCTCCTCGCTGTGACCACGCCTGGGCCCCTGCCTCGTCCCTCGCAGGGTCAGTCCTGCAGTCTTCAAAGCTTGGGTCTCCCTGGTAGTGTTTCCATCACGTTGCTTTGTGGTATCCACGAGAGAAGCCTCGGCTCCAGACACGGTGCCCGGCCACACAAGTTTCACCAAGAATTTCTGGAATGAGGAACTCGGGACCCTTTGGCCTACAGGGGGGAAGATAAAGCATGATTGCCCCCGGCAGGAGTGCCCGCCCTCGCCATCCCTTCAGCACCCCCGGGTTTCCACCCATCTCCCTTCCCAGCAAGGTCACCTGCAGCCTGTGGCTACATCTCAGCAGAGCTGGGCGCTCTCGCACGCACCCTTCTTGTAACAGCCACGTGCCCGACGCTCCTCCTCCGCCGCCCGGCTCCTGTCATCCTAGTGGGGCGCTCGGCTCCCTCGGTCCCCTTCTCGCCCTCCACCCCTCCTCCCAGGGAGCCCATCCGTCCTGTCTTCGCTGCCGACTCAGCAGTCGGTGTTTCCGGCCGGAGCCTTCTCAGTACTTCTCACCTGCGGGTCTGGGGACCATCCTTGCCGTGCCACCTCTTCCCCACCCCCCTCCCGCCCCTGGCCACCCAGGCACCCATTGACAGCTCTGTGTCCCCTTCTCACCTGGATCGCAAAGGCAGCCTCCTCAACCGGTTCCCTAACCCCAGCCTTCTCCACGCGGCAAACCTTGCTGGAGAAATCCGATGATGCCCCTTTTCTGCCCTAAAACCCTCCAGAGGCTCCCTGTTGCGCTCAAGATAAACTTGAGCTCTCTTGCTTGGCGTGGAAGATCCCGCAGGGCCTTATCAGCAACGCCAACCTTAGCTGCTGCACGTTCTGGGGCCTTTCTGACGACAGAGACGGGGTGGGACTGGGCATCGGAACTGCTCCACGCTGCAGCCGGGCCGGGTGCCAAGGCCCCAGACCCTCCGCTCCTCTCCCAGCCCGATCTGTTCTCCTTCCCACCTCCACTCCAAGCTCCCACCCTTTGGAACCTCTTTCAGGCTCTTCCCGGTTCCTGAAGGGCCGCCCTTATTTCATTTGCTGGGATGCCCCTCCCCCGCAAAGGCCCCCTTTGCCTGGCCGGCTCTCCCTGTTGCTGCCAGTGTTGGAGATGTTAGTTCTCTGGAAGACTTCCTGAAGCACCAAAGTCTGAGTTCAGAGCCCCTCTTGGGTGTTTCTGTGGCGCCTCCTCGTACTCCATCGAATCGTCCAACACGCTACGCTGCCATCGCCTACTTGCTTGTGTTCAGTCTCCATCAGATGCTCAGCTCTGTGGGGACAGGAGCCACATCTGCCACGCTCGCCACCTGTACTTAGTGGGTGCTCAGCCACTGCTCCCGGCAGGAAGGGACAAGCACGTCCAGCCCACGGCCAGCAGATGGGTCTTCACCCATCGTGTCTCTCCCACTGGCACCTGCCACGCACAGTGTCCTCACTGGCACTGTCTTTTCTGAGCGTGCTGATGGCCATCGAGGGTAGGCAGAGCCAGAATTAGTGCCCTCGTTCTTGGGGGCACACAGAAGGCCAAGTCCCTCCCAGAGAGACAGAGAGAGACAGAGACCGTACCCACATAACTTTGATTACAACGCATTGTTGTAATTTTTCTATTTTACCATTGTCATTAATCTCTGACTTTGCCTAATTTATAAACTGACCTTATCATGGGCGTGAGGATGTAGGTATAGGAAAAAGCAAAGAATATGTAGGGGAACATAACCCCAAGAATCACTGAGGTGGGACAGCTATACTTTGTAAGTCTACCTCTCAGATTCTTGGGATTTTAAAAAATTGTGTGTGTGTGTGTGTGTGTGTGTGTGAGTTTGAGAGAAAGAGAGAGCGTGAGTACTCCCACCTACTGGTTCACCCCCTAAATGCCTGCGCTAGCCAGGGCTGGGCTGAAGGCAGGAGCCAGGAACTCTATCCAAATCTCTCACGTTAGGGGCAGGAACCCAACTACTTGAGCCATTGCTACTGCCTCGCAGGGTCTGCAATAGCCGGAGGTTGGAGTCAGGAACTGAAGGAGGATACGGAACCCGGTATGGGACACGGGCCAAACGCTCGTCCCAGGACCTGGGGATTTAAACATGGAAATAACCAGTCCCTTCGCTCACTAGTCACTCAGAAAGCACTGGCGCCTGATTGTAGAGCACTTTATACTGTGTCTGTTACTGCGCCAGGAGCCTAACAGGAAATCTATCCGTGAGAGACAAGGCTGACACACTGTGTCAGAGGGAGCCAGCGCTAGAGTGGGTTAAAGAACTCGCAGCTGCCTTCCTATGTGCAGTGCTCCCCAGGAAGCAGTCCCGGCTTAGAAAGGAGCTCCGGGGGCCGGCACTGTGGCATAGCGGGTAAAGCCACTGCCTGCAGTGCCGACATCCCATATGGACGCCGGTTCGAGTCCCGGCTGCTCTGCTTCCGATCCAACTCTCTGCTATGGCCTGGGAAAGCAGTGGATGATGGTTCAAGTCCTTGGGCCCCTGCACCCATGTGGGAGACCTAGAAGAAGCTCCTGGCTTCAGATCAGCTCAGCTCTGGCCATTACGGCCAACTGGGGAGTGAACCAGCAGATGGAAGACCTCTCTCTCTCTCTGTGTGTAACTCTGACTTTCAAATAAATAAATAAATCTTTAAAAAAAAATGAAGAAGAAGAGAGTTTGAGTTCCTCCTCATCACTCCGGAGCCCCGGCCCCTCCCACCTGGGGCTCTGCCAGCCCCTGGGATGTTGCCACCGTCTTCGCCACCACGCCGGGACCATCAACAGGAAGCCGGAGGACAGCAGGGAGACATGCCCGATGTCATCCGCCCCAGTCCCAGGAGTGACCCGTGTCACCTGTCCTCACAGTCCGCTGGGGGCAACTCAGTGCCATGAGCTGATGTACCAAGGAAGCCAGCTTGTGCCCAGTGAGTATTCTGTGGCCGTGGAGGCAGTGGCCGCCACCAGCGTCGTGGACTTGAGGCTGAGTGACTCGCCCAAGTTCCCTGGAAAATGGGCCAAAACTCCAGGCCTCTGCCTCAAGCTGCAGCCCCCACCCCGACCCTCTGCCGGTCAGCTCTCGTCCGTCTGATGGTGGCGATAAGGCAGGCACGACTGGCCACAGCACTATAGAAAGGGCTTTTGGCGAGGGACTTGGCTCCAAAGGTGCCTCCTATTTGTCCGCTTGCTAATTTTCTGCTCTTGGACTGGCCTCGTTCTGCGCAGCACGGGCCGTGACATTGCACAAAAGCCAGATTTCCCTTTATGATCGCTGCACTGCACAGCCAAAGGCTAGAACAGCTTGGGTTTCGGTTCTGCTGTGAATGCGCTCTGCTTTGTTTTCACATGTTTGCATTACTTTCTAATGGATCCGGACTGAGACGCCCGGGCCTGCCTGCCCCTCTGGAAGGCCCTAAATACATGGGTAGGAGCGACGATCGTGCCGGGAGAAAAGTGTCGCACGCCGTAGAGAGAGCGGGACGGAGGAGGGTGGAAGATTCCTGTCCAAGGTCCAAGGGAGGGAGAGCCTTCATGGGGAGACTGGGCTGCTGGCGTGTCTCCACACTCGTCAAGTCCCTGTCCACCAGAAGCTGGGCCACCTGACCAGCATCCTGCGGTTCCGTGCTGTGTCGGGGAATCCGTCTTATCTCAAGGCTTGCTGCGGAAGAGTGTCACTCTGCCCACTTCAGAGGCGCCTGTACAGACACCCCTGCTGACTCCCTCTCCAGGGACAGCCAAGGCTGGGCAGGACCATGCTCTGAGGCCTGAAATGGTAGATTTTGAGCATGGGCCACTGCCTGGGTAACCTGAGTGGAGCCCAGCGGCTTCTGGGTAGAAATGCTGCCCATTGTCCAGGGAGCGGGGGCAGCGAGCCCAGCGGCCAGCCTGGGCAGCCGTCTGCAGGGTGCTTGCCAGCTACCAGGCCAGCGCTTGCCAGACATACGAGCTCTTGTCCCCAGCTAAAGAACTGGGCGTTCTTGGGTTGTTACCCAGATAACATCAGCAACTTGGCGTAGAGCGACCGGGCCATTGCTTGGTTCTCGCAACACATCATTACCAAGATACGTAAATATGATCAGACCTAAAGGAAGACATGGACTCCAATACAATGACAGTGGGGGACTGTGGTGCCACACTGTCATTGGTGGAAAGATCGCTAAGACACAAAATCAACAAATGTACATAGTTGAACCATACTATTGAGCAAATGGGCTTAACGGAAAGTTACAGAACACTTCGTGCAACAGCTACAGAATACGCATTCTTGCATCAGCCATGGGACCCGGCCCCATGCCTTGCTATAGTAACCCTAGCTGCCCCCGTGCCTCCCCCATGTAGCCCTGCGCGGCTTTCTCTCTCACTCACTTCAAGTCCAGACTGTGTGTGTCGTGGGCGGTTCTCCTGCGAGGGGTTATTCAGAGTTCTGGGTCTCTTCCCCCTGAGGTCGTGCCCTCGTAGACACATGGCTTCCCTGGCTCAAACAGCAGAGGGGGACGGACCTGGATGTGGCCACTTAGCTCCCATCCACGTTTTGTGGGTTAGAATGTGGCCACGTGGCCGTGGCTGCCAGAGAGGCTGAGAGATGAGGTCTAGGAGAAGGGGAGATGGCTGGTGAGTGGCCTCTGCTGTGCCCAAGCCGTTGTCTCACCGGGGCCTCAGCAGGAGCAGTTGTGCAGATAAGATCCTGGGTACCCATCCTTGCTGCGCGCCAGGCAGCAGTCAGAACACGTGACCTCCACTGGCCATTTCATCCTCCCAGAGAGCCCATGAGGGAATTCCCACCACAACCATCGGTTTGCAGATGGAGGAACCCAGCGCTCCGAAGAGTTGAAACCACACAGCGAGTGAACAATGAGGCTGGGTTCAGAGCCAGGCAGCTGGTGGCCGGTGCTCGGAGCAGTGGTTAAAATACTCATTGGGATACCTGCGTCCCCTATGGAGGGCCAGGGTTCCGATCCTGACTCCGCTTCTGGTCCCACCTTCCTGCTGGTGCCTACCCAGGGAAGTAGCGGGTGATGGCTGTGTGCTCGGGTCCCTGCCACCCACAGGGAAGACCCAGACTGAATCCTGGGCTCCTGGCTTCAGCCTGGCCGGGCCCCAGCTGTCACAGGCATTTGGGAAGTACACCAGCAGACAGAGGATCCTGTCTGTCTGTCTCTGTCTTTCTTTCACATAAATAAAAATTTTTGAATATATGTTTAAGTAAAAACCCAGCCAGCATGAGCCCGGGTTCCTTGCTCTCAACCCGGCCTGAAGAATGAGCCATCCCCTGAAGCTCTCCTCTGATGGGTGGGGAAACTGAGGCCCAGAGGGACAAAGCAAGGCTGAGCCCAGATCCGTGCTGGCTCAGAGCCCGGCCTCCTGCACATCGAGGCCCCTTCAAAATGCTCACAGGGAAGCGGAATTAAAAGATGAATTTATTCGGGTGTGAAAACAGTGAGACACCCATGCGTCAACGATCTTCCAAAAGCGGAAAATGTGTATCATGAAAAGGCTACGCATGGATTTCAATTTTTCTGCAACAGAATAAGCTAATCTTTGAACTCCATTTTCCGTAAACTTTTTGAAGCCCCCTCGGATGACGAGCTGTGGGTAAACACTGTTGGCTGAATGAATGGGCAAAGGGCGGTTCTGCCTTTGCATAGGATTGGAAGGGCTTTAAAAAGATCAAGCATCTCTTTAGTGCAGACTAACTATTGCACAGTCCAAGGTCCTGGCATTGGACTAGGGGGCTGGATGAGCGCATCTGAAAATAAATTAGCAAACTGCAACTCTTTGGGGGAATTTAGAAAAAAAAAAAGGCCTGGGGGAGATTCACCACTGGGTTGCATAATAAAACACCCCCCCACAGAAATAGGAACAATTTAATGGCCGTTATGCAACCTGGATGGGCCCGCGTGACTCAGCGCCAGGAATTTAAGGGATTTCTGATGAGTGGCATGGGTGGGCTCTGGGGCCTCTCCTCTCCCTCCTCCCCCTTCGTCACCAGGTGCAGAAAGTGCACTCTTTAGCAAAGTCTTAACCTACCTCTAAGGTAGAAACACACAAACCCTTCGGCAGGACCCACAGGCGAGACAGGAAGGGCTCTTGGGCCATTCAAACAGAACATAGTTATGGCTCCCCTCTGCCACCGGCTCATGCCGGCCTCCTCCGGGTCCCGCCTGGGAGCAGCCACGAGGCCGTGGACCCTGCGAGCTCGACTCCCCGGGGCTGCAATGTGGAAACTTATGATCCGTGTTCAGCCTCAAAGGCCGATGATGGAAAGACAGCAGCCAGCGGGCGCGTTGGGCTTCAGAGCTCAGCTTTGAACTCACCCATCGCAGTCTCCTTCTGGGTGTGGCCTTCTCCCCTCACCTTCCCTAGGCCACCTGGACACATGTCAGGCTGTGCCAGGCTGCATTCTCAGCTTCTCGGCCTTGCTCTGTGCAGTGCATGGCGGGGAGCACCTGGCATAGATCCTGGTGTCTGGAACGAGACAAGGAAATCGTATGGCCTTGAGGGGACACACACTTGGAGGGCACTGGTGCCCTGGGGCAGCAGTGGGATAAAGGGAGTCCTGGGGACCTGTAAGGCCAGAGCTTTGCCGACACAGCTGGGATATTCTTGCTGCCTCGAAGCGCTGATTTCAGCAGCCGCGCTGTGGCGCTGTGGGGCATCCCATGGGAGCCCCAAAAGTTACAGAGCACCGCTAGCCACCCCCCCCAAAAAAAGCAAACCAAAATGGAGATACCTAGGCTAAGGCCACTAAGCACCAAGAACCGCCCAGACCATCTGTCGGTGAGGCCTGGTAAGGACTGGGGGGCATTGCAACATAAGAAGAACCAGCTGGCTACTGCATTACTTCACCCTCATCACTGCACCATGATTGGTCACACCCAGAAGACCCCTAACACACCGCTGGTCACACCCAGACACCCACATCTGGTTGGTGACACCCCAAAAGATGAGTTTGTGATTGGTGACACTCCAGGGCACCTTTGCCACCCACCACCCCAGAGGGGGATAAAAAGGCAAGCCTCATCCCCTCGGGGACCATGGCTCAGTGCAAGTGCGACTCCGCCCACGTCTCCACTGACTGAAGCTCTGCTTGCCCCCCTGCTGGAGCCACCTCACCGGGACGTCCCAGCTGCTGCCGGAGCTGACGTCGGACCTGACCAGACCTCTTATCAGGTGACCTCTCCAACCCTTCACCTTGCCATCACCCTGGGAACTTCGAGCCTACTGCCCAGAGTGCCAGTCATCCCCCGACTCCTGCCTTTAAGTGACTGGTCTGAGATCCGTCTCTCCAAGTGGTAACAGAGACTTTGTTCTCTGGACTCTGGACTTTAACTTTTCGTAACTGTGATAGGAACCTTGAGAACACAGCATTCATATTACGCCCTTAGTCATACGTGTTTAGATTGGTTATGCTTTTATGCTTATATGCTTTGTATGTGTTATACTATTGCTAGATATTTCTGAAGTTGCCTTACTCCTAGATGTGTGTTATGACTTGTGGACTAATGACATATTTTGACCTTTAGATGTGTACATTGAATTTATAGTGAGTGATATGGAGTATTGAATAATAAATTATATTAAAAGACTCTCATGATTCTGTGTGATTCTTCCCTGTGCTCCGACACATCGCATTAGCCTTGTCAAGCTGCGTGACAAGTGGCGCTCGCAACAGGCGCGAAGACCCACGTGGTAGCTTTCCCAAGCGTTCACCTGGGACCAAGCATGGAACTGGGGACACTGTAGCCAGCTCTGCCTCAGTTGCTGCTTCCCTGCCTTGTCTTCCACACCTTCTGGCCTCTTCTGTGTCATTTCTGACCGGCCCCCTACTCCCCTAACTCCTAGCAAGACACCAAGGTCTCATCTACCAGAATCTCACAAAACCAGACTATACCTGCCCCCAAAGTACAAGCCGGGAAGAGTTTAGATGCAGGGTCCCACTGTCTTTGGGGTCACCCATATCTTTGAAAATCCAAGGACTCCTATCGACCCTGTCCCCAGGGGAGTGGGCAAACCAGACCCTCCAGACTTTGAGCAGGATTTCTGGAAGGAATGGAAACTCTGCCCTGAATCCTAACTTCTAAGGACTTTCAGGGGGTCCTCATCCCATGCCAAGACCCCACCCAGGAGTATTTACATTTTAGAAATCAAAGAGCGAACACCCTCAGACACTCAGAGAAGGAAAGGTGAATCCCTTGGTGCCTCTCCGAGGAGAAGAGAGAATGGTGACACGGGAAAGAGTTTAGGTATTCGCTGGCTAAACAAATGTTGGCAATGCCGCATGCTGTCAACCCTTCCAGAGGGCTGTAAACCCTGCAACTGCTCCAGGAAAGCCTACAACAATCGGATGTTACAGAGAAAAAGGGAGAGAAAGACGAGAAACGAGAGAACTTCCATCCATTGTTTCACTCCCCTGATGGCTGTAACGGTAAGCACTGGACCAGGCTGAAGCCAGGAGCTTCTTCCGGGTCTCCCACATGGGTGCAGGGGCCAAGCACTTGGGCCATCCTCCACTGCCTTCCCAGGCCACCAGCAGGCACCTAAGTGGGAAGTGGAGCAGCCGAGACAGGAACTGGCACCCACATGGGACACTGGCGTCGCAGGCGGCGACTTTGCTGTGCTACATTGCTGGCCTCAGAGCTGGTGTTCTGGGTGACACTGATACAGCCCAATCTGTGCATTCTGCAGATGGGGAAATCAAGGCCCAAATAAGAGACCCGACTTCCCCAGGGGCACGGGGAGCGAGTGGTGGAGTCCGGCCCTGGAGCGTGGTCTCCTGGCTCGTGGCTCCTTCTCTCGGGCAAACTGCCTCAGGAGACAGGACCCCTCTGAGGTCCACTCCTCACAGCTGTCCTGTCCAGATTGCCAGGCCTGTGACCTCTGCCTGATGCCCGATGTCCTCCTCGGGTCATCACAGCCCAGAGCCCTACTTGCCCATGGGTTTTGCCCCATGGATGATTTTCTGAGGGTCTCCAGGGCTCGCGACGAGAGCCTCAGCAGGTTGTGGAGGTCAGGCCTGGCTCCCAGGGACCCTCCTGCAGGTCTGATTGTCCCACGTGGCATCTCTGGGGGACCCCTGTGGAACATAGGTGCCTGCAGAGCAGGCAAGCCCTCACCCTAGCAGGTACCTTTGTGAGCAGGTGAAACCAAGTGAGCAGAGGCAGCAAGGCTGTGAGAGGAGCAGAACTGGGCCCCCCGGGAAATGAGCAGACGGGGAGAAGCCCTGCACCCATCAGATGGTCCCCAGCCTCCCAGTCTGCAGGTGGGCATCTGGCCCAGGGGTTAGGGGGCCCCTCGAGATGCCCACGTCCCATTTCAGAATGCCTGGGTCTGAGTCCCAGCTCTGCTTTGGATTTCAGCTTCCTGTTGGTGCTCACCCCGGGAGATGGCAGCTGATGGCTCAAGTAACTGGGTCCCTACCACCCTCATGGGAGACCTGGTTTGAGTTCCTGGCTTCTGGCTTTGGCCTGGCCCAGCCTTGGCTGTTGTGGGCATTTAGATCTCTCTTTCTCTCTCTCTCTCTCTTTTTCTCTCTCTCTCTCTCTCTCCCTCCCTCTCTCTCTCTCTCTCTCTATTTCTTCTTTCAAATAAATAAAATAATAACATTTTCAAAAAGTGTTTTAATCTTCAAGTGATGGAATCCATCCCCCACTACTCCAAAGCCTGGCCAGCAGTTAAATGGGCCCCACAACCACCTCCCCACAGCAGCCACCCTCCCGGGGCACCTGCTGGTGGCATTTCCCCAAAACACAACATTAGAGCCTCTCTGACTTCCCAAGGCCATGCGCGTCCTTTGCCTCCTTGCTAAAGGGACAGCAACCGTTTGATCATTTGCTCAGAAGCCAAAGGACGCCAACAGTTGCTAAGAAGTTGAAAGGAAATGGTCTGAGGTTTCCTATTTTTAAAAAACAAAACAACAGTCTCCTTGCCTTGCCTGTAACTATGTGGTACTTGTGAGCATTACTATGTGTGGGCAGAGAGTGGAAATAAAAATAGCTCCTTTGATAAAAAGAAAATAATGGTGTCTTTAGTGGGGGTCCTGAGCCAGTCCCAGGAGCAGGCTGCGTCCCTGCGTCCCTGCGTGGGGAGAACACAGCCAGGAGCCTCTGCTCTCTGGCCCCGCTGAGGCCTTGGGCACGGGCTGGGGCCGTCGTCGGCGCTGACACTGAGCAGCGTGATTCGGCATCGAGGCGTCTCGGGGATGGCTGCCGGGATGGACCAGCAGCGCCTTCCACGAGCCGGAGGGCGGGGGTGTCGGGAATCACAAGTTTGCGGTTCGTGGACGAGCCCCAGTTCCTGTCTCAGATCCATCACAGACTGTGTGACGGCGCTGAAGTCGCATCACTTCTCAGAGCCTGCGGGTCCCTCCTCTCCGTGGAGGGGAGTCCCTGCCCGTTCTGAAGTCACTGTGGGCCCCTCCCCCATAAGTCTCCCCGGGAAAGGGTAGCGTCCTCAGTGACGACCTGGGCCCCCTTGCCCGGGTGTCCCCTGCACCCCGCTTCCCGGCCGCTCCCTAGCACGGGAGTCTCGCCTCCCCACCTCGTGCCAGGCCTGCTGGCTTTGGCTCCAAACGCCTAAATTGGGAAATGTTCAACTGCAGATTGTTTACATTGTGTATTCAGAGTACGAACTAGTGTTTGAGACATGTTGCCATGGAAACAGTGAAGTGTGGAGGCAGCTAACTACGAAGAGAAATAATCCGCTATTAACACACACACACACACGCACGCACACGCACACGCACACGCTACGCTCTTGGGCTGCTGTAAATGAAACAGCGCATTCTGGGGCCAGCAGCCACAGCCCCTCTGCCTGGTCTGCTCTGAAAAACCGGAAGAAGCCACCGGTGGGGTCCTGCGGGTTAGTGAAGACGTGGACAGTGTCGGGCTTCCTGACTTGGTGTCTCAAGCCTACAGGTCCCTGGCCCCCAGGCTTCATGGGCTGCGAGCCCACTTGGCAGAGCAAAGATCCCACAGTTCCCAGCTCCATCCAGACCTGACTTCCAGGAGCAAAGATACTAGGTGACCAAACGCAATGCCACCAAGGGCACATCTGGGGAAGCCCGCACACACCTGCCTTTGCTAAGGAGACGCGCGTGGTTTGCACACACACGAGTCACAGGATCCTGGGGTCCAGTTATGGGCAATGTGTAGACTCCCCGAGTGGTTGATGCGATATGGCCCTCCCCACGCACTGCAGTGTTAACCAAACGACGCACCCCACGCCGCGTGGCCGCCGGTGAGAAGCAGGAAGGCCGCAGTGGGAAGGCACAGGCACTGAGCCACAGCCCCCGTGCGTGCCAGCTGTGCGGATCCTTCAGTCAAGTCTCAGGAATCCCAGCCCTCTGTGTTGCCAGGAGCTGGGAGGCAGCCGGGGCTCTCAGCTGAATGCTGTTAGAGTCCTGAGCGCCAGCGTGGCCGCACCCTTCTCCGTAAACGCTGCCTGTTGGAACCCTCGAGGCTCACTCACTAACCCCACAGCAGGCGGGCTTGTATGCCCTCTGCCTGGCAGAAGAACCTGCACCCGGGCACATCCCGGGGACCCTCCTGGGGGCTGAAGATCGCTGAGTGACAGCCTCAACAACACAGGTTTGCCTGCAGCTCCATCCTGGCCTCCCCGGTGGCTCGATGCAGACCGCGCTGAGAACCAAGCGCTCTCGTCCTGTTGGGCACCAGCTACACCAGGGTCACCCGGGGAGCTTTGAAAGGAAAACAACAGCTTCCTGGGCCATGGCTGCAGAAATTCTGATGTGCAAGGTCAAGGCTCACTCTGTCCAGAAAAGTGCCCAGAGCATGTGTGGAGCAGCCAGACGTGGACGCCCTGGACTCTGGGGGTCGGCAGGCCAGGACTGAACTTCAGGCTGCCACAGCCTGGGCCCTTGACCTTGCTTGCCCCCTGGGGACATGTACAAGTCACAGGACAAAAGGCCACAGAGCCCCGGGCGGCACTTGGATCCTAGTGGGTCCCCAGCAGCGTTCTTTTGGGAGCAGTGTAGCCCCGGAAGACCCCAGGGGCAGGTCTGGGGGGAGGTGTTTTATTATTGCGCTTTACAATCTGCCTGTATCTTGCCCGTGTTCCTTTACGAATCAAATGCTTCATTGTTCTGAGAAGGTCTACTCAGGATAAAAGTGCAGTTTGGACTCCAAACGAGCAGTGTCCAGCTCCCCAGTTTTGCCGTGAGCTCTGTCCGCTGGCTAGTACCTCCCCTCCCGCAGTGGTTCATACTCTTCAGATGGAAATAACCATCCTGGCCACGTGGGGGTTTTGTGAACGTTGAGAACCAAATTTACCCTCAAGTCTTCTGGAGTTGCATCGAGATACAAGTACACGAATAAAGTCCCCGCATGGGCAGAGCGGTGGGAAGGTTCACGGAGCACCCGGCAGGAGGGCCCGGGCAGCGGAGCAGACGGCGGCTGCCAGGTCGTCCCAGCGAGGCCGGCACGGTGACGTGTGCCAGATGAGCCTGGGCCACCGCGGCCAGACAGGACAGGGGCTGAGAGCTGAGCGGACCAAGGAGCAGCAGTCTCTCTCTGTCTCAGCTCGGGGGTGGCCAGCACCCCACATCCCAGCAGACGAGCAGAGTCCAGCTTCAAAGAAAGGAAAGGGGGAAAATCGGGCGCCGTGGCGTGTCCTGCTTCCCAGGCTCAGGAATGCACTCAGCCTCCTTGTTGGTTGGCCCCGGGGACCAGAGCACAGCCCACACTTCTCCGTGCCAGCTGCCCAGGGCCCAGGCTTTCCCATGCACCCTGTCCTGGTAGACCCAGGATTCCTCCGAGATGCCTCTGTGCCCCTACGCTGGGGCCCAGTCCTGCCATCCTTGCCTTGTGCCCGTGAACTTGGGCAGCCCTCACCCACCCGGGGTGAGCTGGGGATGTGGATGGCTCTGGGTCCTGCTGCCTGGCTGTGGTGGCTCCCACTCAGCCCCCGGTGGCTCCTCAAGAGCAAGGCAGAGTCACACGCAGGTCAGGCCTGGGCTCCCAGCACGAGGCTCCTTGCAAGCCACATCTTTAAACTTCAGCAGCTTGATCAGGATGGTTGTCTTGGAGAGGTTAGGCTTCTACTGCCCTTTGAACTCTGGCCTTTGCTGAGGTCAATCCTCTGACGCTGACTGTACCCACCTGCCTGGAGAAGTCTATCACAGGGGTGACTGTGCCACCTCCTGCCACCGGCCACATAGGGGAGCAGCTGGGGTCTCGGCTCCTTGGCTCCCTGCTCCTTGCCCACTGCTGCCCTAGCAACCTCCGTGCCCAGCACCGATGGCTGTGACCAGGACATGGGGATGCACTTCCCTGGCCCCTGGAGCCTGAACGCAAGCCCTGGCTAAGCCAGCCGCCCTGGTGAGCCTGGAGCTCACAGCACACATGCCGGGGTCCTCCTGGGCACAGGGCAGCCTTTGCTTACTGAATACATAGGTATTGGCGACTGCCTATTTCCTGTTGGTATAACTGAATGCCACAGTCTGGGTAATACATACAGAAAAGAAGTTTATTCCCTACAGTCCCCGAGGCTGGGAAGTCCAAGTGCATGGCCCTGGCATCTGGTGAGGGCCTCTTGCTGCATCACGACTGGCAGAGGGCACCCGTGGTGAGATGGGGCAGAGTGTGTGCGCTCGCTCAATCCCTCTTCCTCTTTTTTTTTTTTTTAGATTTATTTATTTATTTGAAAGAGTTACATAGAGAGAGCAGGAGAGGCAGAGAGAGAGGGAGAGAGAGGTCTTCCATCTGCTGGTTCACTCCCCAGATGGCTGCAATGGCCAGAGCTGTGCCGATCAGAAGCCAGGAGCTTCTTCTGGGTCTCCCACATGGATGCAGGGGCCCAAGGACTTGGGCCATCTTCCACTGCTTTCCCAGGCCATAGCAGAGAGCTGGATTGGAAGAGGAGCAGCCAGGACTTGAACCTTGAACCGGCGCCCATATGGGATGCCAGCATAGCAAGCGTTGGCTTTACCTGCTATGCCACAGTGCCAGCCCCCCTCTCCCTCTTCTTATAAAGACACTAGAGCCATCATGGTGGCCCTACACCCCCAACCTCATCTGATTCTAATGACCTCCCAAAGGCCCCTCCAAATACTACTAACAGTTGAGTTTCTAACACATGAATTTTGGGGACAGTGACCTTCCCTGTCCTAAACCCATGCTGGCCCCTGAAAAGCACCACCCCGTCCTCAGGGTGTTCCCAGGGAGAGGGAGGTGTACACAACAGTGTGGAAAGGGAGAGTTGGGGTTGGGGGTTGGGCCTGGTGCTGGGTGGGGGGAGGGGAAGGCTATCAGGACTCCAATTCTTTCAGAAACTGGGCCCCAGGAAGTTACCTGAGCAAGACACTGTTACACAAAGTACGAGCCTGGTTCAGGGAAGACAAAAAGGAGCAGATAGGATCCCACGATCGCCGTGGGGACGTCGTGAGCCAGAGCAGGTGCAGCGTGCAGGACCCTGCCTGAGCCCCTGCACTCAGCCCCAGGGGCGAGGTTGCACGAGTGACAAGGAAGCGTCTCCTGCTGTGACGAAGATTCCCAGTACGCCGGCCCAAAGGACCAAGGGGGGGGCGGTGTCCTGTAAAATACAAGATGCACAGTCACATTTGCACTTAAGAGAAGTAACCCTGTTTTTAGTCAAAGTTGTGCCGCAGAATGTTTAAGATGATTTGCTGTTTACCTGAAAGGCAGGTGGAACTGGGCGTTGTACATTTTGATTTGCCGCATCTGGCAACCCCAAGACACTCCTGGCTCCTGGTTTCCTCTCTCGTCCTGACCAGCGTGGCTGGCCTAGCCAGGGAAGGCAGCCTCGCTCCACAAAGTCATGCCGGGCCCTGCTTCTCCTCCCTGACTCCCCAGTTCTCCAGGGAGTCATCCTCCAAGTGCAGTTCACAGGCCAGCGGCAGCCATGTGACCAAGAGTTCGTTCCAGACGCAGCTCTCCGGCCCCGGCCCAGAACTCTGTTTTAAGTAACCCTTTGGGTGCCTACGTAGAGCTCAAGTTCATGAGCCACTGCCCTAGGTGCCATCATCTTCTTCGGCGTGATTGAGGCTGAGTCCCTGCCACATCCTATGTCCTAGCAGGTGCAGGAGGAAAAAGAAGAAAGGGAGGCGCTTGCCCAGTGATGTCAACGCTTCCGCCGGGAAGGGGCCCAGCTTCCACTGGGGCAGTCACATGGCCACAGCGACCCACCAGGAAGACTGGAACATGTCATCCCCAGGGAGGTGGCCATACATCTTCTGCAGCTCCACAAACCGTGGATGGGGAGAGCAGACTTTGGAGATGGCTAGTAGCTCGTATCAGGCCTGTCCTCTGGGCAGCCTGTCGATCACAATACAGGGGACTGAAGCAGTTTGGAGAGCAAATGAGTTTTGAAGTTGGGGCCTTGGTGGATTCATCCACAGGGAACAGGGGAGGGTAGAGAGGGGGGCCGCTGGACGTGAGGGGCTGACCAAGAACTTCTTGTCCTTGGGTCCGGTTCTGCCCACTTTAGCAGCCTCCAGCATGGCCAAACCCTGACCCCCAGACCCCACCATGTCCCCAGGGCGACCTCTGCTCTGCACAACCTCTGCTTTCTTGGTTTCTTCCTGTGGCATCGCTCCTTCTCTGTATTCCATTATTCCAGGTAGAAGCTGCAGGAAGGAACCAGGCGGGTTCGGGAGGCATTCGTGGAAGCCCAGGTCCTAACCCAAAGCAGTGACAGTGACCGTTCCAGGCTGTGTCTCAGGCCACAGGTAGGACATCAGCTCCTGTCCTGGTGGCCGGACACATTTAAGGCAATGACAGCGAGGGTGTCCCAGAACTCCAGAGAAGTGCTTGGCTTGAAGAAGACTACCTGGCAGTGGAAGGCATGGGTAGTACCTCCCAGCACACGAGACTGTCCCAGAGGATGGACCTCGCGACACTGGATGTCAGACACAAGGAGGCAGACCAGGCTCCGTGCGGGGGAGGAGAGCGAGCACCCAGGTTTAGCCAAGGGTGCAGTGGGGACTGCGGCTCATTACAAAGGCATCCGAGCCGAGGTCACAGACCGCCTGTCAGGGGCACTCTGGACACAGTGAGTCGGGCTGGATGGAATCTGAGCTGCTCCCAAGTGTGAGAGACTTTGGCTCTGATGTGTATTTGCTGGTGCCCCTAAGAAGTCATTGGACCTCGCTGAGCCCCGGGTTCCTTGTCTGTCAGAATGGGGGTCCCTGAGCTGCTGCCTCTGTAGGGACGTGGCAGGGATCAAAAGGCAAAGCAGCGGAAGCCCCTTGTAACCATACGTGGAGGTCAGAGGTGCCCCCCCATGACAACTTGGCAATGACAATGACACCGACGATGACGACGAGCATGTCTATCCTCCTCTTACTCACTGGGAAGTCTCAGCGACCCAGCGCCTCTGATAACGTAAAGGCATGGACTGCACCAGGGCCCTGCGGCCATTCAGAAGATGGCTAGGAGACAGCGGAGACTGATCTAACGAGGCTGTGAAAGCTCTCAGTCCGCGCTCCCTCCAGGAGTCCAGCTGCCCTGTGCAGCCCAGGCGGGCGGCAGCCACTCTCTGCCCTTGACTGTGAAACTCACCCGAGGTTTGCATCTATTGATTGAGACGCTGCTGGTTTCTCGCGCGTGCCCAGGAAAAGCCCCTTCTCATTATCACCCAGCTTGGCTTTGCAGGGGTGTCTTTCAGGGTTTCCAGCAGGGGTGGGGGCGGGGGCTCGGGTGTGTGTGTTTCAAGGCGAGTTTATTTCAAAGTCTGAATAATGAGGCGGTGTGGAGGCCATTGTCAGGCGGACAAAGGCAGGGCTGACATCCCTGGTGGCTATTATCTGAGCAGGGCAGCTCCCGGGAAGGGCGGGCTGGCCACCATTGTGAGTACTCGCTTGACCAAAGAGCAGAGGGCGGTGGCAGTGGCCTGCACAGCTCTCTGCTGACCACTTCACTTTGCTGATTGCATAACTGGGATTCTCCAGAAAGTTCCATCAGCCGGTGACAGAAACGGTGGCAGGGCGCGAATGGCGGGGCTTCTGTCCTTTCTCAAGCCAAAAAAGAAAAATGACAAAGCAGTTCCTCATTCTCGCTGTCTCTGTTCCGCCGCCTCCCTGCTGTGCTGAGCTTGGAGTATCCACTGTGTCCGCTGGGGCTAGCAGAGTCTGCGGTGACCTTTTAGGAGCCCTGACCTTTTGTTAGTTGGGTTATGCTCA